>NC_091015.1:77751503-78071503 GCF_041296385.1 Aphelocoma coerulescens | reverse complement strand
GCTAACCCCAAAACCTTGAAAAACACAGATATTCCTGTAATTCAGCATGAAATCATATTAATTGCAAAAAAATATGTGTTCCTGATGTTGCCGCCTTAAAAAGATAAATCACAAGATTGTTTGTTTACATCTTGTTTTGTGGGAAATTCTTTCTTAGGTTTTGCATGCTGATGGCATCTTGACACAGTCTGATGTCAACAAATGTAAAATTGCTCTGCTTGTGCTTTGGACTAGTTAGTCGTCATGATATTTTGGCTCAGGCAGAGCTGCTGTCTGAATGCTTTTGGGGAAGTTGCTGTCATCCTTGGAGTGAGGTAGAGAAAGCCTTTAACTCTGCAGCGTCTGGATGAGCATGGCCTGAGGTACCTTACAGATACGCATGTAATGCAAAGGAGTACTGGGCACCTAATCAGAAAAAAGCAAAAACCTTTCTAAGGCACCTTAACTTGAGCATTCTGAAACAAAAACACTGGGAATGGCAAACAGTTTTTGAAAACTTCCTCCTGACCTTAACTATTCACTTTTTCCTTCAGTTTCCAGGCTGTTGCTTATTCTATCTTGTAATACTTACGACATGACAACAACACTGTGTTAGTGCCTACTACAAAACCATGCCACTTATCCAGAAGGAAAAGAAATAAAAGAAAGGAAGTGGAAAGCACTGGTATGGCAAGTCCTAGAAATTTGTAAATTTTAGTGTAATAAACTTAAAAAGGAAAGGTGGGAAAAAAGAGAAACTTGTGTGTGATTTGCAGCTTTATTTTCTTGGGGCATATGTATGAATTATATATAGCACAGAAATGATCTAAAGTGAGAAAATTGTAACAATGAATCTTGCAGCCATTTACAGTGATTCTGTCTGTTAAACTGTGCAAGTAAATTCCAGCTTTCCTGGTATATTTTGGAGAATTTCTGTTGTCATACAGTCTGGTATTAAAGTATATGCTGTGCTCTGATTTCCATCACTGTGGTTTAATCAGCAGCTGGGTTTTCTTGCAGCACCTAAAAATAATGGTACCTCAGTCACCCAAAAATGAATTTAGCCTTCTCTGTCTGGCCTGGTTGCATGGACAGAGGACGTATATCCCCAGTCATGAGGAAATATGGCTGTGGATTAGGAGGGGATATAATTCTAGCTTATCCTCTCAAAAGTCTCTGGAAATGTATTCAGTTTTCATTTTGTGTATTCATCCTTAAAATGCAGTGAACATGGCTGTTCCATGCCTGCAGTCTCCCTTTATATTTTGTGGTATATGGACAGCCTTGAGAAGTGCATACCATGCTCCCCTGTTGTCCAGAACACTCAGATTACACCATCTGCCTGACCTCCCTTTGGGTGCCCCTTCATCTTGGCACGAGTCATTGCAAGGCTTGCCTTGGCTCTGTGCTTGTTCTCTTTTCAACAGCTTTGTGGAATCTAGTATCTCTTTGGGGCATAACCAGACAGGGTGCAAGAAAAGAACATGGGACAGATTAACAGAAAAATCACTGCAATGCTGATAACTTGCTGATATGCAACAATCTCTACCATCAGCAGAGCAAGCAACTTATTTAAATGTTGTCTTTGCTTTTTGGGAAGAAATGTCTTAATCATAGTGAGTGCATGCTATACCTCTCTAGTCTTGTCACAGCACTGGTCATTGAAGCACTGAGACTTTGGCAACTTCTGGACCTTTCAGGGAGCTGTGGTTTTTGTATGGATACTCCACAGTGACAATCGTGTCTTCCCACTGCTTCCTTAGCAGGAATTCCTGGTAGAACAGACTGTAATTCAGGCATTTCATATGGTGGACACAGACCCTTTGGGTCTCAGAGAGCCTGTCCTGTGTGTTTATTCAGGACACAAACTAGGAGTTAAAAGTTTGGCCAGCACATCCCTGGTTCCAAAGACATCCCAGAAAGGTTGAGTTTCATAGTTCTTTTAATCCTGTCACTGCTGTTGTTCTGAAGCAGAGAAAAAAAGTCTTTTTTCATGCCACTCTTGAATGGCAATTTGTCCTTTAAAATCTCTTTCTGGAGTCCTGCACATACAAACATCCTTGAACAAAGAATTTGGGCCTGACTCTGTGTCCTTAGACATTATCCACAGTTTTTTGGATAAGTGTAAGAGAAACAGCCTTCTAATATGTATAAACTAAACTATGAATTCTGTGGTGTTAAATGTAGATCTGAACTCTCAAAACCAGAGGTAAGGCATACACTACAGAGAACTGCCTTTGCCTCTCATTTACAAAGTATGTTGTCTTGGATGACCTCTAAGTTTGTTGGCCAAAACACTTTAGACCTCCTTTGGTACATTATATTGTTCTTCCCAGTTCAGACAACTGGGTTTAATTTTCAACACATAATTATTCTACACTTCTTTGTGCGATTCCTCTTCATCTCCCCAAAGTAAATGCATTTTGACAGTTACCACCAAGAAATAAAAAATGTTATATTCCATGGTTCGTTGGACACAGTACTGGAAAGTGAATCATTCCCTTCCTGCATAAGTGTTACCATATACTGTATTTTGTTACAAGTGTGGATAGAATATGTATGTATATATATGTGCATCTCTAAACCCGTGTGTTTTGCCTGATCCTGTATGTCCCTAGGAATCTTATAAGTGTAAAGGCCCTGGCTAGGACATGCATTTGAACATTACTAGATCTGGTCCACACTCTAGTGGCTTTGTAGCCCTAGAGCCTGCTTCAGACACAGTCATTTGAAAAACCTGCTTATCCAGGTTTTTATTTGAACACTATCATGGCATTTTCATGGTAACAGATTTAATACTCTTGAACAGCAGTTCTTGGAGACATAAGAATATGCATTATTTCTTCCTTTTTTCCTCATTTCCTTCTTTTTTTTAGTTTTCTACACCCCTTATGTTCTTTACCTCATTCCTGCTGTAAATGTGAATAAAAAGTTAATATTATATCACCATCTCTTTGACATTCAGGGGTGAAAAAAATCTTGGTTATCTTTTAATCTGTTTTCAATTTGGAATGCAAGTAGATGTTTAGGTTTATACAGCTGTTGCTGACTCTCAGCATCATGTTAATGAAGTGCTCCTTTTTAATGTCTTCCAAAGTTCCAGGAGAGATTTGAATTTGCATTTATTAATCTGACACAGCATTGGAATGAACTTGTATGCTGAGATATTCTTTTCTTCTGTTGAGGATGTTTTTGAACTCTGTTCTGACCATCTCAAGGATAAAGAATCAGTACAACTTGTTTTTATGTGGTTTTCCACTTTCAGTATAAGGGCCTTTTCCTATGCTCAGAGGAATACATCCTCATCTTTCACAACATGGCCAAGAATAATTCAGAAGATAGCCCAAAGGTGTGAATTTATTCTCAACCTATTGGCAGGCAAACCAGTTCACTAGGAGTCAACAGATTGTGTTTCCAGGAGAATTCCAGTCCTGGAGCAGAACATCCCTCACTGTTCATTAAGGGGCAACATGGCTTTGCATCACTCATGGTGCAGGAAAGCAAAATCTTTTTCATCTTCTCTTCTTGATGTTATACCTAGAATGACAATGCTTCAGCTCAATATACACTCTAAAAAAAAAAAAAGCCAAAACCATCAGAAGATTGAATCATTTGTTTCTATCCATGTTTGTAACCTGGCTTTAGATGGCCTGTAAGATAGTAGCCCGTGTGGGCTTTTTTCTTTCATTTTTCCTGTATGCATCCATATCTGGAAATGGTGGTTTCTTCCCTGGGGAAAGACGAAGTACTCATTCTCTTCTCTCACTGTTATACCACAGGAGCAGTAGCTGATCAATGGGGATCCCAGCAAAGAAGAACACCATTTATCTGTGAATGAAGTTTGGACAGGTTTACCATTCCCTGAAGAGATGTGTTTTTTCCATCCATCATGCATCCTGTGTTGTTGAGATCATGGATTCTGACCTGTCTGCTTGCAAAGCTGTGGGTGAGATTTTGTCTTGGTATGCCTTGTCCCATCCCTGTAGAGGGGATATTCTGGCTGCTGCAAGGGCAGGGCTTTGTACAAACTTGTTTTAGCTCCATGGACAGAGCTGTTTGCTTGGGGTGAAGGCAACGCCGTCAATTTAGGAGTTTAGGAGTGGTGATTCATGACTCCTGTAACAAATGCTGAGGCATCTGCTTATCCAACCAGAAAGGCCCTCAGGAGGTGGAGAACATCTGGCAAACCCACATTAGGGAAGAGGCTTGTCCCTTCATTGCTGCCTTGGGTTAAAGAGCACTGAAATGAAGACTGGAAAGAGGAACTATTAGGCTATGAGAGTGAAGAATTAAGGCTGCCTGTGTGGCTTTCTCCTCTGCCCTCTTGTACATCCATTAGTGCTTAGAGCTTGCTTCATTACTTCTCACTAGTTCTCCAACAAGCTATTCAATAGAAGTAAAAAAACCTCAAAAAACTAACATGAACTTTTAACATATTGCAATCTTAAGGAAATAGATGTTATTGAGCATGTACTGCTGTTAGTGAGAAGTGTAGTAATGTAAGAAACTGCTCAGAATATTCTATGACTTTCCTCTGAAGTCTTGAGATATAACATACCTTTATAAGGACCTTTGAGTTTCCATGGTGGTGTAAACACTTCTTAATGTAACTAAGAATGGAGTATTTTGTCTTCTGCATATATTTTATACAGCTGACAGAGTGAGCCATGTTAAAATGGTTACTTCCCATTTGATATCTCTACTTTATGAGTCTGATTTCCAGAGAGTTTGAATTAGTGTAATCTCAATGATATGTCAAAGAAACTACTCCAATCTATTGACCCTATATCTCTAAACATGGCTTATTTATATGGCCCAAAGCCCTGTTGAATTTTATAATTCAAATAATTTCTAAATTAAAGTAAAGCACTTGAAAGCAAGATATGTGATTAGCGCACACTTAAGAACATGTTTCTAGCTGTTAACATTTCCCACTATGTTTTAACAGCTTAATCAAACATTATAATTTGTTATGAAATGCTGTAGTCTGACATAAAATCAGTTTCACAAGTGAGGAATCTGCTTCTGCAGAGAAGCAAACACTCAGAGAAGTAGCCCTGGAGCCTGAGCAGGGCTCAGTTGGAGAAGATGGACAGTGACCATGCTGAGGCTTTGACTGCCATGGATCTGAAGCCATGGGGAGTGTCAACCTGGCATCACCCAGAGCTAAGGCTGGTCCCATTGAGGCACAGCTGCATCTCTGGGTAATGTATTTGCAAATGTTTAAGATTGGGACAGTTTGACTTGCTATGAATTAATCTGTAGGCTTTATTATAGACAATGGACATCACTGCACTTTTTTATTAATTTGTTTTGAAAGGAATGCCTTCCTAGTTCTGTGCTGAAGACAGTGAATGGGTTGGAAAAAAGTGATGATTGTCTAAGATTTATATGCAATGTTTTCTAATCCAAATCTGTTCCTTTAAACGTTCATACTTTGTTTTTCTTCCTCCCCCAAATTCTGAATTAGGCAATCAGGGCACATAAATTTCCAAATGGAAGCAAGCAGTGTCCTTTCAGCCTCCTCCGAAACAGTTCTTGGACAAACTCTGAGGGGAAAAAAATGTTATCAATGCTTAAAGCTGCATTGACCTGAAAATGAAGTTTTCCCAGGTTGGCTGCTGCAGTCTCACTTTTCTGCAGTGTTTCGTAGGAGGTAATTTCTGTGCTGGTTATGATTTGAAAGGCCTGGCCTGCAACCCAACCTCAATCAAATTGGAACAACATGTCACCAAAGGTCCCGGTCCCATGGTATGTGCTTGGAAATACAACTCCCCAGTGTGGAGAGGTTTCTGGCAAGTCAGTGAAACTAAACTCAATTTTCATGGCTAGAAATTGCTGCAGGAGCATTTCATTGTGCTGCAGTTGCTGTGCTCTCTACGTTTGTGTGTGCGGGGGGGGGGGGGGGAGGGGGGCAGTTGCAGGCTTGTATGTGGGTGTGTGTGTCACTGAGATAGGGCAACTCTGAAAGCTGGATTTGTGGAAAGAAATGACAAATTTCTGTTAAATTATTGACACAGAAGGAAAAATACTTTTGTCCTTTGAAGTTAACTAAAACCAAATGGGATTGTTTCCTCAAGGGAAAAGTAGGAGTTTAGTTATGATGCATCCCCTCCCAGAAATCTTTCAAATTATACATACTGTACCCTCTGTTTATATAAATATGAATTACATGATTGTGTGTACAGGGTCATTTGTAGTTCAAATGGAAATGCAATGCTGCTAGGCAGAGACTATGGAGAAACTGAGGGGATTCTAGGATCTGCCATTTAACCCTTTTCAAATGTTCAGTGGCTTTGAGTAGATCTGCAAGAAAGCTTTGGCCTAGCATTACAAGGAGACACCCTAGTTTTGCTGGTAAATCCAGATTTCTATGCAGCTTTAAATGGAGAGAGGCTGATTGTCTCTCATTTATGTGGGGTGCTCTGATTGTACATTGTTGTGGATGGTGACAACCAACAGTTTATGCTCTGCATTAAATTTGCTTATGTGTTCTCATCCAGCTGTGAGGTTCAAATTTTGCAAGGGATGTTTTCCCACATGCAGGATAACAGATTTGCCATATTGACCTAAGGGTTGTTCTTTTCCAATTTGCCAGTGATTTCTTTTTTCATTTCAGCTAATTTAATAATATTGGTTTAATTGTCATTAAGCCATAAATAAATTGTCTTCTGAAACACTTGGGTTTTTTCTATGTCATATAACTATGTTTCTGTATGTCAGCAGAAAGATATATTTCTGACTGGGTGTCCTCCTCTCTTTTAAGCTGAGAGTTTATCAAATTTAATTTTGCCATAGGGCATTCATTTATGTTTTTGCTCTCTTTGTTTACATCCTTGGACTTTACTTTCTACTGCTTTATGTCTTCTTGCAAATTCTCTGAGGAAACTTAGATAAATTTGATAGAGTTCCCTAACTTAGTAGCTCTGGGCAGTCCAAATATGATGCTTATAAAGTAGGAATATCATGACTATTGCCTTGTAGACAAAAAGTTTTGTTCCGAATCTGTAGTTCTCTTCCCAATCTGTGTCATACCATCTGTGTCATGTCTTGTGTCATCTGTGTACCCTCTCCTCCCCAATTTCATTATTTTTCCCAAAAACTTTAGAAGCTTTGGGTAGTCTGTGTTTTATTTCAGCTCTAAGAAGGCCTTTTCTGCACAAAACTTTCCACTTAGATGAACTTTTCCACTGCAAATATGAAGTAATTACCATTGTCTATGTGCAATGTCACCTAAGATTGTAAGGATGTATATGTCTGGTCTTCCTGAGACTGAGAGTAAGACTGAAGCCCAGAAAACTGTTTGACATTCATCTTAGCATGGGCAAGGAAGACAAGACATCCAGCAAGAGCTCCTGAGACAATTATTCAGATGACATTTTTGTGTTTTTTGCAGTGTTGGTGGCAAGCAGGGTGCAGGGTTTTTCTGGTGTGTGAAAAGACATAATTCATTCCTCTGCTCTTGTGGGTGGAGTGCCTTCCACTGTGTCTCCTGCAAAGATGTCAGGAGAGCTGTCCGTACCTCCTCACAGTGGAATAAAGGCTGATTGAAGAGCCAAATGCTCCTAAAAACAGTGGCCTGTACTTTCAGAGCTGGCATCAGAAAGACTTCTGTTTTACCAAAGAGGTTTGGGACAAACCAGCCTGTTACTGACAGGGAATGTTGGGCAAGTGACTTTTTACACTGCTTCTGACCCCCTCACTGGCACGTGTCCCATTATCCATTCTTTAGAAATCATTTTAGACAGTATCAAGGGACATGTCTACATTTCCATCAGCAGAGAATTTGCCAGAGGCACATTCATAATGGCCTGTTAATAAAAAGCAATGCAGGTGGATACAGTTTCAGAAAGCAAATGCTTGAATTAGATACACAGGTATCAGTATTGGATTCACAGGTATCAGTATCTTTGACCCAACACTGTATCTCTTCTGGTCTCACCTCAGGTAATGTTAGAGCCAGCCAGGTCAGTAGGCTTTTCCAATTGAAATGGAAACAGGGCAGTTGTATCATCTGAAATTTGTAGCAGCTCCTCTCATTTGGAGATCACTCTTGGTTTTTGACAGACAAAGCTATGTAACTAATACAGAGGGTTTGCTTCCTTAAAGTTAGTTTTCCAGATGCTTTATTCATGTTATCCTAAGAGTCCTGGTGTCAACATACTTCCACTGAGTGAAATACCTGGGCTGTTAAAGGTGTGCATGGATCATTGCAAACAGCTTCATGCTTCTGTTTCTTCCCTCTTAAAAAATATTATTATTCATTTTTCAAGTATTTAGTTATATTAATGAACAGACTGTTTGAAATGAGGATGGCAAAAGTGTAAAATGGTGGGACGGCCATGGGACACAATTACATGAGTTATTTCTCTACTAGGTGATCAGTGATGTTGGTGCTTGGCACTGTCCATTTATGTCTAATTATTGCAGAGATATTGCAATGTGAAATTGGAGCACAACAGGAGAAATCAAGCCAAGCTGTTAAGCGAGATGTTTTCTATCAGTTATTTTTGTCTTTCATTCTGGTAGCAACAGGGTTATTAGGGCTGAGATATTTAGCCAAAACCATAATGCAGAAAAACAGCTGATTATGTGAATACAGTCTGTGCCACCCAGCAGTTTTATATTGCCACCCTATTCTAGCCTTCCTATTTTATATAATGACATTGAGCTCCTTCTGCAGCTCAGTATCCAGCCCCCTCTAACACTCCCAGCTCAAGCCTGTTGTCTCCACATATTCTTGCACTCTGAGCTCAGCTGGACTAGCGATGGTGGTGCTCAGCTTAAGTCCTCTGAAATTAATTGTTACTCCTCCCTTTTCCATCTTCCTGCAACCCCTTATAGCCTGCCTGATGCCTTCCAGCTCCTAACAGGCAAAATTGGTAAGATTCATTTCATCAGTAAGGAGATATTAGGGAGAACTAAGGTAGGTTGGACATAGGGAGAAAAATCCTGCCTTTAAAAAGTACAATCTGAGCATTTTACAAACATTTTCACTTTTGCACATTAGCTCCCTGAACCTTAACTCTCTCATCTCCTTCATTATTTAACTCTACTTTAATGGAACAGTTTCTTAATGAGCCACAGTAGAAGTAATTACTTTTGGCTGGGCATTTATCAATGGTAACTTAAATGTTGTTTTGTCCTTTGTCAGATTTGTGCATTAATTCAAAGCTCAGTTTAGTTCTGAAGAGCTAAGCAATGGAAAAGACAGTAAGGGAATCTTCATGTTCATGGACTTTCTTGCTCAGTTTACAAGTAAAAAATATTTTTTTCTAGCTGGTAGTTCATTATACCTTAAACTGGGCTGGGAATAGTCAAAGAGGGTTCTCTCTGCTATCTACATGACAACGAGTAACAATAGTTCTCATTGTCCCATTGACTTGCCTTTTCTCATACAGATCTGATTAAATGGGAGTTGCTGTTACTGAGTTTTATTGCACTGGTAGGTGTTTGGGATGTGTCACAGTGCAGCAGTCTCCAATTGCTAAGCAAAATGTACTAATAAAAATAGAAACTGGTCAAACCAAATCCAGGATCAGCATGCATGTTAGGTGCAAACAGAATTACTGCAAAGGTCAAGTTTGTAAATACTCCAGATCAGGCACAGGTCTGAGATCTTAGATGAAATCTTTGCTCCATTCCATTCTATTTATCCACTGAAGTGTGCTTCTGTAGAATTACATTCTTCTTGTGTATTATACCAAAATAGTATATAAATTCGTGTATGTGTATATGTATATATATATGTGGGGGGGGCTATAATATTTCAATGGCATTCTTCCTCATGGAAAGTTTCCTAAGCATGGGGCTGTTGAAAGAGGCAAGTGTGCAGTGCTGGTGGACTGGAAGTATCTCTTCCTGCTGACTGACATGTTTTGGAGAAAAGAGCCCTTTTTAGTCCTCTGTGTCATCTCAGTGCACTTTTGAGACAGTTTCTACAGAAAAAGCACATGCCAAGTATCTGAAAATGCTGTTAGATTCACAGTCACTTCTATGTAGAAATGCACATACACAAGATTTACATAGGCAAAACCTCTATCTTGCTGTAATCCCATTCTTAAACTTAGAGGTGTCTGGTTTGGATGTAATCTAGGTTTGCAAAACTTAAGGTTGCAAACACATTTGAGAATAAGACCTAAACCCTTGTGATTTGCCCCCCTCCCCCCCCCCCCCCCCCCCTTTTCTTTGAAGATTTTAATTGTAATTTTTTAAGGTGAGCTTGAAAATTAAGAAATCTTACAATGACTTCTGTTAATACAGTGAACGTGCAAAGAGGTGGAATTTGAGTGGACCTTGAACACCCGCTAGCAATGTTAGCAAGGGATTTTGTTAATATATAGTAATCCAAAACTACTGTAAGTTCTAATCAGTCAGAGCCATCAATAGGGAGAGAAAGCTAATTTTCAAATGCTGTTATGCTGGGTTTGGGAAGGGATGTGAGAAAGGTCTATCATTAGGTCCACTCTGCAGTGGATTGAATGATCCAAGACGCTGCTGCAAAGGACAAATACACTAAAAGTGACACAAATGAAAATTGGTTATTAAGTGAGTTAAATACTCTAATTACTCAATTAATTTGAATATAATGCTGAAAGTATCTTTTAAGTTTGTAGTTTAAACACACTAATTTTGAGACAAGAGGTGATTTCAGTAGCTCACTTTGTTGAACTCTAATACCTCCAGTGCATCTCTGGTGATACCCACATTCAGTTTTCCCTCCTGATCCTGTCCCTCCAGCCCTTGCATTCCTCGTACCTTGTTATTCTTCTGCAATTCTTCCCATTTTCTCTACCTTGGAAAAGATTCAAAAGTAAATAGTTTACTTACAGTGTTGCCATGACTTGGGATGTTTCATTGATGCAGTTACTGTTAATTTAAGTTGATCAGCTGTTAATTCAAATTCCTCTAAAGGTATGCCTTGCCACTGTAGCCACAACTAACAAATATCCTGCTACTAAAACTCTGACAGTGTTTTTTTTCTGTTGAGCACAGACAATGAAAACAGAAATGAAAGTTTTTATGTATGTTTAATTAAAGGTAAAGCACAAAGGACTATGACAGCTTATTCACAAATGAAACTAAAGGTAATTTGCCATTTTAGTAATTAAGCAAAGCAATCCCCTAGTACCAGTGTTTTCCTTACCACATCCTTGAAGGACAGAGATGAGGGAAATCCTGTGGAAGCAGAGTGCATGAAAACATATTACTGATGTATTTTCTTTCATTGTCTTTGTGGGAAATTTGGTATTGGGGGGGGGGGGGGGGGGGTGGAGTTTTAAGATTATGGAGTCTCAGGCAGGAATTACAGGAGCAAAGGCAAATTTGAGGAACAGGGTGCTGGGAAGTGGCAGAGCACAGGGAGGGGGCGGAAAGTCTTAGTATTGTGACTTGTGCAGCATTACTCAGTTCTGTTACTTGGAGCAGTAAAGCCCATGTCAGTTTTTGAAGGAATATGGGATGAGAAATAATTAGCTGTACGACAACTGCAGGAAATTATTTGGGATCTGGGAAGTGATGGATCTCTGTGTCTTAATTTCCTGGCTCTCTTCTTTGGAGAGTGGCATTTCCATGGCTCATTGTATATCCTTGAGCTTCCCACTGGGTCACACATCCAGAGCTCACATTATCTCCCATAGAAGCACACTTACCAACAAATGCACTTTCTATTAACTGTCAGAGGAGTTCAGAGCTTCTTACCAAACACATATTTATTTGTACCTCAATGATCATTTACCAGGAAATTTTATAGAGTCTACACCATGCTGAGATGCCTTAAGAAAAAGAAAAAATTGAAGAGAGCAAGAAGGGGAGAACTGTGGTCTGTCTCCTATGGAAATTGCTCCCTTGACATTTGGGAAATCCTTTGGTGGGTGATAAAGGGAATTTTTGATTAGTTGTTAATATTATTTGCTTAGTATATCTTAGTTGAATTTTCTTAAATTCACATATGATTTGAACAAAAAAAATCCACATTTTCTGAAGGTGGATTTCTGTAACTGTACTTCATAGCACAGAGAGTTGTGTGCTCTGCCTTAAACAGCCAAAGATTTTAATGATGACAGTGTAATATAATAACCATACGGGCCTCTGTGTAAAGGAAGTAGTTGATCAAGGAGGTATCTAATTACCCAATTGTTGGCAGTCTGGTTTGTTCTAATACTTTCTTGGATCTGAGTTATGGTCAGATATTGAAGATGATGACAACTGTAGGGTGCCTGGGAATACAAATCACTTTCACTACGCTGGCTTTGATGTGTTGTCATGTTATAATGATTACAGTTTATTCAATGTCACTAACCTGCTCAAATATTTGAGAACAAAGTGGTGTGGTTATAGAAAATTTTGTGCAAGAAAACGCAACTCTCAAGATCACTCTTAAGCACTGCTGTTGTCATCTGCAGTCCCCTTTGATCCCAACCATATATCTGCGTAGGAGCTCTGAAGATCTGTGAACCATTTCTCCCTTTCTCCCTGCTTTGGGTTGCAGCTGCTCGTTAGAACAGTTCAGGACATCTCTTTGAAGAAACGTGGTGGTGACAGTGGCTGATCAAACCACAAATGCTCAAAAACCTTGGGCTGCAGGAGGAAATCCATATGTCAGAATCCCATAACATCTTGCATCTCTTATTGGAGGAAAAAGAGGTTAATGTTTAGGAAACAGTTTGGGAACCAGAAAAACAGGATTCGGCGCTCAGTTTCCCATCTAATAATGGAATAACTATTCCATTCTCCTTGTTCCTTAGTTCTCCAGGTGAAAATAGGTCTTTTTTCTCCTGCAGAGTCTTGTAAGAGTGACTTCATTAAGTGTTGGGACATCTGGGCACTCTGATGGTGGTAGGAACTCAGATGGGTGCAGTTAGAGGCATGAGGGTTTATCCCCTGGTCTGAGAGTTATTCAGCTCCAAATGGTATCTGTTTATAGGACAGAGGTATAGCTGCTTACTGCTTGTAACTCCTGAGAATTTTGTCAGAATGATGTCAGAGCAAAGTGCACAGTAATTTAGCAAATCACAGAGTAGCTGCATGGAAGACCAAGTTGACCCTTTGGAATTATTCCCAACAACTTCATCTCATTTCAGCATGTAATTCTAATACAGCTCTGATCTGAAGAGTTTTCATGGAAAAGCAAGCCTTACTGCATGGGTTATAGAGACTTACAGCAGGTCTCTGTATTTTGCTTCTGATGGCTTCACAGAGCCAACAAGTTGGAGAGGATGTGATCTGGAAACTCCTAGTCTGCAGCACTGGCTCCATGTTTTACTAACTTACAGCTTCTGTAAAATTTTGGTGATGGTGTCAAGTCTACAAAAAATATATTTTAGGGCATATTATGGACCAATAATAAATATTTAGTGATCAAAGTCTGTGAAGGGCTTTGTATGAGTCTAGAAATCCAGTCTGAGCTCATATGACAGACAAATTATGTGGAAATAAGTATCAGATATCATTGGTGGGAGGAAAACACAGAGGTCAACACTGTCCTTTTCAGAGTTATTTCTATAACATGAAACTGCAATTGACATTATACATAACTTTTTGCCCCTTCAAATGTAAAACTGAAGGGCAAATACTAAAAAAGCTTTCTAATTATAGTGATCAGTTGTGCAGAGCATTCCTGACAGTAATGTAATTCCAAGAAAAGGTCTGTAATATATGCATGCTTTGGTTCTTGGAAAGGGTTCCTCCGATTGCTGGTGGCACTGTCTGACTGCCCAAATGAAGTGATCCCCCAGGAGCTTTGGATCTCAGTCCAGGCAGCCAGCCTGGAGTCATCACCTTGCCAAGCAGTGCTCCCCACAGCCTGGTTCATTGCTGGATGACCTGCACAGGAAAATAAATGGGTTTCATGTGGAGATTTTGACAATGTCACCTTTAAGGATGCTCTAGGAATACCAGGCTATGCAAAAATGTTAATATACATGATAAAAATAACTTGAAATTTCTATTTTTAGGGAGAATGGGTTGGTTTTGTGTGCGATAAATATTTTTTCACAGTAATTAGCATGGGGCTAGGTTCTGAGTATGTGAGGGAAACAGTGTCAGCAATATAGAGATGTTTTCATTATTGCTGAGCAGTGCTTGTACACAGTCAAGACCTTTCTGCTTCTCAACCCCACCCTGCCAAGAAGTAGGTTGGGGGTGCACAAGAATTTGTGGAGGGACACAGCTGGGACAACTGACCCCAAATGACCAAAGGGATGTGCTGGATCATATAGCATTGTGCTCAGCATATAAAAGCTCAGGGAAGGAGGAGGAAGGGGGGATATTTGGAGTTATGGAACTTGTCTTCCCAAGTAACTGTTACCCGTGATGCAACCCTGCTTTTCTGGAGGTGGCCAAACACTTGCCTAAAAATAAGAAGTAGTGGAATAGTTCCTTGTTTTGCTTTGCTTATTAAATAGTGTTTGTCTCAACCCACAAGTTTTCTCACTTTTACCCTCCTGGATTGCTTCCCCATCCTACCAGAGCAGGGTGAGCAAGTGGCTGTGTGGGGCTGGGTTCCTGGCTGGGGTTAAACCATGAGAAAGGGATTGCATTCTTGTCTGCAGAGCCCAGCCTCGGAGGGCCCTGAATCCAAAAGTGAGGCCTCTTGGCCCTTTCGTGATGCAAACAGTAATTTAAAATATACATCTGGCACAGTGCAAAGAGAGAACATCCAACATCTGTCACATTCCATTATCTTGCCTTGATGCTATTAGGCTATTATTAGTATTTAAACTAAATATATCTTCCCACAGGCTGCTAACCATAATACTTCATTCGAGTACCCATTCCTTTTACTGCCACAAACTGTTCTGAACATCACATAAATGAAACAGGAACATCACTTGATGGACTGTTATCATATTTTACTGCTTTATTTTATTTCAAATGGGAGGAAACAAAACTCGCCAAGTGTTGTCGTATGGTTTGCAGAAGATTAAATGGATTTCCCTATCGTTTTGGGTGAGGGAAGTGAACAGAGGCTTCTCTAATGGAGATCAGATGCAGGCATTTGGTTCCACACTAACAAGGGCCCATATGCTGTCACTGGTGTATCAGTTTTGTCTTGGGGCTGTAAGACTCTGGAATGACTGGTTATTTTTTTTTTTAAACTGTCTTTTATAATTAATTATCTGAGTCCTCTATCTCTTCAAAGCTGAGTGAAATAAAGACGTTGTAAGAGAATAGAATTACTCTAAGCCAGAAGTTAGCTCAGAAATGTTTCCTTCCCAAGCCAAATGTTGTATTTCCACTGGGACCTCTGCTCAGCAGTTTGCAAATAACTGCCCCAAACCTCAGGTAGCATTTTGAAATGAATTGTGTTTTTAATTCACATCAGCACAAAACACAGGTGTTTGCCCAGGGCCAAGAGCAGTGTCCTTCCCTAGGGTGCCATGAAGGATCCTCAGGAAGCATTCAGCCTGCATCAGACAACTCACACTACATCTGTTCCCATACATTAAGCAGTGTTGCTGGGTCCCGGGACGGGATTGTCCTCCTGGTTGAACACAGTGGTCTTGGGTGTTATTTCAGCCTGGGCCAGGTAGTGCCATCTCAAATGGCTCCCGAGGTGGGTGGATGTTGGTACAGACCAGAAGCAGTCCTGAGGAGTAAGGGAGCAGTGCTGTGGTCATGAGCCTTCCCTGTCTGGAGGGGTCAGTCCCAGAGAACAGTCCTAACAACACTTAATTTCAAAACAGAGTGAGAGTCCTGCAGGCATTGGTGTATTTTCAGAGGCTGTCCCACCACTCCTACTCAGTGAGCTAGAGGGTGGTCACAGGGCTCCATCCATCTAGAAAGTCTGAGCAGAGCATCACGTCAGCGCAGCTCTGCAGCTTCTGGTGTCTGACCTCTGGTATCCTACACACTGGAGGTACTCAGTTTTAAGCTAATCCTATCTTCTTGTTGACATTATTTATTCATTGTTTTACATTATTTATTATAGTGCTGTACTCGTCAAATATGAAAACAGTAACAATACATTAGGGGCTACTCTTTCCACCCCATAAAAGTCATCCTTTTATATAGGAGCAAAGACCCACATAGACCCGGAGCAGATCAGCTGCCCAAGTCCCTTCTGAATGGCTTGCAGGGTCTGGGTCTGGCAAGAGAAGGTTTTACCTGCTTTTCAGTGCACCCACAGCCATGCTGACCTGTATGGATGTGCTGGCTCCAGGGAGCATCCATGCTGCTCGGTGACACTGGGTAGCCATGTCCCAACTGGATTTCCCACCCTGAGTTACAGCAGCTATGGCTTCTCAGCCTGCATCTCCTGGGAACCCAGCAAGGTCTGGGCTGCTGGCGCCCTGCAGGAGGGATAGAGGCTTCAGAGCTTGTGTGCAAGCTGGCTGAGACAGAAAATTTGAGCTCTTCTTTGGGCCAACAGTGCAACAAAGACAAGCCTTGCATTACAGGCGTGCTGTTGCTCTGGAAACTTGAAGCCTCCCATAAGCAATGCAATTACTAGCTGCTTATCACTTTTGCTTCACCAAGGAGGAAATTTATTAATTTAGGGAACACTAAGGATGCAGAATTTTTTTAACAAGGCTTCCTTCTAATAGCCTCTAAAGAAACCACATTTCTTTCTCTCTAATTTTTACTTGCCTCCAGAAGGCAAATGTATGAAACCTCTTTTATCAGCCTTTAAACATTTCCTGTAGAAAGAAAAAAGATGACTCTCTTTTTTGAGTTACCTCATCTTGAGCTGGCATGGAAACTTGTTTAGTGCACAATGGCAGCTGCATCTCTTCAGCTAAAATTGATATACAGCTGCCGCTTACCTCAGCTCTTCTCCTGACTTGTTAAAAAAATGATTATTGCAATGTGCACCTCTTAAATCTAAATGTTAAATGGTGTTTGGGAACAATTCACGTCTTCTTTCTTCTTAGCTGAATCAGTTCCCTTAAGGAACCAATCCATAAGGCTATTAGCTGTCACAGTAAGTACAGGTAATGAAAAATATTCTCTTTGGGGGATGAGGGAGTGTTTGAAGGAAAAGTGTATGAAAGAAAAGGCTCAGCTATAAGACAACAGGGGTTTTAAAGTTTTTTTAGCTGCTACAGTTCTTGATGTCTAAAAATGCCTTTGTAGACTTGCTGCCCTGTCCAGTGTCTTCTGGGACCCTGCTTTTCCCTAAAATACCATGTTTGATTTGGCACAGTATGAGGTGCCTTTTAAAGCAAAAGTGAATGAAAGCAAGTGGTGCCTACTGAATGTTTGTAAGTGGCAAAGAACTGTAGGAAATGTGTTTTATTCCCCAGAGCCTGAGGAGACCTCAAGGCAGAAAACCCCTTGGTGGCAGCTCTGCTGCGAGAAGGGGTAATGGTGGCAGTGGGGAAGCCTTGGAGAAGGTTGAGGATGGGAGAAGGCACCAAGCTGCCCGTCATGCTTCCTGCAGCTGCCCTACCCAGGAAAAAGATGTCCACCAAGTTCAGGGCAGGATGGGTGCGAGGCCACTTGGCTTTCTAGTACAAAACAGCAACTGAGCTTAAAGCAGCAGGGAACGTTCTCTGACATTTATTTTTGGAGGGTGTTTAGGACCCTTGGTCTTTGAAAACTTGCCCCTGTGTGCAAATAGATAAGGGAATGGCAGTCTGAGTACAGTGGACTTTACAATAGGATACTGCTGGGAATGGCATTCGTATTTTCAGACTTTAATAATCTGGCAATCCCCACTGTGGCCCCATGCTATTTGGGTCTATCCCAATTTTATTGAAAAGTGTTGTTGAAAAGACATATTTTGCACACTGGTAAGAGCAGACCTCGTCAGAGTTACTTTAAATAAGATTTCAGAACCCTTTTTTTTCTTCTCCAGGATATTTTCCAGTCCCATTCTGTAGTGTTTGTGAGCAATTTTAACAGCTGTTCTTTCCTTAATCATTATCATTGGTCTTGGGTTTTTTGTTTGGTTTTTTCTTTCTTTTTTGACCCAAAGCAGAAAGTGATGGCCAGGTCCTTGCATCCCCAATACACACCATTTCTTTTGTCTGTATAGAAATGTGCACCTCTGCAGGTGAGTGAGCTCAGATATTCAGCCCTGGGAAGCAGTTGTAGGTGCCTCTCTGCAGCACACCAGCCACAGAGGGATGTGTGTGCTCACAGCTCACAGCAGAATGAGGCAGAAGTGGAAGGGAATTGTTCCAGCACAGTACACTGCCCAATCCTCTTCTGTTGACAGGGAGCTGGATAACCAGAGGGCTGAGCAGCGAGTACCCAAGCAACATGACGTGGGAAATACACCTGGATCCTTTCCTTACCACCTTGAGGCAGAAATTAAGCACTAATTCTATTAACTGGCTAATGAAGGGTGCTGCAAAGTGTCACTTGATAAAATCAGATTCTTACAGTTCATTCTCACATTATGAGCTACCACCACTGGTGCTCATTTTTTCTAGTCAGTATGCCAGACAATGGTCATGGAGACACACTGGCTGATAGCTCACCAGCTGACACCAGCAGAGGATGGAGTGAGGACCTCTCCTCCTCTTGTCATCTCTTTTTGCAGCATTCACGTTCTTGCAGCCAGGTACCTCTCTAGTTCTCATTGTTCAGAAGAAATTCAGTTCTTTCTCTGAGATCCCACTAACAAAAAAAGAAATTAAAAGCAAATATCATGAAAATACCCAGAAAAATTATACCAATGACACAATATATTAATATTTATTTAGCTGCTGCCATTTCAGGTCAGATTCCCTTGATACTCGATACCGTTGACTTCAAATAAAATTTGAGCTATAATTGTTCGTATGTAAGTACATCCTTGATAGGGTGAAGATAGTGGCCAGTGTTGGAACAGAGTTGGAATTGTTTGTGAACCTCATACTGGGACTTATTTAATTTTTAGCTGTTTGCTTTTGCAGGGATAGCCGTCCAGTTGTGTTACTGAATTGATATTTATAACCATTTTTTTAAAGTGTTCTGATCTGGGAAATCACCATTGCGTATTTTTAGATCAGATTTCTGAGTAAAGAGAGTAGTGGTTTGCTGTGTGCAAATAAGATGATGTTACTATTTTTCAACTGCCTCTACTTGCAGTGGAGCAAGTTTGTTCAGCAAGCAAAAGGAAAAATTTGGGCTTTCATAGCAAATGCTGTTTTTAGCCTGCTTGAATCTTTGAACTAAGATTATACTCAACCACTCTTTCTCATTGCACAAGCAGACTTTGGAAACCGATACACTAAAATTAGGAGGCATGTTTGCATTTTCAACCTCTTCAAGTGCAGCGCTGCAAATAGTTCTTTCCAGCTATGTCATTATTGTACAACATAGGGTTTGGGGTTTTTTTTTAGAAAGCAAATGTCATTACTTACATCTCTTCCACATTGCTTTAAAAAAATACCTGCTTTGTTTGGCAAAATGAATGTGAGGACCGAAGCTGCTCTTACTGCAGTGTCCTTGCTGACCCCATAAGCATAGGAGCCTGGGTTTGTCACAGTCAGTTTCACAACCAGTGGCTCATCTGAAGGGAAGGAGTGAATGCAAAGTTGTGTCTTTTCTGTGCTCAGGAGATGGAGAAGGGATCACTAGAATAGTGAGTTCTCCACTCTATTCAACAATACGTTATTTGTCCTGAAAAAAATTAAATAGAATGTGTATCATTCTGCTAGGGTTGTGTACTCTCAGTACCTGGGAGGATTGATGAAGATTTTGCATAGTCCTCTTCATGAGTACGGTTGAGGTAGTGTATTTTAAGGCATTGTGATGGAAACTCTATTTTTTGTTGTTGTTTTGCTTTGGGTTTTGTTTCTTTTGTTGTTTGGTTCTTTTCATTCTGAAGGCTTCCAACTAAAGTTAACTACCTCTTTAGCCTTTCAGCACTTCACATGCCTCACAACTTTTGCATAAAACAATGAGGAAAAGTAATTTGCTTAAATAAGCGCAAGGAATGATTTGATAAAACTGGATAACTGAAAACCCAGTAAATCCTCTTTGACTAGAAACAGGTAGCCCAGCTTTTCATTGCATACAATCTAAACACTGTCACTACCAGAAGAAATTAACTGCTGTAGTTAAGCCTTGCTGGTACCATGCCACACCTTGGAATGGGTATTCTGTGGGGTACAGGCTCTGTTCATGGTCATGTGTAAAAGACTTTCTTCAGGAAGTACTGAGCAGGTGTGGGATTGAATATAGACTAAAGTTTGGCTTAAGGACAGAAAATTACATAAGGATTGTTCTGGGATAGGTAGGAGACCTCTTTGCATTATATAGAGAGGGAGATGTTTATTTTTGGTTTGGGGTGGTTGGGGGTTTTTTTGTTGGTTTCTCATGTTTTGTTTTGATTTTGGTTTTTGTTTGTTTGTTTGAGAGAGAAAGAAAAAAATATTTAATTGCTAGCTTGCTAACGAGGGAAACTTCGAGGAACAGACCCGAGTTTCTCCACTTTGCCACCAGATGTCCGTCATGAGCAGGGAAAGCTGGTGACCTGCGCGATACTCAAAAACCTGGATTCGCAGCATTTTTGAAGATCTGACAGCGAAAACTCGAGTGAAATTACATATCACTATAGAATTTTGGACCGCGGGTATGCTGCGAAGGCTTCTTGGCAGCAAAAAATCCAAAATCTTGTCGGTAGTTCTGCAATACATGTTTAACTCTTAAAACGTGCGTGTCTCAGCCTGCAGCACTTGTAGAATACAGAGCCTTTGCACTCTTCCAGAGAATTAGGTATGCAGCTCCCATCCAAAGTCCTAAAATCCTTTGAGGAAACTTGCCCTTTCAGATGGAAGGAACAGGTGAAAGCAGTCACTGCATGTGACCTCTGGAAGTCTTAGCACTTTTCAGCCTCATTGAGTTGCTGAGTGACGCTGTAACTTTCGTAGGTCTGATAGAATTAACTGAATCCTACAGTAAAGCCTTCACATCCATAAGCAAGAGGCATTTCCAGGCATAAGTAGGGTGCAACTCTGAAAGCACTTCCGAAGAAAAACGTGGAAGTCTTTAACTTAGCAAGGTGCAATGACTTCATGAGGAGGTTATTAGCTTCCGAGCTACACGAGGGAACTTACCTCAAGAATAAGGTAACTTAAGAGGTTAAGTGCTGGAAGGTTTTCTGTGTGTCCTTGTCCTCAGACTTCTTCAAACTCAGACGCCCGAGTGCTTCCAACTGTTGTAACAGCTGGTTTTTATCGCTGTAACCCCTATTTCAGATTAAAAACGTAAAGGTGATACATGTTTGAGAATCAGAGGAGCAGAAATACCCAAGAGCTGCCCTAGAGTTTGACACTGTCTGTTGCTAAATGTGCACCATCCCTTCCTATCTTCGAGAGGAGCAGGGGACACTTCAGATGAAGAGTTCATTCTTCAGCAATAACCCTGTAATGGGACACTTCCGTCTCTCATTGTCAAAAACAGGAAGCGGAGGCTACAAAGCTCTTCTGGACACAGCGACACGAGCTACACCCAAACAGGCTCAGAGCGGGAAGTGAATGGCCGTGGGAAGTGGCTGCTCTCCTCCCTCACCACCTGCGGGATAAGTACCTGCCTAGGAAATGTCCCTCACTCACCTAAGGGCTCCTGCACTTCCTCCCAGCCTCCAGACGCCCTTCCTAAGGGGCTACAAAACGTCCTGCATCCCTCTCAGCTCACCAAGGGGACAGCTTGTGCATCGGGCTCTGCTCCTGGGAACCTGGGTTCTCCCAGCAGGATCCCACACTGCCTTACAGAAGGAAATGTGTGTTACTCACCTCCTCTCTGGGAGCGAGCCCTAATCTAACAAAAATTTAACAAAAGCAGCCCCATTGCTCTGTGCTGAGAAAAGTGAATAAATGAACCAGCAGTACGAAAATTTCCCTGGGCATTGCCTTCCTGAGTCCTTCTTGGGTGACACAGACCTCTTTCATGAAGGTAGTGGGTGGGATCCACTACAGCAAAAAGAGCATGTTGGGTCCATGCTGTCACATGTACCCTCATTTTCAAATTTTGAGTGTCTTCGTAATCTGGAGGGGAAAAAAAAAAAAAGATAGTTGCAAAAGCAACTTGCATACTCTTCCCTCCCACCCCCATGACAGCTGTGCTCAAATGTCCTTAAAGATGCCTTTTTTCCTCTCAAACAAGCTTTAAAATATCCAGCATTAGGGTGTTCCTTGACTGGTGCAGTTAAAAAACACATCTGTAACCTCACTTTCAGAGACATGAAGGCTCAGTGTAACCTCCTCCACTTCTGAAAATACCGTATTCTGTCCTGAATATTCTCAGCTGTGTCTCTGGAAAGCTGAATATGAGCTTATTGCCAGATCCTGATTCTAATAAAGTTAATGGAACTTTTGCCAGTGACTTCAAATGGTCCAGATATTATTCTCGGGCCAACTCCTATGAAATTATCCCAGTTCAAACCTAGAGCAATTACACCGATTTCAGTGAGACTAGACTGGCTTTACTCATCCAACCCGAGGAAGATCCATGAAGTCAGAGATCAGGGTATGGAAGAGCTGCCTCTTACTCAACCAAGCTGTTGTTACTGGAATGTTGGATGGTGTTTGGGTTTTGGGTTTTTTTTCTCTCTTTGATGAAAGTGATGAATTCAGAGCTGCAATCTTACTGTAGGAAGGGGTATGTTCTTTTATGGCAGTGTAGGCTAACCCACAGGATGCAGACCGGTACTCCATCGATCAGGGCTGGCGGGGGGTACCTGGGTACACCCAGCCATGTACCACAGCTCCCTGTTCAGTTCTGCAAGGTATTCCAGAGAAAAAAAAACAACCTGTAAAATGCTGTAACCTGCTAAAACGAACAGCAGCGCTTATTCAGATTTAGAAAACTCCACCTATTTTCAGGACAAATAGCCAACACCCGCTGGGGGCAGGAGGGGTGGCCGAAACCCTTCCTTTAACAAGAAACAAGCCGGCAGAGGCGACCGGAGCCGCAGTTTCGCGGAGCACCGCTCCAGCGCAGCGAGTCCGTGACATCCGACGGGGCAGGCGCTTCTCAACCTGCTCTGCTCCGTCGCCCCCGCCCCGCCCGTCCGCCCCCGCGGGGCCGCGCTACCTGCGCCCGCTCCCCGCCCCGGAGGAGCGGCCGCCCGCCCCGCCGAGAGGCGGGCGCGCTGGTGATTTGCCTTCGCTGCCAGCAGCCGCGCTCCGGCCAGCCCGCGGGGACCGGGGCTGCAGCCGCAGGAGCTGCTCGCTCGCTCGCTCGCTCGCTCCCTCCCTCCCTCCCTGGCAGCGAGAAAAGTTTGCTGCTCTTCACCCTGCTCCTTCTCCCCCCGTACGCAGCCCCCGCGGCCCGGCGCGGATCCCCCGGGCAGGGGCATGGCGAACTGAGCGGCCGGAGCGGGCCGGGGGCGGCCCCGCCGCACCTGAGCGGCGGCGGGCGCGGGGGGCTCCGCAGCGCGGTGCCCCGCGGGCGGCCATGCGCGGCGGCGGCGGGGCCGAGCGCTGAGCCCCCCCGGCCTGGCCGCCCCCCGCCGGCCCGGGCCGAACCCGCCGCGGGGGGGCAGGGCTGGAGGGCGGCGGGCAGCCCCCGGGGACAGCGGGGAGCGGGGACGTCGCCCGCCCGCGCCCGGCCGAGCGCCATGCCGCGCCGGCTGGCCTGGCTGTGCTGCTGCTGGGCGCTGCTGAGCGGAGCCTGCCGCCCCGCCGAGCCCGCGCTGCCCGCCGAGGGCGGGGAGCCGCCGCCGCCCGCCGCCGCCTCGGGCTTCCTCTACCGGCGGCTGAAGTCGCACGAGAAGCGGGAGATGCAGCGGGAGATCCTCTCGGTGCTGGGGCTGCCCCACCGTCCCCGGCCCCTGCCGCGGGAGCCGCCGGCCCCGCCGCCGGGACGGCTGACGGCGGCGCCGCGCTTCATGCTGGACCTCTACCACTCCCTGGCCGAGGGCGCGGAGGGCAGCGCGGGCACGGAGCGCGGGGGCCGCCCGCAGCCCCCCGCCCCGCCGCTGCCCAGCCCGCAGGACAGCGCCTTCCTCAACGACGCCGACATGGTCATGAGCTTCGTCAACCTGGGTGAGTGAGGGAGGGAGGGAGTGGGTGCTATGCTGCCCACCCAGCCACTCACCCGTCCGCCCGTCCCCTGGTCTGTGCAGTGGGGACGAGCGGCCGCTCCCCGGTGGGGCGCGACGCGGTCGCGGCTTTGCCGGCTGGGACCCACCTTGGGCTGCGCGGGTTTCGGCCAGGAGGACAGCTCACTTCGGCGAAGGGCAAAACCTCTCGCAAACAGAAAAAAAGGAATATACTCCAGAATGCAAAACCTGGCGGGGGGAGGAGTGGGGAGAAGGAAGAAAAAAAGAATAATTATTTTTTTAGTAGTCCTTGTTCTGATGATAGTGGTCAGAGCCTGTAGTTCAGAATTAAACACACCCTCCTCTACTTCGTGGGTAGCAGGGCTGGAGTCATGCTAGAGTACAGGTTGCACTCACTCTATGCAAAGTCCAGCAGAGATGCCTTTGGGGTTTGAGCAAAGTACAGCCACACTACTCCACGGTGTCCTCGTCTTCTCTTTTTAATTTTTTATTTGTTTTGTTTTTATTTTAAGGGATCAGAGCTAGTGTGGTGGTGAATATGTGATCTATGTCAGTTATTCTGGTGATTGAGCACGGGAACATGATAAAAATCTGTATCATGTGGAAATCTTGAATTAAGTTCTGTTAGACGTCAACCTGCTCTTCAAACAAATCATCTTGTCAGCGATGTGAAGGGCTCTGAGGCAGGCATTTCAGTGGGAAAGTTATTAAGCTTTTTTACTTAAGGGAGCTCTTAGTACTATGCAATTGTAAGGAAACAGTGTAATTAGATTCATCTTAATGTGGAGAATGAAAATATTTCAGTTGGCAAATTACAGTTCCTTTTTTTAGGGAATTCCTGTGAAGCTCAAGTGTCTTAGCCGGTCAGCTGAAAACTTTGCCTTTTCACTAGTGTTGCCAGAGCTGCGTGCCAGAACGACAACAGCTTGTCTTGTTTTTTAAAAAAAAATACAATTTGTTGTGTGTTTACTCATTTGGAGCAGGGATATGTCGCCGCAGCAAGAAATTTCTCGGAGCTCCCAGTGCTGGTGCAGGTGTTCAGTAGCTTTGTACCATGCTGTATGCATCTAGAACAAGAGCTGATTAATTTTTGTACCTGATGGAAATCACGTAGTAGGTCAGAAGTGTTGCAAAGAGTTGTTGAAGGATTTGTCTGCATTGAAACCGAGATGACCACAACTCGTGTGGATACAGCTGAGCTGCCTTAGGTGCTCAGACCTTCCAGGACCGTAGAGCCCTGTTGCCTCCTCGTGGGTGTGTACCTGTCAGGGTCTCAATTGCCTTGTTTAAAGTCAGCTCGGGGATGTTTAGGTGGTGCTGCGATCTCAGAGCTCGGATGCATTTGATTGAGACTTCCTGAAATTGTCCATCAATGAAAACAGCGAGGTCTGTGGTCTCAGCTCAGAAGCTGAGATCTGGGAAATACTGTACAGGCTTCAGGACTAAAGGGCACCTGCCTCTCTTTTTCTTCCCTCCCAGCCTCCCCAAACCTCTCTGTCCTTTGAATACACTGAGCTGCTGCTGCTGTTTTTTGCCTTTGGGACTTTCAGGACCTATACTTGGAGCTGTGAGTTTAAGAAGTGTGCTGCTGTCTGTAAGCGACCCCCATGGCACATTTTACTTGAGGGATGTGAAACAAGGTGCTTGCAAGGGACTAGGCAGTTCCCAAAAGAGCTGATTCCAGGGATAAGTGTGAGCATGTGGTGTTTTAGAAGGTAATTAGCTGTTTATAAAGCACCGGGAGAGTATTATTAGATGGTATACCTGAAAGTATGTGTTTCTTTTGAAAATAACCCCTTCCATTCATATGATTCAAATCAGTTCTGATAATTTGGATCTAGACACTTATGTAACAACAAGGAAAATTATTCATGTAATGTAGTAAAATAGTGCAATTGAAATGCTAGTTATGAGTCTCAGGAAGCATGAATCAACTGTAGAATTCTCATCAACTTCCAAATTCCGAGTCATAAACCATAATGTCATTTAATGTGATTGTTTGTTACCAGAGTGTTGGCAAATGGATGGGCTGGGACCAAACAACTGTTTGGCTGTTTTCTGTGGCTTCTCTGACATGTCAGGAATATTTTAGGGTCTTTCACCTGTGTATTGACATTTACTTTTCCATTTAACAATAATTCAGGTCAGAAAACTAGAGGAAGCCTAATGTTATATTCCAATACAGAAACCAAGGGTTTGATGGGAGAAAGCCTGCTTGTTATCTGTCGAAGTATTAGATGAAGTCAGAAATGCAGCAAAAGATGGTGAGATCACCGCAGAAAGAAAAGAATTCTTGATCTTAAGCATACTGACTATTCTGATGAAGTACATGTCAAGCAGCCCTGAAAACTCACAGCTGGAGTCTGCTTATAAGTAGACACTGCCAGAATTATTTTAGTTGGGGCTTTCTGCATGTGGCCATACATACAGTTAGTTCTGTTCAGTTAAAACTGGCTTCTGAAGAACTTTGTGTTCAACCTTAAAGACTTCCCCTTCCATTATTGAAGGGCCAACTACCAAAGAGATGTGAGGGGCCCTTGCTGTTCTCCCGGGCTGAGGAGTGTACAGTATCACCTGGGGGTGCAGGTGCACGTGGCTGTGTGGATGTGAAGTCAGTGTGGGTGACCTGCCTTCAGGTGCTGATACTGCTTCTGCTGCAGCTCAGATCCAGATAAAAGTTTGATGCATCTCGTTGTGCTGGAAAGCCATCATCTAGGTCAGCTGTGCAGAGAAGCTTGCAGGTGTTGATGTTCTTATAAAAGTTCATTTAATTTTTCCAACCCGTAGCCCAAAAAGAGTCTCACTAGCTTGTAGTCACTGATTTTAAACATGCAGGGCTCCAGCTCTTCCTGACCAACCTACATCTTTCAGTCTGGGGATACAGCAGATGTGTTTCCTGTCTGGGGAAGGCTATGTTTCCATATGTGCTCAGGGTATGGTCATCTTCACAAAGGTCTTGGAAAGCTGAGGGACTTTGGTGAGGTCTCAGATTATTCAGGCAGTGCAGGCTTGTCCCAGTCTCAAAGGTGGGGGTGTTCTTGGAGATGGTTTCTATTTTGTTTTGGTTTTTATTTTTAAAGTGAAAAAAGAAGGTCGCAGAGGTGTGGCGGTTCTCCAGACACAGGGAGCTGCTGTCTTACAGGGAGGATGAGAAATACCAGTCTTTGAAATGGGGAGTCTGGGATTTATCTTGCCTACCTGGTGATGTCTGTCTTGTAGTATGGACTTGCAAGGTGTGGGCAATGATTCCCAGAGGGGCTGATTATACGGGAAGCTTGGTGTGTCCAGGGTTTCTAGGAGATGCTTAGCATTTTGTTTTATAAAGCACCTGGAGAGCAATATCAGGGAGGAGAAATAAGTTTTTGTTCCCATTACAGGCAAAACCACACAAGATACAAACCAATTCAGATAATTCAGAAAATAAATTTAATTTATCAGGTTAGATACAAAAAAATAATTCGACAGAAAACATAACCTGTTCTTGGTAAATCTGGTCCCTTTTCTGGGAAGATGATCCTAGAAGTGTCTATTTTGGGTGTTTTCATTAGAATGAGGCATCCGACAAGTGCCTGTTTCTTTTCATTTCCTACATAGGAAGTCTGGATAGCTAGCACAGATGGAAACATCTGCATGGATTCACTGACAAAGCAGGGTACCAAACTTCTGTGCTATGGAAATGACTGTATGTCAGGGTTGTGAGGCTGCGGTGGAGGAATGCACTGTGGGTCAGCGGGTGTCTTTGTGAAACTGTTCAGCTCTTTTTGTTGGAACAGCCTTGACATAAATGTGTGGTGTGTCTTGACACAGTACTGTTGGGAGAATAACATCTATTAATGTTTCCTGTCTGGAAAATGTACCTTCCTTATGGCACCAGATAAGGTTATCTCCTCTTGGCAAAACAGCCCGGGGTTGGTATGGAGATCCCTCTTGAGGCAGTGATGCTGGACTGACAGCTTGACTGTCAAGCATCCCTTTATTTTACAACCATTTTAGTGAAAGATGTATCAAGTTCCTTGCAACCAACCCCCTTTTTCCTCAGTCCAGGAAGATGAGCGGAGAGGGGTCACTGCTCAAACCAAACTGCAGACAAGGGTCAGATCTAAAGTCCTCCTAGTCTTTTCTGGCATACCAGTGCTGATGTGAAGGGGATCTGCTCTCCCTCCCCTCTTTCAGCAGCTGGTGTCTTCAGAGTAGCACATGCTGTGTGAAGTAGCAGAAAACAAGACTCTCAAAGACTTGGCTACTTTAAATGCATACAGAATTATCTGTGTATAATGAAAGGTGCTGTGAAGCAATCCTGTGTCAGAACATGGTGTTCACCCATGTCTTCCTAATCTGACATCCACACTGAGAGGAAAAACAGCCATGTACTTCCTACCATCAAACCCAAGGAATTCGGTGGCAGTCTGTGGGTTTCTGCTGTGACCCAAATCTGGGGCTGTTGATAGCTGTGCAGGAAAAGTCTGAACCCATCAAGCCCTCCAGAGATAAGGATCATTAAAAGTGTGCTTTGGGGTGCGGTTATTCAGCATTGTGGCTTTTTGTAGCAGACCAACATCACTGATTCACTGTATCTCTGTACTTTTAGAGAGAGGGTTTTCCCTTTTATCATAAGACCCACAGGTCCCTTGGGAAAACTTCATGCAAAAAGGTTGAGAGGAAGCTCACCTTTTCCCAGGCGGTCCTGCAGTCAGTCCTGAAGCTTCAACATGATTTGAGTTGGGGCTGTAGTGAAAAGCCTCTTCTATTTCTGAATCCCCAAGCTCCAGGCAATCGCCATCTTCCCTGCAAGACTTCAAGTGTCTGCTGGGGCAAGGGTGCTCCCTTTCGGTGCAGGGGGGTTGCTTGGAGGTAAATATAAGACTTGTACAAATACTCTCTCTCTCTCTCCCCCCTTGCCAATAAAGCAGCACCTTATAGTTGCAGTGTCTTCCAACCAGGCTTTCCATGTTTTTGGCAGCGGTCGCCTACCAGATTTCCTTCTAGGAATGATCTTGGCCAAATCCATAGCACCTTAGGTGCAAGCAATATGCCTTTGTTCTGCACAGCTTTTCACAGGAGGGAAGCAGTGCTCCAACATCTTTACACGTGTTTCTAAAGCAGGTGAATTTTTTCATCTGAAGGATTTGATTGGCCCATCTGCGTTTTTCCCAGTACCATGCTTGCTGTTGGGAGATACGAAATTAGGCAACCAAGATGTATCAGGGATGTTGGGTGATTGTATTGATGGGACCGTACTATTCATACTGTCATCCCATCTGTTTATACTCTTGACCATGTGTTGTAAAGGTCAAGACATCTACTCACAGGGAATAACTGGAGTGTGTGATGCTGCCGATCTGGCTGTGCTGCCAGCTGGCTGTGTACAGCCTCGCTCACTCGGCTTGTGAGCAGCGTCCTCCACGTGTGTCCAGAGCAGGCCAATATTAGAAATCATGAAGCTGATGATGGGAATGAGTTTACTGACTTCTGCCAAACCTTGTATAGTGGGCTTTGATGCCAAGACAGATTCCCAAGTGCCAAAGAGCAGCCTTACATTTGCTGTTCAACTGATGCAGCTCAAGGTCCTCATTTATGTCATCTCCTTGAAGTAGCTGCTGCTTGCGAGCTGCCTGATAGTGTGAAGCTTCCTGACAACATGATTAAAGAAAGGGTAAATGGTCTTTTAGAAGCCCTCATCTCCTCTGGACTTGGAGTTTGAGGGACCGTAGTCATCCCCCTGCCTTTGGCCAGGAGCCCTGGAAGATGTGTAGCTCCTGGAGAAGCTGCTCTTCAAAACCTCTACTGTTGAAATGAGTGGAGGGTCATGTTCATGTAAGCAATTTATCCAATTCTGACTGTCATCTGGACTAAGCTACTGGAACCAGACCATGTGGCATTAGTAGGATTATTCTCTGTCTTGTGAAAGCTTTTCAGAGCTTGAAAATTTACAGTCTTAGACTTCAACATTTCACACAAATTTTTCTTCCAGCAACAACAATAACAACAGCAATTTATTGTAATTGTAAAAAACTAGTATTGCCAGACCAGTCTTGATTATTTCAAGCCAAATTTTTTATCTGTAAATAAACGAAAAGTTGCATTTTGAATTAGAAACCCAGGTGTGGGACTGGGTTTGGGGTTTTTTTTTGGAATTTTTTGTAAAAATAAAAGCAGAACTTCCTAGTTCTTTCCCTTAAAAAAATTGAAGCTAAACCACTTGTTATAAAAAGGTTTCCTTTTGGCAATTTTCTTCCAGCTCAACATGGCTTTAGCAGAAAATCACTTGGGCAGCTGTCATGGATGTCTTGTGCTGAGCTCCTGCTGGGACTGCTTGCTGCAGGCTTGTACCTCTGCCAAGGAGCTGTGGATCCTTGCTGGGTCTAGCCTGGTGCATTGCAGTGGTTATACTCTCTCTCGTAGTTTTAAATATAAACTTTTAAGCGGTGTTTGTGATTTAGGAGGAAGGAAGGTGGTGTTTAGACTTTCCATGCCATGGAGTCACAATTCTTTTTAGGTCATCTTGCCTCATTGCTGGCTTGTAGGGGGTTAGAGGAAGGTATGATTTACTTGGGATGTAAACAGACCCATTGTGTGTTTCTGCTGTATCCCAGCAGATGTACAACTATGCTGTAAAGTAGAGCCCACCTACTCATCATTTAACATTTCCATTTGACCGTTTATATAGCAGTGTGAAGCAAAGAGCAAGCACTATTGCCCAAATGGAAAAATGGCTCATGGGTGAGAGATTCCCATTTGTTACAGCAAGTATCAGACCTCAGAGCCTGGGAGATGGAGGTTAAGGACTGGAAAGTTGTCTTCTGTCCACCTGATTCTTGGAGTTTGGTGTTGGGTCACACCTAGGTTTCCTGTTTGATGGGGAAACAGTTTTAAACTGAAAGAGGGTAGATTTAGATTGGATATAAGGGTGAATTTTTTCAAAAAGAAGTAGTGAAACACTGGAACAAGTTCCCCAGAGGAGCTGAGCCCCATCCTTGGAGCTGTTCAAAGCCAGGTTGGACGGGGCACTGAGCAATCTGTTTTGCTGAACAATATTCCTGCCCATGGCAGGGGTTGATCTGGATGACTTTTGAAGGTCCCTTCCAGCCCAAACTTCCTGGAATTCTAAGTGGGAATTGAGAGGGCACTTGGGACTGGGATTCTGTAGCCATGATGTACTGAGGGTGCCTGAAAAATATTCAGTGAGTCGTTTCTTTCCACCTTTTTTCCAGTTGTGGCTGGCAGAGGATGGAGAGCGGTGCCTTCTGCAGAGCTGCAGCACTTGCAGCAGGGGTGGTTGGCAGCAGCACCCTAAGAGGCTCCTGTGGCCCGGTGCTTTGCACCCAGAGCAGGCTCCCACACAGTGGCCCTGGGAAAGGCATGGGGCTGCACCTGCTGCAGGGCTGTTGCAGGAGAAAAAGCTTAATTAAAGAAGCCGAGTCCCTGTGGGATTGCAGGGGTGTTTAATACCTCGTAATGGACTTCGATTCCTAAAACCTGCTGTGGATTGGGGCTGGCATTTCCTGAACTTTCAGTTACTTAAGAAACAGTCTTGTAGTGTTGGGTAGAGTTTTGGAGTGGATTTTTGTTTGTTTGGCTTTTGGGTTGGTTGGGTTTTTTTGGTGATGTAATGAGTTTGTTTTTTTTTTTGTTTTGTTGTTAAGGGCACAAAAATTTTGACAGCACTGCTTTCAGCTCTTTTTATTTTATGTAGCAGTGTTCATCATAGCACAATAACAGAATTGAATCAGTGGTAGCAACAGTGGGAACTTTTGGCAAAAAAGGATAATGTAGACAGAGCCGAAGTGTTCTGCTAACTAAAACAGTAGCTGTATTTTTCAGAGAGCTAGACATGACTGTTTTGATCCAATGTGGTGTTAATCACAAGAATACATAACTGCTTTCCTGTGAACTTTCCCCTTAAAAATATCCAATGATATCACCTGACGTTTTGCACGAATGCTCAGTATAACCAGAATTTAGAACAGCTGGCTCCATATAAACTTGGAACATTCATAGGTCAAATATTAGTGTATAAATAAAAACATTTAGAAAATGAAAACAGAAACACAGTATTGGAAATATACTGAATGTGCAGATGTACTTCACGGCTTGAATAGCTTTACAAATTAATCAGGACAGTGTTAACACTTGTTCTGAAGAGTCAAATTTCCTGATAGTAAATGAGAGAGTGTTTTCCAACAGTATTCCAAAGATGTGTTATTCCATGTATGTTAATGGTTGTTTGCAGTGTGAGAAATACATGAATTGGCTATTTGAAGCACTCCTTTAATGAATATTTATTTGTTCAACCAAAAGTCTTGTCAAATGGAGATCTACAGTTTCTTTTATCAAGTGCAGGCTGTAATATGTGCCATGTTTAAAGCATGCACAGAGATGTTTATGTTGAGGTGTACTGCTGCAGCTTTCTTATCTTGTTGCTCACTGCATCGCGTTCGTGTGGCATGTATGGTCAAGGTATTAGACACTCTGTTTGTACAAGGGCTAAAGTGTGACATAATGTCTATTGAAGCCCAAGTGTTGAGCTCCACACCAGGCAACAAAGAGCACTTAAAAAATGAGAACAGATTAGAGCTCATGAACAGGGTCTGATAGTTGCACACGTAAGCCAAGAGGTGTTGGAGGGAGGAAAGGGCCGGCAGCTACAGTGTGAAACAGATGTCTTCTTACATCCTTGTCTCTCCTGGGCTTTCCAGACCGCTTCAGAGAGAAATCCAGAAGAGTAAAGCTCTTAGCAGTCAATTCCAGTCCTTTTACAAGGAGTAAAATTATCCAAACAAGTTGGAAAATAATGTTTAACTGTAACTAATGTGTACAAGATGCAAAAGACTTTTCTGCTGCTGCCTTTGTAATGCCATAATACAAAGTTGTTTGAACATGAACACTTGCTGCAGCCTAACTTCCATATTTTTCAAATTGCTTTAAAATGCCTGGATTAAGGTTCTGTATCCAGGAATAAAGAAGTGGTCAGAGCTTTAGTTCCTCCTGTCACAGAGGTGCAAGCTCACTCTGGCCAAATTCAGATGAACAGAGGTCAAGGCAGCAGTCTTTAAATCACCAGATGCTCTGCAGGAAAAAAGGAGGAGGCATTTCCTATGTCACTTACCATGGACTTCCCATTCACATTTCTTCACTACTTATGGCCACACTGGTGGTGTGGTGTGGTGCAGGAAGAGGATTTATACACTTTTAATGTCCATGAATCTTCATAATGATGCTGAGCCTGGTTCTTCAAAACATTAATGTGCAAGCAGTGAGAGGATTCTCTGCAAGCCTTGACCTGTGTGCACAGTTTTGATGCAAAATAGTAGGAGGATAGTTCTAAAATTTAAGCCTGCCTTGAAATTCATGTTTTAATATCTACGCAAAGATTTTATCTACAAGTACAGAATCCAGGTGCTCAACTTAAATGATGAAGGTTGGCAAAGAAACCCTTGAGTTTAGAAAAGCAGCAGCCTCTCTTGCCCACAAACCATCATCCTGAGACAGCATTTCAAGCATCCAGATCCTTTTGCTTAATTATTGTAACATCAAACATCTTTGACATGAAAAGGACCAAGCAGTGGCTATGCAAGATAATGACTTGTTTATAAAAATAATTTAAACAGCATATGAAAAGGATAAACATGCATGTCCTGCCAAAATTCACTGTATGTTCTGCAGGCTTTGGTGATTGTGAATCTCTTGGCTTGCTCTTTAAATTTTTTTTTTTAACCTCACAAAGGAAAAAAGGCAGAGGGGGAAGGGAGTGAAGGGAAAAGAAGGGAGACTTAAAGAAAAGAGAGTAAGAGAGTTCTCATATTTAAGGTAGTTCCAACTTATTATGCTATGGAAGATAGCTGGAGAGAAAATACATTTGTTTAATGTACTACAATAGATTTTCTCTTTGAGATGTCTGTGTCTTGTCTCTTGCATGTGATAGTTTTTACACTGTAATGGTTGTAGCAGCTGTCAAAAAATGTTCCATTCTGCAGGATATGTAATGCTTGTTACTTGCTAGAGAACATAGAGATACTATTCTGTGTCTTATTCAGAACCTCGAAACACTTCATAAGCATTGAAGTCTCACAGTATGTTCTGACAAATATAAATCACTCTTGTACTCATTTTCCAAATAACTCAGCTGAGGCTCAGAGGTTATGACTGGACCAGGGCTGTGATGAGGTCCCTGAAATTCTTGCTTCCAGTCCTGCAATCTCACCATGAGAATACATGCTGTCTAACTGACCTGGCCGGTCCTCCAGTAGCTCATGGAGCTGGTGAAACAAGAGGGTCCTATTTGGTGAAACCTATCTTTTTTCAGGTGGTAGCATGAATTAGCTGGAGCCTACAGGTTCTACTTGGCTTAGGCTTTAGTTCTTCATGCTTGTGTACCTTGCTCATCAGTGCTGCACAGTCTGTGCCTTCTGCAACCATGCTCCACTAGGAACATGGCTCTTCAGACATGCTTGCCAGCAGTTGAACATAGGAAAGATGAAAGGCATCACAGGCTAGCACATGTTTCACTTAAAACTATTGGAGAGCCTAGTAAAGGTTTGGTTGACTTCTGGTAATGCCCATGCTGCAGGGAAGCTAATAGTCAATGTTCTTCCCAGTTAACTGACAGTTTTGTTGAGAAACTCCCCATAAAAATGCAGTGTAACAGCTGAAGTTGGTATAATGACTCCTTTATGTTTCAGAAGCTATTGGGATTGGGTCTGCCTGATACTTTTGCTATCTCTAGTCTTAGTAAAAACAGTTTTATGGGGTCCCAAAACAGTCTGTTGCTTCTGGCAGCCAGAGAGTTGGCAGCTCCGATGCACTGAGGCTTGAAGAGATAGTTCATTAATTCATGGCACTTTCCAGAATAAACATGGCAAACCTCCTCTGAAATAACAGACGGTAAATCCTCCTTGTCACTCAAGACTGCACATTTGTCTTCAGAAGGGGGCCATGAAAGAAGCTGTCCGTCTCCTAATGAATGAAAAAATAAATAGAAGAAGAATTGTGCATTGTGTTGTACTTGACATGGCGAAGCTTTGGGCTGGAATAGCAACAAACCTTTCCTCCCATCTTAGCCCTGTTAATTGTGGACCTAAACCAAGCAATGCCCCCTGGGCAGGCTATCAGATGGCATAAACTATCATAGCTCTTTGCCGGGGATCTCTGGTGGGAATGACAGTGCTTTTTGCTCCTTCTTTGACTCTTTTTGGGAAGGTAGGTGTCAACACCTCTCAGCTTCGGGTCCTCACGGATAGGACCTCTGGTCTCTCTGTGCTGTGAGACTTGTGAAGGTTGCTACAAGCCAGGGTTGCTCAGAGCGCACAGATGTTTTGTGCAGCTTGTTATTTTCTATGTTGGAGGTTATGAGTCAGATTACTGTTACCAAAATGTTTATGTGAAATCATTTCTGAGTCATATATTTGCATCATATACAACCTGTCTGACAATCAAAACATTCAGCGCTCGGCTAATGATTATACTAAGTTTTCCAACACTCTGCTCCAACATAACATAATTACATGGCAGAGTGCAATATATTACTTTGACAGGGTTCTTCATGCATCTTGTGAAGTCAGAACATCATCATTGCTATTATTTTAAATTATCAGAGTTTGTTGCATGAAAAAAAGTTAAAAATAGTGAGAGGCAGTTCCTCAGAAAATGTCATGCAAATGTTCTTGGGCTTTTTCAGTCCTCAAGAAAACATATTTCAAGAAGTTGCATAGTACTTTTAACTTTATTCTCTCCAGAGAGGTGCTTAATCAGGACTTATTGGTTTAGTTGACAGAAAAGCTGTGGATATTTGCCTGAAGAAATTGTTTGATGCCCGCGGGACTGTTTGGTAGTTTCTCTAAAATACATTTTTTAAGATAGAACCAGAGTGTTTTTAGCAGTGTAGAGTCTCTAAACTACAACTTCATGCACTTTATGTTTATCTCTTGTGTGAGTTCCAGCATAAATAGGGATAGCTTACAAAAGTATTCTGAATAACTAGGGCAAGCATTTAAAGTTACACTTACCATCAGGTGTGTGAGAACTTGGGCAGGAGTGTTTGCCACCATGTTCCAGTGAATTCAGTAACTCCCCTTTAACAGTTTATTCTAGAGCAGGATGGGGAAAACTGAAGCACCCCCCAACTCTGTGCTAAGGTAATGGTCAAGGAAATGGAAAGTGCATGGGGCAAAGGGCTGCTCTTTCGTTTGTTTTTAAATACATGTTTTAAATACATGCATGAAAAAGCATATGAATGTTGAAATGGAAAATGGTGTTAGGGCTGACTCATCTGAATTTGGTTTACAGTCTTTTGGAATTGGCTTTGGGAGCTCAATTATAAGTGTGAAGGGCATTGGCAGGTCCCTTTAAATATAACATATCATTGCATTTCAGCGCTCTTACTGAACTGGCAGAGTGCAAAGCGCAGTATGGATTATGATGACATTCTTTATGTTCCTAGTGGAAAAAAGTATGGACAATACAATAGTGGACTTTCCTGGCTACAAGTGACTGAGCTGTGCTTAGTAATTAGGGAGCTCACATTTGGAGCAATAAAAGCATCCCTGTGTAGTATTAGTGAGCACCATCTTTGCTTATGCACTCTCCTTGGCCAGCGTCAGTGGCAAATACATAATTGGTCTATGAGGACCAATATATTGTGAAGTGTAGTGGAAAATGCCAAAATAAAATTTCAGTTGGATGAAGTCCATTTGTCCTGTGCTAATTTCTAGCCCTGTAAACAAACACAGCTGCTGAACGTAGAATCAGTGCTCAGAGTGGTTAAAAACAGTGATGCATTGCTAGTGAGATCACAGCAGAAAAAAATATGTAACACATGAGGCTGCAGTAAGGATCAAGACTATCCTCAGCTCTGATTAATTGTTTCTGTTCATATATTTATGATGCTTAGAATTTAAAGATTGCTGTTTGATTGCCAGACCATTCAGCTGAGAAAGTCAGAGTATTAAGTATTGATGAGCCCGTTGTCATGAACTTTTGCAAAAGAGTGAATTGGTAACCAAAGGCTTGATGAATGTATATGTATGTGTTTTATATTTCTCTTTTTCATACCAATATATCACCCATTTGGTCATCTGGGCTTTGTTGTTATTTGTTTATATAGATGAAGGATCCATGCAGGTAGGTTTACCCGTCACTTCATCTTAATTAAAATTTCTTTAGAAGAACTGCAATACTGAACAAGGAACATGAGACTTCAAACATTAGAAATCTCGGGGCCAAGCCTGCTAGGTCATTGGCAAAGTAGCAGCACTTACACTGTAATTTGTCTCATGGCCCAGTTATATGTTTTGACATCCCTGAGCTGACTAATTGCTCTGGGGGAAAAAAGAGAAATAAAGAACGATCTTGGTTACTGTAGTAGAAAAGATGATTTCCAACCTCTTCTGTCTATCACATCCATTACCTAGTGACTGCTGCATGGTCATCCCCAGAGCTAGGGGAGTAAGGCGCTTTTGAACAGCATCAGTTTTAAAGTTTTGGACATTTTATAGCCATCCTGGGGCTTTGACTTCTGGTAGGTGCTTCACTCCGTGCTCTCACGCAGCACATGTTGGTGCCACCCTCTTCAGAAGCCTCCTGGGGCTTGGGGAATAATTGGGTGTTTGCGTTACTGTGTACTGGACCAGTGCCATCGTGGATTTTGTCGTGTCTGCAGAACATCAGTGGCCTGGGTTCTGGAAACTCTCCTAGCCCCTACACCAGCTCAACTACAAGCTGGCATGGAGCATTTAAATCTCAAACTGTCAGTCTGGCACGTTCCATAAACACCAAATTGACTCAGAGTGGCTAGGCCTAGTGCTATAAAACATACTGTTCAGGTATTATTGCCAAGGAAAAAAATTACCTGTAAATAGCAGACTTACAGCATAGGGGCTTATTTCTGTGTTTATGCTTTTTACATTTCCACTTTTGCACTAGCTTGGCAAGAAGTTAACTTAAATGTCAAAACTATTTTTATGTAAATATATGCATTATTGAATCTCTTACTCATAAAGCAAATAGTACTTTAAACCCACACAAAACAGTTGAAGCTATATATATTTTCTCACTACTGAATTTGGCTTTTAATAACTTTGAGTGCACTGTCCAAAATAAAGTTAGGAATCAAGGGCACTTTATTTTCCAGCTAGCAACATATGTATTCTTGGCTTTGCACTGTACCAATTTGAGATGGAAGAAAACCTGGGTTTGTACTACAGATCCTCTCAGCAATCAAGAGGAGAGAAATATCATAGTTAAATAAACACATTATTTTAAAATTCACAAACTTTTCTAAAAGTTTATGCAGCTACAAAAATTATGAAGGACTATTAAGAGACTGTGGAAGCTTTGATATCAAACAGTGATTTTCTAATACGTTTCTCCTGCTGGAAGTGCAGCCTTGTGCCAGAGTCAGAGGCAGCAGTTATCCAGAGAAAAGATCTCACTGCTGCCTGCTGCTATTTGAGGAGTAAGGACAGCAAAACCTGCCCTCAGCATGTACAGACAAAACCGCAGCTGAGGTAAGGGATTGTGTACTAAGCCCAGGTCATAGTGGCCTGGAAGGAGATGCTCTCTGTCTTTTGTGGGTTTCATGGTTTGTCTTCATGTCATGGATTTTCTTGCCCCACTGCCCTCCTGCCTGTGTGAAGTTACTTCAGGTTGGTACCGGATCCCAAAGATAAGGTGCGAAAAGTCACTTCAGGAAGTCATGCAGTCAGGAGCTTGTTGCTGAGGAATACCTGGCCAGTGCTCTGCCACAGTGTCCTGGTGGGATCCACCTTATTGCTGTCTTACTGCTCCCTGCCACATACTCAGTGTCAGAGCTGCTGTAGCAGAGCTCTTCACTGGTTTTGCCTTGCCCTCTGCTGCAGGCAGGAGTTCCCTGAGCATGTGTGTGCGTCCAGGCTAACTGGGATGCAAAGAAGCAAGCTAGAGGAAGAGGGGAAAGGAGAATCCTTGGCAGAATTGCATGTGATCTGCCACCCCAGATTTCAGTTCAAGCTTTTAAGTCAATTATCCAGCAATTCAGATCATCTCTGGCTGGGTTGCAGGGTATTTGCCTGCCACTGTGTGTGGCATGAAGGGCACACATTGCTACTTCTGCCCTTTCTTGTTGAATGAACCCAAGCTGTACTCGAGGAGAAAAAAAATGTTGGAGTGATTTCTGGGGCAGCTGAACTATGGAAGCTGCTTTGGTTATCTGAGGCTGAAGTACATGTGAAGCACAGCTGGGGAAGACCCCTGAAAAAAGCCAGCCCTTGGAATGTTGGATACAATCACAAGCACGATGTGGAAGACCCCACCAGAGTTGTAGTAAATGCAGCAGCTGGTCATGGGTGGGTCATGTCCAGCAAATCACTTGGGCTGGCCATGCACGCCTGATTTCATGGGCATGAAGAAGAGGAGAAACTCTGGAGAACGAGGAATGAGCTGGAGCAGACAGAGGGTCATGGCTCTTGCCTGTGCAGGCAAGTGAATTTGAAGGATGGTGACTAAGAGATCCTGGTTTTCTAAAAATAATGCTTTCCGCTGACTGAAACCACAGCTCTTGCTGATGCAGCTTTTGATTATTTTACCTCTTATTCCATCTTTCCTAGTTTGCATGATTCAGACTTATGTGAACACTAGTAATGGTGCCTCATTGTGGTGAGAGTGGCACTGTGTAAAAGAGACAAGGCTCACAGGGGCAGGAGATTTGTCCTAAAAGCCTTTTTGTCCATGAGATCTTCTGTGCATCCCCAAGCAGCTGCTGGAGTGAGAGGTCAGATATCTCTGTCTGGTGGTGCCCAGAAGAGAAGTCTGCAGAAAATGATGCTGCTTTCTTTCCTTGCAATGTCCTCTCCTACAGAACTTCATAGTAATGATCTGTATTCTTTCTCGTTAAATGCAGTGTGTGTGAAAAGGCTGCTGAGAGTGGGGTGCTCTGGGTTGTCTTTAAACACCTTAAGGAGCCTTAAGGAAAACACCTTTAAAGCCTTAAGGAAAAACTGAAACAACAGATGAATAAAGTGGTTGTGGTTTAGCTTGAGCCATTTATACTATTTTCCTTTTTAAACACATTTTTGGAAGGTGAGGGGAAACCAATTATGATTGAGTTTAAAGCAGGCAGACTATTTCTTTATTAGACTGAGATGTGTGATTCATCTTGACCGGCTTTTTCTCAGTTTTTAGGTCAATCTGCTTGTGTTGCATTCATTCCTTGAGCTTATTTTGTTAACCTTGCCACCTGAACAAATTAAGCACGTGTCTTCATGTGGTGTTCCCTTAATTATGTACCTGCTGGTCACAGTTGGGACACCTATATTTGCATCTGCTTCTTTGTGTAGCCAGAGGACAATTAATCCTGCAGGTTTTTCTCCCTTTGAAACCTTTTTTTGTGTATTGTACAGATTATGTGAATACGCTTTGATATCCTGTTTTTCCATCACTTTGGCATTTCTTTAGGTGCTTGGAGTGCAGAGGTAGTAAGCTAAAGTACAACAGGTGGTACTTCCATTAGCAGTGGTGGTGTACACAAAAAGCCCAAGTCTGAACAAGAAAGGTAAATTCATGTTAGGACTAGAAAAGACCCTCAGAACTATCGAAAACAAAGATGTTGTAGGCATTTTGTCCAGCAAGCTCCATAGAAATCTGTTGCGGTTTTCCTCCATGTCTCACAGGTCACAGGACTCCTGCCAGCTGCGCTGGAAAAAACAAAAAAGTAGGAGCAAAGAAGTGAAAACCAGCACCTACAGCTGTAAGCTGCTGGGGAGGATGTGGTGGGAGCAGGAGAGATCAGCAGTGTCACTCATGTCCTGGGTCCTCACAGCCATGCAGCAGCTGTTAGGTGGTGTTCCCAGGTGGATGTGAACTGTTCTCAGTGTTACAAGGGGAAGAGAAAATACCTAACATGCAAAGTCCTCCTGCTGCTTTGATTTGAACAAAATTTTGTCACTGGTCCTAGCCTTAGCATGTGAGAGATTGACAGTAATTCAGTAATGGGGTCTCAGCAGGCTCTTGCCCCACAAGAGACAGTGAGGATCTTTCTCTAGGTTGGGTCAATACCTGATACTTCTTGACAGGACTACAGGAGAAGGCTCAGACTGTTGATGTAACTCATGGAATGTGGGACTGATACGGTGTAACTTGGCCAAATGAGCATGGTTAAAGCCATGATCGACTCCCACTTCATTGGGCTCTAGCAGTACTAACAAATTTGACACCTTTGTTCTCATTTCCCAAGTTTCAAATTTGCATTTCAGGAGCTGCAGGAGCAGTGGTTAAGTAGGACAGAGCACACCTCAACTCTTCTCCCAGGTTTTCATGTGGATGTGTGCATGCTGTGCTCTCGCTCGCTTCTCCTGCTCAACACCATCAGCTTTCTATTGGGAAAATCTAAAGTTTGCAGTGTGAAGGTGTTGGAGGTAGCTTGTGAGAGATGTAAAACACAGGTACTGTGTTTGGCTGTGGGGGGAAGGACCTGCTAGTGTTGAAATTTGGTTTTTTGTTCTGACTTGTGACATCTATACCGGTGTAACAATACAGGCATTACTATTGGTAGAAGCAGTGACTGAACACTGTTCAGTGAATGCCCCAGACACAAGGGTTGGTTTAGATAAAGCTTGAGTTTATATCATTCTTATGTATGTGATGGAGAACAGACCCAAAGGTCTCCAACTCCATGCAAAATTATTTCGAGTGGTATGTGGCCAGTAGGTACCAAGTGTGAGAGTAACCAGTGTGTCAAGAAAATGAGACCGTTTCATGATAGTGGGGGAGAAAAACTGTAGAGTTTAACTGAAACAGCATTAACAGATTGTCTCTTGGAATGCAATCAGCAAGCAGTATGGGTTGTTAGATACAAAATTCAAGTGACTTTACTCTTAATAAAGAAACAGCTAAATAAATATTTCAAGAAAACAGTGAAATCACATTGCAATAAATTTTATTATTTAGTGCACTTTTAAGGCCCCAGGATGGGAATATATCTGCATTCAGGAAAGCACTTAAGCATGTGCTTTCCTGGATAGGGATAGTCTAAGGCTTATACTTAAGTGCTTTCCTGAATGTGGGCCAAAGCCTCCTAAGAGTTTATTTTAAAGACACTCTTCCCTTAATTAAAACATTTGGTCAAATGTAACAATTAGGTGTCAGCTTTCTTACTGTCACACAGCAACTTTCTGTAACAGCAGGCGGTAGCACTATACAATGACTGAGGTCAGGAAGCAAAGACTACTTCATCAGTTGACACTGTGAGAGGAAACAATTTTTATGGGCCTCCCAATAGTTCCCTCCGGCACGTGCTGGCAATCTAAAATAAATTGAAGAGCTCTGCCAAGAAGTGGCCCAAAACTGTTTACAGGGTCTGCACTAGAACCAGACTGAGCTCAAGGCTTCTCCCTACCGCAGCAGGGCTGAGCAGCACTGAAGCTCTTGCTGGTGCTGCCGGTACATGTGGTTGGATCTCAGTCATTCTGCCAGGTGTTCTGTTCTGTTTATTCAGACGTTAAATTTTTATTTGATCATTCCTCACAAGCATCCAGTTGTTCTTTTTCTCACTCAGGTGGCTGGGAGCCAGTTGTGCTAATGGCACTATCAGATGTGCTGGGGAAAGTGGAGTTGTTGCAATGCTGCTTCTCCCCTGATCCAGGGTCCTGGTTGGATCTGAAATGTAGATGGAGCAGTGGTGGCTCCTCCTGCTCTTCCCTGCATTGGGTGTTCAGTGCTTCCTACCTGGAGGAGCAAGAGTTGCCAAAGTAGTTAGGAAGTTGCCTTGCTGGGAGGGACAGGCATGACTGGGTCGCACTAGTAATCGCGAAAATGAAGTTGTTCTGGAACATGTTGCCAGGGAGTCCTTGTTCCCCAAGGGGGTGGCCTTCAAGCATCTCCGGTGGTGCTAGGAAACACTGAAAAGTAAGGGTTTTATTCTAGCACCTTGGAGTGACTAGTGACAAGTGACTTTGATGAGAGAATTTTCAAATAGAGCCCACCTCAGGTCCTGTACTTTGGCCATCCCTGTCCAGAAGCCATTTTGGTGAAGTGCTGGAAGAGGTGGTGGACTCCTGCCTTGTAGCAGCCTCAGCTGTCCTATGAATGAGGAAATTCACACTTTGGTTTTCCTGAGGAGCTGGACTTTAAATAAAGCGTGTATGGCTTGAAAGCCTGTTGCATTTTCTTTTCCCTCATCTTAGTATGCCTGCCCTTTACCTCATAACTAAAGCAGTTCAGTGTCTTCCCCACTTCTGCTGTCCTTTTGACTTGACTCTGTTGTTATGATGGTTGCCCTGTCTCACTTATTTTTATAATCTGTGCTCCAAATTTGTGATCCGTAATTGTGGGATAGCTCACAGCAATCCAAGCCATTGCCTTTTTGTGTGTGGTTCTTCTGAGTGACCCCTGCATAGGGTTTTCATCAGGTTGCAATAACCTTGATTTTTACATCAGTATTTAGTTTCTGGTGTCCAGGGATGTTAGATGTAGCAAGGATTTGAAAGGTGAGGTGAAAGCAAGTCCGTGCCAAAACTGCTCCTGAAACATTTTCCCTCACGAAGCCTCACATACTGTTGTCCCTTTCCTGTCCTTTTGGATGTGGTTTCAACTTGAGCTTGGGAGGACCTAAAGCTTGCTCTTGGCTCTTCCTGGCGAAGAGGCAAAGAATGAAAGAGAAAATACTTTTTTTGGTAAAAGATGAAGAACGATGTAAGATTTGGTAAGGAAAGACTGAAAATTGCATCCCTGATAGGTTGAATTTTCCACTTTATGGAGAATGTGCCAAAATACTACAATAAAATACATAATGTGTTTCCTCTGCCTTCCCATTGTAAAACTTGAGAGTCATGGCATACTAACCAAAACCAGATACATCCATTGAGTTTCCATACTCTGAAGCAGTATAGGGTGGGGTGAAGCTGGTATTAATAGGTCTATTCATCACAATAAATGTTCCTGGTAGATGTGGGTGGTTCACACTCAGTGAAGAAATGGCTCAGAAGTGATCAGTCTCCACCCAGAGAAGCAGGAATTTTTAGCAGGGAGTGTCCCACATACCGGTAATAAAAAATGATGGCTAGCTGAAGAGTCTTTTCTTGAAGGGTTTTATTTTAAATTCAGGTGACCTGAGGTTTCATTAGCACCAGGAGTCATTTTGGTTCCCCAGCTGTTTCCTAATGCAACTTGCTAATTATCGGTCTGTGCTCCATAGGTAAATCTGCATTTGATTAAGAGCTGGCTTTAGGCTGTTGTCTTCTCACTTCTGTCCCAGTGCGCCATAAAAAGCCCTATAAAATATGGAGGTTCTTGAGGGAGTTGGCGTCTGCAGCACTGACTGACACGAAACCAGCATTTTTGTGAATTTGTGTCATTTAGTACATTCTACATTCTCTTCAGAAATTTATCTATTTATTCATGGGTTTAATTGCTATTTCTTTTACAGCAGGGCTTGGAGTTTGTAATGAGAAGTCTGTGCTGGGCGTTGTACCAATACATAACAGAGAAGGCAGCTCTGCCCTTGACTGCTAAGAGGACATGACGGGATGACAGAAATAACAAAAGGGGTGGAGGACAGAGTAACAAAATGTGCAGAGATTAACAAAAAAAATGTGTCTATCCACATTAAATAAATTATTTGAAATACAGTGTGTTATGTATCAATATGCAGGAATACGCATTTTACAGTATTTCATATCACATTTAGAGATTTACATCGTTTTTTTGATCTTTAAGGAAAAGTAAGGATTGTACAAAGTTTATTTCTGAATAGTCTTCTGTACCTAATCTTGCTTCCATGTCCCTGGGAGGCATGTGAATGTGGAAATAATTTTTAGCCTGGTGCAGCTGAAACAGAAGATGAGACATCAGTGATGTCTGGGTTTAGAACTTGTGTATCTGCTCATAAATGGATGTTTTGAACTCTCTGCTTGGTGGAGAGCAGAGGGATCATTTCTCTTGTTGAGTGATGGACCTGTATTGATGGTTGGTCTCAGCAGAATACACGGATTCGCTTGGCATTTTGGAGAACAGCATGCAGGGGATCAAGTCAGTTAACTGAACAGGAGAAGAGCAAGAAAATTTCTATTTCAGTGCAAAGCCCAAACATGGCCTGAAAGGAACCTTTCCCCTTAAAGTTATTTTTTTGGCAGGATGGCAAGAGTTCATATAGGGCTTGTGACACAAAGCAGTCACTGAGGTAAAGGTAACCTGTCGTTTGCTGCCCACAGTGCTTGCTGTGGGCATTTTCAGAGGCTGTAGGCATGGCTTTGCATTTCATGGTATATTCTACAGGGGAGCTAATGGACTCCCTGGAGATGAGAGGAGCACATTCTTCCTGTGTCTGCTAGATGGGCTTTCTGGCCATTTTGATGTCCATACTGTGTAGTCACAGAGACCAAGTGGGTTGAACAATGGACAAAAGTTGCCTGAGAAGGCTGGAAATGCAAATGCATTCCCATTTCTCACAGTAATGCGGATGTTTGTCTCAGCTCTGAATTTGTTTGCTGTGGGCTTTCTGCAGCGATTGAAGACAGCCCATGCCTTGGTGGAGGAACATTGTCTGTTCAGCTATGCAAGGGCTTGTAATTTGATCAAGTAATTCTGAGATGGTTGCATTTTTGTGGATGAGTGTGGGAGGCTTTGTGCCACGTCGTACCCTTACTGTCTTGGGTTTTACCATTTAAGCCTCCTGTTCACTGATTATGTAAATTCTGAGGTTTCATTCTTAGGGCTTCATTGCTGGGTCTTCCTGTTCTTAAATTTGAAGAAAGTAGCAATCTCCACCACAGTCCAGTCAGTGTTCACAATGTGACTTCTTGGTTGGCTTCATACACACTGTGGTTTGCACTGATGAGCTGCGAGCCCTCATGGGTGAGAGGTTGCTGGTGCTGGGGTGAGTTTGGATGCTTGTGGACTCGTCTGAAATATGTGGCAGCAAGGAATTCAGATGGTAAATCACGTTCCTGTTTGGTGGTGTTGAGAACAGATGAGTGGTAAGCCAGGCTGAAGTGGAAAAAGTGGCCAGAGGCTGGGGCTAGGACTCTGCATTGGTCAACGATGGAGGGGAGAGAAATGTGGGACTGGGGAAACAGATGAGTCAGGCAGGAATGTTTTTGCACAGATTCCTGGGTGGAGGAGCAAGTTGGGGTGTAAGTCTGCTGCTGACCTTCTGGTGGTAGCTGACACAGCATTGCAGAAATGCAGTGCTTTTTGTGGAAGCAGTGGTAAACGGTGGCATTAAAAAAATTGAAAGAGTGTTCTTATGAGTTGTGAGGTGCTAAATTACCCCACAAGTGATGTTTTGAGGGAGTGGACAAGTTTGAAAAGAAAGTTGAAATAATTTTGCTGCTGTTGACTTTCAGTGGTTCTCTAACCTAATTTCAACCGCACCTGCAAGAAGGAGGAAAAGGCTCTTGAGCTCTGGGCGCCACAGTTCCTGCTCCAAGTTGTCTTTTGTCCAGTCTGTGGCCAGTCCTCCTTGGGGATGAGCTGGGTGCCAGCATGGTCCCCTCCACTTCCTGGGACCAGCCTGAGCATCCCTGCCATGGATATAAAATTATTCCAAACCCTGTTGCAGCATACCTGATGGAGGGGGAGGGCTGGGCATGACCTCTTCTTCTGGAAGTGCTGGCGTCCACCAGCTTGCTGTCATTTTGGAGTCTGAGTTAGCTCACAGGTACTAACAGTGAGCAGGTGCAATCTGGGTTGAAAGTAACCCTCTTCCTACTTCTCACTTTTAGAGATGAGGGGTATATTTTGATTAGTTCTAGTAATAACAATTTTAGTATTGCATAAGCATGGCTTGTCATGAGTTGCATTGCTGGGTTTCAGCATTATTGTTGGTCAGTCTTTTTTAAAAATTAACATTTTAGCTTTTTTAACAAAAGAACTAAAGTGTTATGGTTTGGGCTTTTTAAGGACATTATTCTTCTTTCTATTGAAGTAGAAATGAAAAAGGGAAGAAGAAGAAATTTAAAAAAATAGTGTATTTTCCACTAAGAAAGATTCCTTTTTCCGTCCTTTTACTGGCATATGTGATGGTTATTTGTAGAAGTTTCTTTCATTTTTTTAAGAGCCCCCAGCCATTTTCGCTTGAAGGAAATGTTTTAAATATGGAAAACATCATTTTTCATTAACTTGATTTTTCATTAACTTAATTTTGGAGGGTTTTTCTTGCTGTGAGCTCAGTTTACCAATTGGAGCTACCTAGTTGGTCTTTCGAATTCGTTTTTGTCAGTGGATCTCTGCATAACAGTTTCCCTCTTCTTTTTTTGCCAGAGTAGGATTAGAATGAAAGAACTGGCCAAGAGATAGTGTGCATAGATTAAACTGTTAGTCCAGACGAATTATACAGAAAACATACATCTCATGCATTGTGAAAAGCACCAGGCGTAAAAAGTATCATCTTTTGAAGGTTAGCTTGTAGAGTGCAAAGAAAACAACCAGACTGCAGCACTTTGGAGCAAACTTTTTGCTTCCCTTTTAAAATAATTGAAAAATCAGTTATTTTCATACAGTCATGAGTAAGTATTTTAGTGTTGACTTTGCCTTTTCATAACTTCTTATTGCACAGTTCTTAAAAAATTCCTTTACTGTCTTTCTCAGATTTTATCTCAGAACATGTGTTTTTGTCATTAATTTCATTCTTATGCCTTCATTGTTTTACCAACTTTTTGTTGGCTTACAGTCTGTGTGTGTCTTATTATCAGTTCCAGTTCAGTTTGTCCTATGACCATGATTTCTTCTCCTTCCCTTGCTCCCCCTTTCCCCACCAAGATTCCCTCTGTAGTGCTAAGCTTCTGATGGCTGGAAAACTGTGACAGGGTACTGATCCTCCTGTGTTCTCTTGCGTTTGTCCCTGAATATTTCTCACTGGCCACCTTTGGAAACAAGGCTCTGGGATTCCTGAGTTGTTGGTCTGGTCTATTAAAGCTGTTTCTGTGATCTCATCAATCTGACTCTGGCTGGTTAGGGCTGTAAATAAGCGTGACTTGCTAAGTGCCACATTGCAGACAGAAGGATCAGCCTCAGCCCTGCATTGGCCTTTGTTATTTTGATTGAGCAAATGAAGAGGAGGCAGATCCTTCAGTTTTTGAGCTTGTCATAGAGCAGTATCAAGAGACTTTATTGGAAATTGTCCCTTTGGTTGCATGCTGTTGGTTTTCTTTTCTAAGAAGCTTTGCTCAAGTATTGCCTTAAAGCACCTGCCTCCAGGGCAGGAGCTTGTGAGCAGACCCCCAGGGACCCACAACCACTTCTGTGATTTTTGCCCCCATCAGCCTTTTCCCACATGAAAACTGTAGGAAGTGGCTTGCCAGCCTTTCTTTTTTTGTGTATTTCTAGAGCAGAAATGAGCAACAAAAATCAAACTCCTCAGGCTGTTGTCTTGACTGAGAAGAACAAGCTAGTTAATACCTTTGTTCTTTGCCTTTCAGTCTTTAGTTCTGAGTTTTCCTGTAGAAGTCTAGAAAGATACCTTCATATGTATCATTTAATACCAAAAGGAGTTGTGTTTAGTTTCGTGGCTGACTCAAGGATTTTGAATATATGACAACAACTGTAAGTGTATAAGACTCGTGATAAAACTTCTCAATATGGGAATGAGATGAAGCATAATATTGATGGTACAAGGTCATCAGCTGTACTGTGGCTGCAGGAAACCCCTTCCTGTTGGTCTGCTGGACAGATTGTGCACCAGGCAATCTGTGTTACACTGATGAGGAAAAAGTAGGTACTAGTAACATCTATTTCAGTTCTAGGACTGTTCATCAGAGGTTCTTGAGCAGATACCCAAGTGGTGAGCTACAGACCTATAAAAAACATAAACCTGTTGTCGTTACGGACTTTGAGTTATGAAAGCACAAACAGGGGGTAACCTTTTGAGGCAAGATTGTTTGGTTTGGACATACCTGCAATTATAAAAACAAAAATGTGCAAGCAGATGTTTTAAGGTTTTGTTTTGTTTTGAATAAAAGTATCCAGTCCTAGCTCAGGGTTTTTTTAGGCCAAGTTCTGGTTCAAGGCTGGTGGGAGATCTTAAAACTGACTTAGAAAGTCCTGAAATGACTCAGAAAGTGAGTGCCAGCATAAATTGTAGCGATACCCACAGACATCACTGACCTATAGATTCAGAGTGGACAGGGGACAGTCACGCTGTCTCTGCCAAGTGGCAGTCCTGCAACGGGGCTGCTTTCACTGATCCTGGTCTATGCACTCTGCTTTATGTTTTGGGAGGCAATGCTGTGTTTCTATGTGCTTTTTGGATCCTGCAAGAATTTTGTTGTTTTGGTATGGGGCTTCTTTGCAGTCAAATGAGTGGAGAAATTAGAAATCTGTTGTTGGCATAAGATTTTTGTAGGGTTGTATATGTGAATGAAAAGGAGCTGCAGATTTAGTGTCCATTGAACAAGTCAATGGGATGGCAGTGAATGGCCTGTTTGCAGCTGACAGGCCCTGGAAATTAGTTGTAAAAAAGAGTGGAGTAGGTTATTCCAACTAACAGATCTGTTCACAAGCTACTCATTGACAACTGGAAAATGGAATAATATATTTTGGCTGGTTTAATCCTTGAAGGATGATTAACCCTCAGAACAGTAGTGCTTGATGTGTGGGAGGAGTGCTTCAAATAAATAAAGAGCATTAGTTCAAGGGTTTTTGTTGGGTTTTTTCCTTTCATAAGTTGAAATTTGCAAAGACACCTTTCACTGCAACTGTCGGGAAAAGTGAGTGTGATATGAATTGCCCTCACCCCCGTGAGAATTCTCAAAGAGCTGGCCAATGTCAATCGCAAAACCTGTCTTGATGATTTTTGAGAGATCTTGTCCTGATTTTCAAGAAGGGCAAGAAAGAGGATGCTGGAAATTATAGGCGTGTCAGTCTTCAGTGCCTGGTAAAGTTATGGAGAAGATTATTCTGGGCGGTATGGAAAAAACACCTCAAAAGACCAAACAACCATCGGTCACGGCCAGCACAGCTTCATGAGGGGAAAGTCCTACTTATCAAACCTGATTTCCTTGTATGATAAGGTAACCCACCCAGCTGACCAAGGGAAGCCAGTTGATGTAGCCTTTCTGGATTTCAGTAAAGCTTTTGACAGCATCTCTCACGGGATCCTTCTGGACAAACTGTCCAGCACACAGCTGGATAAACAACACACCACAAATGGCTCACGGGTTGGGCACAAAGGGTTACAGTGAATGGGGTGATGTCAGACTGGTGACCTGTCACTAGTGGGGTTCCACAGGGTTCCATCCTCAGCCCTGTGCTCTTCAGCATCTTCTTAAATGACTTGGATGCAGGACTGGAAGGGACACTGAGCAAGTTTACAGATGATACAAAACTGGGAGAAGCTGTTGACTCCCTTGAAGGCAGAGAGGCCCTGCAGAGAGACCCCAACAAATCAGAGAGATGGGCGATTGCCAAATGTATGAAGTTCAACAAGGGCAAGTGCTGGATTCTGCACCTGGGATGGGACAACCCTGGATGTCCCCAGGACAGGCTGGGGAATGAGAGGCTGGAGAGCAACCCCATGTAAAGGGACCTGGGGGTCCTGGTTGATGGCAAGTTGAACATGAGCTAGCAGTGCCCGGGCAGCCAGGAGGGGCAGCCGTGTCCTGGGGGGCATCAGGCACAGCATCGCCAGCCAGGCAAGGGAGGGGATTGTCCCACTCTGCTCTGCACTGGGGCGGCCTCACCTCGAGTGCTGGGGGCAGTTTTGGGTGCCACAATATGAGAAATATATGAAACTATTAGAGAGCATCCAAAGGAAATAACAAAGATGGTGAAGGGCCTTGAACTGAAGCCATATGAGGAGCGGCTGAGGTCACTTGATCTGTTCAGCCTGGAGAAGAGGAGACTGAGGGGAGACCTCATTGCAGTCTGCAACTTCCTTGTGAGGGGAAGACACTGGTCTGTTCTCTGTGGTGACCAGTGACAGGCCCCAAGAGAATGACCTGAAGTTGTGTCAGGGGAGGTTTAAGTTGGATATTTTCACCCAGAGGGTGGTTGGGCACTGGAACAGGCTCCCCAGGGAAGTGGTTACAGCACCAGCCTGACAGAGTTCAAGAAGCATTTGGACAATTCTTTTGGACACATGGTATGGTTCTTGGGGATGGTGCTATGCAGGCCCAGGAGCTGGATTCAATGATCCTGTTGGGTCCTATCCAACTCAGCATATTCTGTGATTCTGCAATGCTCTGGTTCATCTGTGAGCCATCTGAAACATGTCATTCCTCTTTACTCACTGAGCTGATGGGTTTCCAAGATGGAGGATTTACTTCTTCCACACTCACTTCTCTTAGGTATTCCTGACCTTTTATCTCAGACCCTGAGTTTTGTTTTGACTGTCCTTTACTTCTGTGAGTTCAGAATATAGATAAGTTTGGATTGCAGTTTGGGGAATGTAAAAGGCACTTTGGAGAAGTCAGCAGAGCCCTCTGGTCTATTCAGGACAGCAGGGGATAACTTCTTTGTGGATCAGGTGTATTACCTCGAGGAAATACTTGCAAGGATTGAGGAGGACATGCCAGTAGCTGACCCTACATTGTTTCACTTGAAATATCTTGGGCTGCTGAGCTGCTGCTGAATCGAGAGTCCAGGAGAAATGTGTTGCATGTGCCCACCCCTGTGGCAGGAGGTGCTGGGAGTGTTGGGGTGCCCAATTCCAGTGCAGGCATTACAGAAGGATCTTAACCATCATCCCCAGCTGCAGAAAAAGTACATCCAATTTAGCCCAAAACCATACTCAAAAGAAATGAAAATTTCCTGACAACTGGAAATGCTGGTTTTCTGCCAGCTCTATACCTGGTTCCAATTTCATCTCTTAATGGAAACAACCTGCAAGATCCTAATTACAGGCTGACAGCTTGGGACAGAAGAGGTAATGGCACTGCTAAATGAAGGAAGGAGATTTCATCAGGGCTTTGTCAACTGGCCTGCCTGCTCATTGATGTGAGGCAATGAGTCCACTGTGGATCTGTGGTCTGGCCCCAGGTCCCTGTCTCGGACCGGATCACTCTGCAGCATGGATGTGATCTGGATCAGCCGTGAACAGACGACATGGGATATAATGCTACCTCGGTGCTTTTATGTGGGCCTTATGTTGCCTGTGGGAGGCACAGACTGACAGATGACTTGGCCAGGAGCCTGCCAATATAAAGTCAGATAGGAAGCAAGGAGTGGAGGAAGCTTCAACCACCAGAGAAAACTTCTACTGTATCTTGGTTCTTTATCACATTTTTTTGATTTGGTAGTAGGAGTTTTAAAACTGGATTCACCGAAGCAGCAAACTGTAGCATCAGCATTAATACTGATTTTCATCCTCCTTCCTTCTGTTTTTTTAACTAGATCTGTTTGCAGATCTGACTTGGAGCTTGGCTTCACACACACTTCACTCAGCACAACAAGGGCCCAACAAGAGCCATTGAGGATGTGGTGTCTAGAATGGCATCCTGGAAGTACAAAGGCAGACAGCAACCTCTAAACTGTCTCTGCCACCAAGGGATGTAGGTTGTGGAACTACCCTCTTGGAGCTAGAATCTACCATCCTGGCTTTCCAGGTGGCTTCAGAGGTGCTTATTCTGGTGCTGACTGTTACTCCTTTCAAAATACAGTTTATCTTTCCTCTTCTTCTATTCTTTTTGGTTTTTTTGTGGTATTTTTTGTTTGTTTGTTTTGTTTTTCTTTCCTGGTGCTTAAAACCAGTTTTGCATATTTTCTTTCCTGCTGGAATACTTGACAGTTTAACATTAGAATCACAAATTATATATTTGTTTAGAAGCCCAGTCTACAGATCCCTTTTTGTTCTAAGGAACCTGAAGAAGTTAACATAAGAGATTTTTCTGTATGATGTAGGAACCTTGAAGTGGTTTTTGTAGGCTCTTAGATGTGTTCATAAACAGTTACCCCAAATGTTCTCTATTAAATCTGAAATTTAATAGAAATATACCAGAAAATGGTATGGTGGGTTGGCCTTGCCCTTCCCAGAATTCTTCCTTCCTGCTTGTAGGTACACACATGTAGAGATCTACTGATGTGCCTAGTTTGTGTAGCAGCTAAAAGTTTACGTGATTCATTGCAGCTCTTGTAAGGTGACTGCAGTGGTCTCTCTTGCTTCTGCATTGCCAGAAAGCCTTGTTGATTTTGTAATTTTAAGGTTAAATATAGGTAGACCTAATATAGATATTGCACATATCAATCCATATAAATGCATGTATATGTGGAAAAAGGAATGAAGTACAGCTGTGCAGAAGGCAGAACCTTGGGGTTTTTTCTGTTGGAAGGACCACTACAGTATTGATACATTAAAAAAAGGGGGAAAAAAGAAAAAAAAAACCAAACAAAAAAACTCAACCCCCCTCCCAAATCCCCTTGACCTTCTGTGGTGTGAAGACCCTCTGGGCTTTGCTCAAATCTCTTTTCCATGTCTGAGTGAGAACAGGCTCAGAGATTTGTTGTCTCTTAACTTCTTTTAAGAGGGTTTCCTTTAAAAATCTGTTTATGGTTGGGGAGGACATGCCTGAAAAAATATTTGCGCATAAAACAGCTGTTAAGTGAATCTCCACACACTGAGATCAAGAGAACGTGAAGAAATATGTACTTCCAAAGACCTCTCTGCCAACTTGGAGCCTCCTTCAGAAAGTAAATACAATCTCCCTACAAGTCTCTGGTAACTTAGTTACTGAAAAATAAATTGAGCTACTTAGACCCTTGAACCTTCTTATTTTTTTCTCCCCCCCTCCTGCTAGGTCTGAAAAAAATGCATAAAATTGTGCTGGAATGATATGCACTGAAGCCAAATAGATTGATTTTAGTGTTTCTTTGGTATGTTGTCAGCTAGTCAAGTGCAGGCAGCGATGGAGTTCATCTGTGTGTGAACTAACCACTTCCAGTGGTGCAGCCGCCAGCCTTCCAGCAATAAATTAAAATGTCACAAAGCCCTTTTTAAATCTCCCCTTGATGCCACTTGCTAAAAAGATCATCACCTGTGAGGGGCTGTTGGAGGTGCAGTACAGTGTTATGAAGGACTTCTTATTTGTAGTTTTAACTTGTCTTTCCTTCTTTTGCCCAAAAGCAGAAGGCTCACTGTGGCAGTGCGACTCAGTTTTGCTGTTTTTGTTTGTTTGGGAGTGCCATTTGATCCTGGTGTCCTCCTAGTCAGGGTGCTTAGGTCCCAGTTCTCTGCTGCAACTTCATGGCCCTTTAAAACCCTCCAGGGCCACAGCCAGAAGCAGTTGGTGGTGCGCTACAGATGTTTTTACAGTTCATTTCCAAACAGCTGCTTTTTCCTTCTTTCGTCTGTTTTTCCTTTATTTATCAAGTCCCCAAGGAAGGCCGATGGCTCATAACCCTGGCAGGGGCTGCCTCTGTAAGAGCCGTAGCACGGAGCCTGGGGGCAGACCCCCGGCAGCACCTGCTACTGCTCAGGCTGGCACTTCAGCAGGTTGCAGTGAGCCCAGGCATGGAGCTCTGCAGGCTCAGCCGTGGGCTGACAAGCCAGTGTACCCACAACTTCTCCTAAAATGTCTGGGAAAAAGATAGAAAAGCACTTGACATAAGGGTTGATCGTGCCAGAGTCCCTCTATGGCAGCTGGAGCTGTCCTCTGCTCTGAGGGTGCACCATCTGAATACAGGTCCTTAAATGATCTCCCTGAATTCAAACATCAAGGCACGTCCACTATCTGTCATCCTGGAGAGGAGCGCACGCTTGCTCACTTGCTGCTGCCGTCCACCCTCAGTGTTCCCTCATGTGCCTTCAGTAGAGATTTGTCCTCTACTGAAATAAAAAGTTTTGATTGCAGGTAGCGGGCAGAAGGAAGAATGAAAACAAGCCAGAGGGCCCTATTTGGCCAGCTGACAAAAATCCCCAGGCGTTTGCAACCAGTCCTTGGCTCATGAACAGGATTTTTCCCATTCATATTCCCTTTCAGCAGGCAGATTTCTGTGGATTCTTTCAGGGGAAGAAGTCCAAAGATGAATCCTTTGTCCACTTGCCCTCTAACAAAGTTGTTTGTTTCTTAACTTGTTTGCAAAATCACGAGTATATTTCATCTGCTGCTTTTTCTTCTAATTTTTCTTTACGGCAGTTCCTTTCTTCGTTGGAGTGCAGGACAAGTGAATGCTGTTGGGAGGCTCCAGGGTTGTTACAGCCATGTTTGCTTCTGTTGTGTGGGCCAATAAACTCAGGGCTGCTTTTTCCCAACAATGCTTCAAGTTTTATAACAGCAGATTTCAGATGTCTCCTGGACTGGAGGATGCTGATGGAATTGGTTGGTTGAGCGTCAGGTCCAACTTTGTTAACTTGAAGGGCCTGTCACCTCTTTTGTCATCGTTTTGTCAAGTCTGGGCTGGGCAGATAATTACTTGTGACAACTTCACAACTCTGAGAACTATTTTTTTTCAGTTCAGACTCTGAGAGCAGCAGCTGGAAGGTTGGATGCCAAACCAAAGTGTTTGCTGGATAAAGAGACAAGTGATAAAATGATTTTGCATTTTGCGATTCTTTTGTAAAAGAGCTCAGCTGGCCACCCCTAACGATGAGTTAAATTAACTGTGTGGTCTTGCAAAAGGAAGTGCAAGACACTGCCATTCTCTTTTAATAAATGGCCATCGTGCTCTGGCTCCTTGTAGAGCATGGGGAGTGAGGGCACATCTGGCATGGAAGGAAGAAGCACTGAGAAATCAAATTTGAATAGAGTAGAATTTATGCAAGCTAGCAGGGAGCTCTGTGTCCTGGAGAGGAGTGACAGGGAGCCTAAAGGATAGTCTTCTGCTTGAGCTGATTTCTGGGGATCCTCAGCAGAGGGTGAGGCAGAGGTTGCCTGCAGCAGGGGAGCAGCAGGGCCAGAGGGCAGCACCACTGCTGGGGTCCTGCCTGTCCAGGGGCAGGGTGGAAATGAGTGAGGTTGGGTGAATTGGGTTGGGTTCCTATCAAATGTGTGCTTGTGCAACAGGGAAGCCAGAGGATTGCAAGGATACCTGAGAGGAGGATCAAGGCAGGAATGTGGTGACACTCACCCTCTGGACTGGGGTCAGAGTGCCCATGGAAGAGAAAGATGTGTAAGTAATCATTGTGGAGACATCCCCATGTCTGTCCTTCATGCCTATTGCCCAGTTTCCTCACACAGCTGGATCAGAGATGGACCCTTCCCTCTCTTTCGCTTGAGCAGACTACTGTTCTGAAAGTGGTTGGAGGTGGTTTCTCATTTGAAACATCTTCCAGCTTAGCTTTTAAAAGTGAAAGTTGGTTTTTGTTGGCATTTGAGTTGCGTCACTTCTGTTAATACTCCCCTTTCTACATCAGTGTCAGTGATCTGCATCTCTCATGTCACATTAAATAGGTTGAAACTGAACATGTCAGACTTGTGTGGTGTCATGCAAAATTAAAGGCCATTTCTTTGTCTGCTGAGTCAGGAGGGCCAAGAACAGGGATGACATTTGCTAGTTAACTCATTTCCATATTTTGGGTATTTGGCAGTAGCTTTGAGCTCTTTTCTCTTTCTGCTGTAGCAGTTGGTTTGTTTCAGAGCTTATCTGCTGTTGAAGTAAACTCTTCAGAGTTAGCATGGCGAGAGGCAGTTCGGTATCGGCAAAAAAGTTATGCAGCAAGTTTTTCCTATGATTTCATCAGTATTATGGCATTTGCAGTATTAGGAAACACTATGAAAAACATGATAAGGCTAGGAAGGTGTATTTGGCTTTCACATTTTTAAAGATGTTCTTTAGGACAAAACCACTTTTTAAGGTTAATGAAAACAGTAGGAGTTGCAATCTTTTTATATCCTGAAGTGAGGCACCTTTATTCCTAATAAATAAGAGGTCCGATTTCTTTTTTCAGTTCATGTAGGTTTACCAGTCCTGCCCAGATGCTAGCTTAGCTAGACAGCTCCCCTTTGTCTTTGAGACCTACTTGCTTCTGATTCAGGTTTGAATACCACGAAAGCTTAAGCTGGTACTTAAACCTGTGTACTCAGAAAAGACTTGCTAAAATTTGAGTGGAATGTATACAACTTGAAAAGCCGTGCACGTGAATACCATTTTGGAGGACCGATGAAGCATTGGGGCTCAAATGAATGAGAGCACTGCTTTGTTCTGTGTAGCTTGAGAAGCATAACCCTGCATCTTCCTGAGAGCCTCTTTCTGCAACCCCTCGCGTTACAGAGTTGTTACCGACTGACTTCAGTGAAAGATCCACGCTGAAAAACTTTGTCACTCATGATTGTTGCGTTTCAATGACTGCTTGAAAATACTGTGTAGAAGTTCACCCTTTGGAGAAGATGATGGGAAAGCACTTAATTTCACTTGTATTTATTTTTGGCCAAGTTTTTTTACCAAAAGGGGCTCAGTTTCAGAATACTAAATGTGAAAATCTGTACTGCATGACTTCATTTATTAACAACAGAAAAACTGTCCCATATGCTTTACTGGCAGGGAAAACATATTTTTACATAATAGAATTAGAGTAGAAAATATTATTCCCTCTTGGAAACATTATAGGGTATTAAATATGAACTTGGGAGCTACATTTCCAAACAGTTTGATTGTAAAAGCTTATTACAGTTTGATGTATGCTCTAGCATCTTTCACTTATGTTGGTTGTAGGCATACTAATTAGCTAAGAAAATATCAATTGATGTCTGTAAAATTATGGATGTGTATCTTGCCACTCCTGAGTCTTCAAGCAGTTCTCAGGGAATACCTTTGTTTTTGTGGGGCTTACAACTGGAAGTGCAGTTTTCCTGGCTAAATACGTTAAGGAAGTGCATGCACAACTGGCCTTTTACGCCTTAAGAGCTACTCCAAGCACTGACATTTATGGACATACTGTTTTGTTTGGTTTCTGTTGACATCTGGAAGCCTCGAGCTGAACTGGTGCTCGCCTGTTGTGCAAGGCACTCTACGTAAGGATCAATCCTTGTCTAGGAAAGTTCACTATCTGATTAAAACTAGATGCAATAAGTAGCTTTACCAAAAAGTCAAAAGGGAATGGGAAGAGGGAAATGGTAAAGCACGGTGGTTTTTGTTGCCTCTGGATTCACATTAAAAGCCCCCCAAATTCATAGGAGAAGTGTAAAAGCAGTATTTTAAGTTATGAAACTCATTGTTTTGCTGGTACACTTTGCATTTTTTCACAGCTGGATTTCTACAGCTGTGTTCAGATGAAGGTTTGAAGGTTGCAATGGTAGAAAGATCTCCTGATGAGAGCTGGACAAGTGCAAAGCTCACTTGTGGAGATACAGCTGCTGGAGTCTTGGACCTAAGTGCTGCAGCCTCAACTGTCAGCAGCTCAGTCTGCAAAGAAACACAGGCAGAGAACTAATAAAAGTCTCTGCATTGTTACACTGCCACCGAACATCCTTGACCAGGCATTTAATATATGCCTTGATCTGTTCATGATTCCACATTGCTCCTAGTCCTCTCTCTGCCTTTGATTACAGGCAAGTTGCAACCCATGTTGCTGGCAGGAGTGAGTGCTGTTGGTAAAATGAAGGTGTTGCCTTGTAAAACAGAAGGGTTAAACCACTACCTGTGGTGGTAGAAGTCCTGTGAGACAGGTTTGGAATGAGCAGCAGCAATGCACACTTTGCTCTGCTGTTCCACTGGTGTCCTCTGTCCTCCACCTGAGGACATGGTGGCTGCATCCCTCTTGTCGATTAAGGAGCCTTTCCACAGGGGTTGGCTGAGAGGGCTTCCAGTTGTTTTTTCTAGAACCTGAACTGGGAATAACCACTTCCCATCACTGTCCCCCTCTAGAAAGGTTACAAACATTTCATTAAGAGTTTATTCATTCAGGGCACGCTTCAGCAGAGCAGTGCCAGTGAGGAGAAATCTTTGTGGAAACACCTGCATCATAACAAACCTACTGTCGTTAAGAAAAGAAGAAGTTTCTTGCAACTCTGGATGTATGAACTAAATTTTATATTCAGTTTTTATATTTAAACCCCTATTATTTTTAATATAGATTATTACTGGAGATGGGGATGAAAGAACTCTCTTTGGAGAGATGCCTTCAGGCAGTAAATGGAGATCAGAAAAAGTATTTAAAGACTGGCCTAAGCATGTTTTAACAATACTAAAAGAAACCAAAGTCAACATTCATGGTGTTTTTTTGTTAGCATATTAAGTGAGCTTTTGTTATCATCCTGACTGCTTGGTCAGAGAACATTTTATTCATTAGGCAGAGCAAGTTGGAGTATAACTTTTTTTACTCTGTCTTTGTGTTGCATCATGTGTTAAATGTTCACATGTGCTTTCATGCACAATGAAGACAGTATCTTGGGTCACAAGGAAGGTAGGATTTGAATTAAGATTTTTGACAGGGAACACACACAGATGAGAACTCATAAATGCCTCTGTCAACTGGGATTGCAGGGACCTCCTTGAAAAAGCTTCAGGGGTTCCTAAAATCCCACCCATAAATTATCCTCCAAAATACCTCTTCCCTCTGTCTGTCACAGAAATCTAGAAAGTGGTGTGATTTGTCATGAAGCTGTTTCAGTTCCAGGCTCTCTATGACAGCAGCAGCTTGCAGGCAGATGCGGGTGTTCCTTTGATTTGCTTCACTTGCCCAGACTTCAAATGAGACTCAGTGTAGAGTGAGATTTAAGGGCACCAAAAACTGAGCCCACATGGCTTGACTTGAGGAGACACTGGGTTCCTGTGACCATCCTTGGTGGCAGTGGGCCTTGCAAGTGGCACTGCTGCCTCAGGTATGTGTTACTGAGCCCTTGCTAAGGCTGCTGTCAGCATTTTTGTCCAGAAAAGCTCCTGTTCATTTTGTTGGCCTTTGGGTTAGACCCTGTGTTTGGCAGGCTGTACTTAATCATGCTGTCACTGAAGAACAGCCTATTTCTTCTTCACAGTCTTCCCATTACCCATGTTTATGGACTGTCGGCAAGTGCCGTAGGCTGTTAGCCGCCTCTCCGTGCCCACGCTGTCTTCATAACCAGATATTTCCACAACAGAAAAGGGGATTAGTCACAGGAGGAGGCAGGTGTGTCATGTATAGGAAAGAGCATGATTAAACTGTGGTATTTTCTGCTTAGGCTTCTCCAGTGAACTGGAGGAGTTATCCTCAGCACAGCATTCCCTGTGGTTCAGCTGTGAGGCTCAGGGACAGGGATACCCCCAGGCTAACACGTGTATTTTGTACAGAAACATGCTGCCTTTAACTAACCCATGGGAAGTTTTCTCCTTTCTGCTTGTGAGCCCTTGGAGGAGGACGAAAAAAAAGAGTTCTTGAATTCACAGTAAACATAGTTAAGTGATAATTATTTTGTCCTTCTTTAGCTAAAGGCTTTTCATGTCTTTCCCCTTGAAATTGCTGTTTTTTCTTTTTCTGCTGAGTTTTGCCACCCCCATGATGGGTGGGGATCTGAGCACCCTTGTCTGAGGAAGGTGGTGTGAAGGGAAGAGGAGAAGTTTCAGCTTGCTGCTGTTTGGTACCACCCAGAGCAGGTGGGAAGGTCTGCTCCACCTGTGCCTGGCATGCTCTGTCTGTTCCTGACTCTCATTGTGGGCCAGCAGCCAAATGTGGGTTTCCAGAGTGATGCTGTAGTTACTGGGCTCATTTTTACTTTGCCTTAGCCATAGCAGGCTCTTCTTCTAGCAGCAGTTTTTCTGACAGGTCAGACTGCCCCTGCTTGCAAGGTGTGTACCTTGATTACTTTGGCATCCTTCTTACTTTTCCCTATATCAAAATGGCCAGATATTTCTGCTTTTCAAGCCTAGGCTGCAGTTGCTGTGGAAGGCTTTGTTTTATTTAAAAGCTTGATTTTTGATTGTTATGTTGCTAGACCGAAGCTGAGCTCTTTGTTATTGGTTTTTGAGATGTTGAAACTTGTTAGAGAGAAACCTGTGAGAATTCGCACTGTGAAACTGTTTTTTGCCTGATTGGGTGTGAGTGCTTCTTAAAGATAGGAAATAGAGATGAAGAGAAAATTGTTTCCTCTTCACCAACATTTTAGGAGTAAATTTCACCTTCAGCTGCACCTGTGTTACAACTACCCCTGTGGTAAAGGGGGACAGAATTTGGGCTTTGATGCTCTGATCTACTGTGAGACAAGGTTCAAATGGATTTTTCCCAGTCACATGTTGCATGCATATTTATTTTTCTAATATACTCACTGATAGTTTAAGAAATGGCTGAAAAGGTCAGAATCTAACTTTATTGCTATGCTATTGCTATGCTACTGTTGTTCAGGCAATTCAGAGTAGAACACTACATGTGTTTTGAAAGAGACAAAATAAATATTAGAACTTTGTACCACACTACCCTTCCTCAGTTTCTCTGTATACCAACAGCAGTAATGAAGGCATAACACAAAGATAGTCACCTCCCTGGAGTGGTTTCTAATGTGCAAACAGAATTTATGGAGGTTCATTGTTCAGGAGACTTACTTTCTCCATGGCAGATACTGCAACTAAGTTTATGAAATGATGTGTTGCTGAAAATAATCCCTTGTATTTTGACAGTGGCTTCTGAAACCCCCTACCTAGCTTCAAGGATTATCTTAATCTGGATCAAGAGATACTGATGAGAGTTTCAAGGAGGCAAAAGTATTTAGAGGGGCCTAATTTACTTCAGGCATCTAAAGAGAGATCATGGACAAATTTTGCTGAAATCCTAATTACAGTGAGTATCCAAAATGAGTAAGGGCAGATGCTGTGATTGGACTGTGTACTTAATCCTCTGATACAAATGGATATTGCTGTCAGGGTCACTCTGGTGTCTAGTGGTCATCCTGGGAGCACTCTGTCACGCACATGGGGAATGAAAATGGTGATGGAAACAACACGGAAGCAGCATGGAGTTATGTTAGGAGGTGTCGTTCTTGTTCAGAGGAGGCATGGGAAGGTAGTGGGATGTGTTCAGAGACCTCTGTGTTGCTGCTGTCTCCAACCTCCATGGTTCAGAGATCCTATCATGACACTGTGGCCAGAATATTAGACCACAAGTAAAGGAAAGATGATTACGAGGAGCATGGGAAGACACAAATGATGTGGAGAGCTTTGAATGCAAGTAGCCTTTCAGATTAGCTCATGCAAACTGAGGGATTGTGGTCATAAAGTGTAGCTGCTCACAGTCAGCAAGTGGGATAAATGGCATTCAAAGATGGTCTCAAAGTAGTTTTGTATTCTTTCCGTCAAGGGCAGGAAGCAGACCTTCTCTTTCAGTAAAATTTTATTGAAGAAAGAGCCTTGTTCCAACTGGTGAAAGGGCCAGCATCATCCCTCAAGTAATTGCATCCACCACAAAAGGGATTTTGTGTCAAAGGAGCTTGACACGATTCATCAGGTGGATGAGGGGCTCCTTTAATTGGTCTGAAATGATGATTTCGATGATAGACATGGAGAGCAATGAAGTTAGGCTTGGCTAATTGCAGGCTTTCTGAGCAGCAATTAACATGTCAGAAATGTAGTTATGCTTGAAGGAAATGCTGATACTTTCCTTGCCTCCTATTAAAAAAAAACCCAAAACAACTAAACCACAAATGGAAGTCTCCTATAAACTAACACAAACAATCTGGTAATGCTTGGGAACCTGTTTGTCAGTGGTGTGACCCGATGGCTGTAAAGCAGGCTGCCAGCAGCTCTAGCTTTGCTCTTACTGAAAGCAGAGAGGATCACGCTGTGTGTATGAGCCTTGTTAATGCCCCTGGCAGCTGTAAGAATTGCCAAGTCTATAAAAGCAGCTTATCTCCTGAGGAGGAGAGCCCCCTCACCAACCCCCTCCAAAATTAGACAGATTAACTTCCTAAGAAATGGGGAGTTATTCTGCCCCAAACCTATGCTGCTCATTCAGGCTAATCTCTGGAGGGCTGAAAGGCCTCTTGTCTGTGATTGGAATCATATGATAAAGCCTTGCTTGCTTTCTCTTTTATTGTGCCAAAAAGTTTTTCTTGCTTTTGATCTAGCTGAGAGCTGAAGTGGCTTTTAGTCTGTTTATGTGTCATGCAGAGCATTTTGAGACAAGAATTTTGGGTCTTGTCTCTGGGTTTCTGGCATGGTATGTCCTCATACCCCATGTGGTGCTCTCCTCAGGCATCAGCTGTACCTTCCCCTTCCTCGTGATGGTTACGAGCACCTCCCAGGGAGCTGTTCCAGTGACACGGTGGGGCAGAATGCAGACTAAACAGGGGTAAAGTTATCTCCATTTGCAGATTATTGCAGGCTGAGAAGGAGAGAACGCTACAAGAAACTGTGGTGACTCCTCCTCTTCTGTGTCCTGGCCCCACGCTGGGGAATGACACTTGTGTCTTCTGCTGTACTTAGGCATGACCTGTAAAAATACTGTTGGTAAACACTGAGTTCCACTAGCTGCATAGTAATCAAGAGATGTAATGAATAATCTTTGTCCCACTCTTCTCTGTGATCTCTTAATCCTTGCCTGATGAACACTGAGTTTATTTCTGAAGAGGTCTAACTTTGGCATAGATGTGTGAAGGCTATAAATGTTGTGAGTTTTTTCCCAAAAAAAGACTAACTTTCCACTTTATTAAATGCTTGAGAGTCTTTTACATATCTGTTACAGATTTTTTCCTAAGAACAAGCACTCTTTCCTCCTCCCACACAAAAAAAGTCCCAAGGAAAAAAAGAAATCTTTCCAATGTTCAGTACATCAGGGTTGTAAAAAGGCAACAAGCCCTGAGTGCATGGGTGACTTTTATGCTCCCCAAGACTGGATCCTCATTGTTCTGTAGAGCTACAGCACATGGCTATGGCTTTACTTGGACATGCTGAGACTGCATTTCAGAAGGGCAGGAGAACTTCCTCCACACTGTGTTTTCAGTGCTGATTCCAGATGCTGATGCTGAGGTGTCCCCCGTGCTGCTGCAGCTGTGGGTGTCTGTTGTTGCAACCTGCAGCCTTCCCCTTTTGGCCTGAAGAGCTGAGCTGGGAGGCTTATGGCTAATGCCTGGCTAGTGCTGGGGGAAGCTGAGGGATGGGATGTGGGCTACAGACTGCCCCCATACTTGGTTACTCTGTGTTTTCCCAGGGTGAGGTAGATTGGTGTCCCTCCTGCTTTGTTTTTTGCCAGCTGGGATTGAGGGTCCTGGGAAATGCTGGTCCCTGAAAGCCCTGAAGGGAGCAAAAAAGAGGAATTGCAGGACACGTGGTTAGTTGAGCACTTAACAATTTCGGAACATAAAGGCAGACTCCCAGGCTCTCTTCTGATAAGATGAAACACTCTAAACTGTGTCAAAAAATGAGGCTTCCAAAAACATCTGAATTTGGATCATGGCTCAGACCTTGGCTCCCTTCTGACCTTGTGTAAATCATGTAATTTCCCCTAAGAAACATAAGGGACCTTGCCCTTTGAACCTGTGGTTCTTGGCTCATTCCTCTTCTGGCTTTCCATTTCAACTCCTGGAAGCCATTCGTGTTTGCTGTCAGGTTGGGGAACTGACTGCTCCATCTTCTCTTTGCAGAACAATGGCAGAAGAGTCATTCATTCATCTGGAAGGCAGTTTCTGTCACAACAAAGTTGTTGCCCTCATTTTTTTGCTCTGTCTTGCTGGTCTAAAGTCTGAATGACAATTGAAAGCCTGCCTAGCTAATGTCACGTGAGGAACAGAACATTTTGGAGTAATGGAGGGAGGATTGATACTGTTTTCCTGAACCCTGGAGACATGTGATATTTCGGGTAGGGGAGCCTGTTATCACCCACTGAACATCCTGAAATGCCTCTCTATATCAGGAGAAGAGCAGAGTATCTGCTTGGCTCACTTCTTTTGAAAGAAACAAAAACAGTTTTTGCACACAGTCTGTACTATGCTGCATGTGCGTATTTGTACCATTCAAAAGGATTGTTTTTTAAAAACCTTTGTTGTTTCCCATTAATTGATCAGAAATACAGAAACCAGCATCGCTTCAACAGTGTTTTGCTTCCTCCATCACTTCTGTGAAGGCCAGCATGGATGATGCTGTGTTGGTTGTGTTAGTGGAAGCTGTCGCTGAGGGCTTGCCTTTATTTTTTTCTTTCTGTGATGATTATAAAAACTTCATGTTTCTTAAACCATCTGTGACTTTTAGTGCCCTATTGTTTTCCTGCTTTGCAAGCAGGAAGGGAGAAATGTATATTTTCCTTTACAACAAACTGGCCTTTGTCAGATGTTGACTCACTTAGCCTGGGTGAGCCGGACCGCCACAAACGAGCTCGTTGTAAATGTCTAGCAGTGTGTAGTTCAAGCCTCATGTTTTTTGAATTATGAAATCATACACTGATATACAGGTATGAGAAGGGCTGTGGATCCATTCAGCACAGGTGAGATTGTTATCTAGGCAGTAATTAACTTGAATAGGAGACTGGACTTAACCATTTCCCTATGATAACTTTGCAGAGTTCAGACATTGAGATGCTGATGCTGGGGTTTTTTTTGCATTACACAGGTTCCTTTTCTTCTCACAGTTTATCTCTGTTTTAAATGGTTCAAAATAGATGGCATTTTAATTGTGCAGATGCATCAGATATGCTGGAATGAAACCAGATCTTTCCCAGTGAGGGTCATGCTGAAGTTTTCATGTAAGGAGAATGACTATGAATCAATTACTTGGGACTTCATTATGATGAAAGAAAACAAACATGGCATCAACAGTGGGTTTAGCAGCCTTTGTTTCAAAAAGGAACTTGCAGAACCATTTAAGGCAAAAAAAATCCCAGGGAGAAGCATCAAAGGGTTCAAATGAGAACATAAAATACTGTACAATGAAAAATGTCGCAAGAGTTTCAATGCCTTAGATATGTATGTGAAAAATTTCAGGCTGAGCCTTCCCACACTATGGGAGGTCATCAAGTGAAGCAGAGCTAGCTCTGTTTATCTCCAGTCAAAGCGACACATGACTTCATTTGGGTTTTAGTCTCATTACTGCTGAAGTGTGAAGTGTCAGGTTAAAAAGACTACACGCTTTTCACCCCTAGGGATTGCTCTGTTTTAATGGGTCAGGTCAACACTATGGCTCAAAACATGTCAAACGATTAATGTTTGATTCATTTTAAACTGAAGTCCTTGAGAATATAAAATTAACCCTGTGCATGTCTGTGGTTGGGACTTCTTGATACTCAACTGTTTCAAGGAATACAGGGTGCTATTAGTTCTGGCAGTGGAGGGCTGAAACAAAACCAGAAGAACATATTTTTCTCAAACCCTATTGTTCTTCACAGAGTGGTCCTGGCAGTCTGTTCTCCTGCATCCTCAAAGGTTGCCAGGATGAATTACGCTACACAAACATGTCAGTCTTGGGCTATGAGAGGAGAGCAAGTGTCCAACTTAAGTCAAGCAAGAAAGTGCTGCTGCTTTACAACCAGAAGTTTTCCATTTCTGACTTTACCTTCTGCATTCCTTCTATCATATACTGAAACTGAACCCCCCCCCCCCCCCGCAATCAAACAAAACCAAACCAGACAAAACTGAGCAAACAGCAAAAACCCAACAAAAAAACCCCAAACCGAACAAAACCAAAGCCCCCAAAAGCCCTTACCCAGAAGGGTGAAGATTGCAGTTTCTATTGCCATTTTAGTGGCAAAAAATAGGAGACAGAGTGTCCTCCTAATGCCTACACTTAAAAACCTTCCGTGAGCTTTTCCAATGTACCACGCAGTATCTCTGGGGACTTTTGGGATTGTAACTGTGTAGTGGTAGATGTCTAAAATGAGTAACTAAAAGAAATTGGTGTCTTCTTCTATCTTGTCAGGAATATCACTTTCGGGGTGGTTTATCATTCCTTGTTAAGTCTAAATAATTCAGAAAAGACTGGCTAAGAAGCTGCTTATTATACTGCCTTTTTTGGAGTGGCATGTGGACAATTTGCCTTAGTCATAATTTTAAAGGAATGCAGTAGTCTCTACAGTATAAAATCTTAAGAGGAACACTTTTCTATGGTGGTAACATTCTCCATTCAGACTTTTTTTTTAACCTAGACTACTGGCACATTTATTTCAGAAAGGCATAGATTGTGTCAGCATTGAGTTTGTGGCTATGTAAAACAGTGGGAAGATGAGTTAAATTTGTGTATATTGCTTTGTGGCTTACTTTTCATATGGTTTAGTAAGAGGAAGCACAATTAGTTAAATGTTTCAAAATTTAAGATCAATATTGTTCTTCTAGGTGTATCATCTCTTAAGGTCCTCTCACAGCTTTTGTTGTTGAATGTCAAAGGAAATATTCTGATCAGCAATGCCTAATGGAGGGGTGTTTCTGAAACAGGATTGTGAATCTTGTAAGTCTTTTTTTTCGGATTTCACTGTCTTGAAGATTAAGCCAGTGTGTCACAATCTGTTGCTCTGGACTCAGTGGAACAAATAGCTCAGTTGAGATCCTGGTTTTGAATTTTATTTTTTTTAATTGAGGATTTGTTCTTAGGAAACAGAAGGCTAAGAAAGATGTTGATATTTCCCCCTCACCACCAACACTGGAGTTGTCTATTTTTATTTACTTTGAGAGGCAGGGGAAATTGGACAATTGGCTGAACCACAGTAACCAGCATCACCTGCTTCTCATTATTTCTGATGCTTCCTTAAACTTCTGAAATCTGGAGACTGTAAGGAAAGCATAGAGTCTTATTTTTTTTTCTTTTTAAATCTGAAAACCACACATAATCTGGCAAAAATTCCAGTGCTTTCAAGCAATGACAGGATATACACTCTTGTCTTTGATCCATACATTGGGGAGGGCCTCACCCCCTACCCCATCCCCACCCTCCTTTTTGCAGTTTAACTTGGACTGTCAGAAGTGGTTTCAGTGTATAATCCTTTGCAGACAGAAATAGATCTATGTCCCTACAAGAGCTAATTTGGCTGGCAGTCCCCAAAAAATTAAGCTTGTGGTCCTGGTGTTTGCATCCCAGCTTATCTTACTGTGAGATGAAGCACTTTGTAGCAGATGAGCTGTCCCAAGGAAAAGGGGAAGAGCAGCTCTCAAACTGGGAAAAGAATGCGTGGTGTGGATGTTGTTGTTTCTTTGTGGTTGGGTGCAGGCAGAAAAGGATGAAAATACGGTTCGGAAATCAAATGCAGACAACCTCTCTTCTCCTTGGAGGACTGTACAGAAAGTGTGTGTGTGCAGGAGACATTGCTGACCACTGACCACATCCCACTCATCACCCAGTAGGGATTTTCAGAATCCATAAGCAAGCCAATGGCAAGAGACTTGTATCTTATTTTTTATGAGGGGCAGTTTATTGTGAGTATCTCTTCTAAGCTTTTGCAGCTGGCGAGTTGGGTTTATATGTGAACTTGAGGCTTTATCTGGGCTGGGACAGGGGTGGGAAAGGTTCCATAGACTAAGAATGGGGAGTTTATGCTGGGCATTTGCAAGTTCTTCCTGGGGATTTAAACTATTTGTAGATCTAAACCTCAGATTCAGCTGCCCTGTGGAAGGGGATTTGTCTTCTCTGTTTTCATTCCATCCCCAGAATTTTGAGTGCAGTAGCACAAAGCTTTGAAAATACTGCACTGAATGGTCTCAGTCTTAAAAGGCTTTATTTCAAAGCGTGGTTGGCTAAGTCTAGACGAGTGACTTAACCCCATTCAGCTCCAACACATCATATGTTTTTAACTCACTTAAAACTTGCATTTAGAAGTTAAGCTCTACCCTCCTGGGATCTGGGCTGGTGCTTCCAGCCCATGTCCTGGCACTCCAGCGTGCCAGGGTCTCGCACTGAGTTGGCAGAACACTGACACCTCCCAATCACCCCGAGCTTCCATGAGCACTGGTGTGGCCAGTCAAACTTCTGTAAACAGACTCTAGTATCAGTCCTCTCATTAGCCTTGACCTCACATAAAAGAGGCCAGAATTCACATTTGCACACTCAGAGGCTTTTGTCAGTTCTATCAATTCTATTTGATGTGCTTTCCAACTGGGTTTTTATATATCGTAAAAACCTTTTCCCCTTGTCCAACTAATCAGAGCTAAATCTAAAAAAAAAACCTTTCCAAAACTGTCACTCCCCTGATGAACTTCTGTGCTTGGTGAGAAAAAGCCAGGTCCTTGCCACTGCTCTCCTGGTGAATGTGCTGGGGGTGACTGGGGAACAAGTAACTAATTTCCCTCCCTGACTTTTCAGGTGCTTGAGAGAGAGGCACACTTCATCTCCTCCCAGTGTCTCACCAGTGGTCTCTGACAATGCAGTATGCAAACGTTCTGGTCCATGTAACCAGAAGGAAGGGAGGATTTAACCTGATGTAAATTTAGTTTTCAAACAATTGTCTTAACCTGTTATTTGAGAGTTGAGAGAAGTGGATGGGGTGTATGTGTCACAGAGGTTTCCCTTCCTGATGGAGGCAAGTGCCTGTTGCTGGAGTTAATGTAGCACTGTTTATATTGGCTGGATAAAAAGCCATGTCCCTCCCTAGGCAATAACTGGTGGTATGGAGGACCTGAGGCCTTTATGATGTGGGTGCAAACTTGACAGACAAGAAAATAGTGAATTTGAGTATCTGTGTAGACCTACCTACTGCCAGTCTCTCATCACCCAAATGAAGGCAAGCTTTTATACCCCATCCCACTACTGCTGGTTTAGTGAGTGTGTGTGCAAGAGCAAGGAATCACACACCTGGAAAGAAGCAACTCAGTTGGAGGGTGGAAAACCCACATGTCCACAGTGTTTCATGAGTCATGGCAAAGGTGCAGCCAGTAGGCAGAGAAAGAAACATAAGTGCTGCAGCTCATCTGTGATTATGCTGTTGCATATGCTGATCAAACGAGAGAGAGTTTAATTCCTTTATTAATGCACCTACACTGGTACTTGGCAATACCATCTGCTTCAGAGTTCATTCCCAGCTATAAAACACAGTTCAATCTACAGGAAAAATTAGGAAATGGCCTGAAAACACATTTTTTACACTGCATTTGTAACCTGGATAAAAGTTTAGCAAGTGCCTCCATGTGTACTAAACAAGCAGTGGAGAGTAGATTTTTAGGAGTTAAAATAGCTTTTGAGTTAAGTAGATTATGCAGTATTTGATCATGTATTTTCTAGTCTTTCTGAATGTCTGCTCCTGTACCTTGTGATGTGAATGCTATTTTCTGCAAATGCAAACTTTTGTTACAGTTTTCTGCTATCTATAGGAATGCAAAATGAACTTTAAATATATGGAAACTTTCTATTACCTACGTAGACCAAAAAGCAGATGTTAGTCTTGAGTTGGTGGAGGTGAACAGCCAAATAAAGTTCAGCCAATTTTATTGGGAAATGAGGAAAATCGAGTAGAATATTTTCCAACATTCAGTTGCCTTGCTTCTCCATCATGCTACTGGTATTAAAAATAGAGATTTGCTATGGATGCCAGCAAAATATTTCATCTTGTAGAGAGAAGAGCATTGTGAGGGAAGCTGCAAAATAATTTACATTCTGGTTTTCCAGGGTCTTTCCAAGGTCTTTAGTGGGGAAAAAAACCAAAAAAACCCAAAGTGCAGTTGGTAAAATAACTTGGAGAGAGGTTTTTTTGTGGAAATGGGTTTTCACAAGATGCTTAAAAACAGCTTTAGAATGGAAAGGGGTTTTCATGAGAGTCTTTACCTACGCATTGTAGTTTTGTGAAAGGTGTGGCTATTCCATCACTTAAATAACTTGTCCTACAGAGCTTTTAATTGAGGCATTTTTGATTGCAGTGCTTCAAATAACTCAGGGTGTCAGGTGTGGTTTTGGTTGAGCCTTCTTGCCCAAACCAGAAGGGGCAAGACCTTCTGTGTTTCTAATAATTATTTCAGCTCAGCTGAATTCTTTGTGAAGTACCAGGAATGGCTTAAGTGTACTTTTGGATTCTACCTGATAAAGCAGCAACCTTTGATGAAACCAGGTCTGGTTTCCCTGACTTCTTTCTCTTAGCTTGCTCTGCCCTCTACTGAGGTAAAATTAGGCCATTTATATATTTTCATCTAGTGATTCTGTTTTCTTACAAACTGGAGTTTTTATGTACTGTTAGCACGAAACCTTTTGCTTCAACAAAACATGATTTCTGTGGTTTTGGTTCACTTTGGGATGTTTTCGTTCCAGTGTGACATTAAAGAACATTCATTTGGAAGTGTTGAGGTTTTGGAAATGGAAGCTCCATTTCTAGCCCTATGATAACCCCAGGATCCCAAGACCACTAGGTGTGTTCCTGTGACATTCATCTTTTAATGCTTCCTTATAAGGCATCTAAGCTGTGATGGTATCCATAAAGTTTGTAAAGTATTTCAAATTGGAACATAAATGAGAAATGTTTGCTTGTCATTCAGTAATGTTCCCTGTTGAAGCCCTGTTTTCTACTTATGTGGAATTCAAGCAAGACCATAACTTTCCTAGCAAAAGTGGCTGCATTGGAAAGGGGTTGTGAGGGGCAGTTTCCTGCTGTTGCTTAATGCATGAACTTGTGATATCTGAATCTGTAAGCTGTATCTTCTTGGACAAGGAATGAAAGGTAGGGCTAGAAGGAATATTTGCTGTACTCTGAATATAACATATCTGTCCAAAAGACTTTTGATTCAGCCCCTGTTGGTTAAGAGTGTACAGCCTTTCAGAAACTTTTGGTTTTAAGAAGGAAAGTATTCCATGTCAGAAAATGAAACATTAAAGCTGCATGTAGAAGAAATACAAGCCTTTGAAGAAGAATATAGTGAAAATATGCCTCACAGCCTTACCCGAGCCATACAGAAATGCGTCTTTAGCCTCTTCTGTTGTTCTGCATGTAGGATATCATGAATATGGAGCACAGAATGTTAACTTGAGCATTGGCTATTTGTATCTAACAGGAGGTTGTAAGTGTTAAGTCATTGAACTATTGCATTCATGTTTCTCAGTTTTTAGTATTGCATCCCTTTCCCTGCTTTGCTTCTGTTTCTATAGGACTCCTGGGGTCCTGCTGTAATGCTGGTAAAGTTGCTCACACTGAGACATCCACTGATAAATTTTATTTTAAAATACCCAAACTGTTTTTTATTCAAAGTGAATCGGTGTATATTTGATTCCACACTTATATATGTATCAGTTGGGGAAGTTTATCAGTGCCCATTTGACTGTTAGCAATGTAACCAAAACTAAAAACCTTAGCAAATCCAGCTAAACTTGTATTTATTTATGGATAGACTAGCTCATATTTGTCTTTTCTCCCTTCCATCCATTCTGAAAGCGTAATTCACATTTGACTGTCTCTTCAGAGCCTTTCAATCACACTTTCTTCTGTGTGCAGAGTACAGTTGACTCCTTTTTTAAAAACTGAATAGTCCTACTGCTTCAGATACCTGACTAAAGCCCTTGGTGTTTGCCCTTGGTAATCCCATGGTACCCAAACAGGACTGGTCTGTGATACACTGAGCCAAATCAAACATATGAGTGTAGCAAATCACAGAGTGTAATAACCTAATCTCAGGTCAGTCAAGCTGTCTGTTATCAGACCACTGCCCATGCCCAGTGCCATTTTGGATGAGATACAACTCAGGTAGGTCCTATGACAACCAATGCACTGGATGCAAGGGAGCCATCCCAGCTGCTGCTCTGCTGAAGAAACAGCAGAAAGGCAGTGGCAGAGGAGAGAAACTTTTCATAACATTGAGCTAGACATTTGAGACTAAAATAGGTACTCAAAAAGGTTTGTATCATTTTTGCTGTTGTTATCAGCTTTTTTTGTATATAGAATAAAATCTTGTCTTTGGATATAAGCATTTCTCCCGCGGAAAAAAAATCTTATTGTGGCTTTTTTTTCTTCTTCCTAGTAGAAAAAAAATATATATTTCAGAATACGAAATATTAAGAGCATAATTATGAGTAAAGCATTTCTAATGGAAATACTTATTAGAAAATATTTTGTCTTTGCAAGGATTTTTTTAGGTTCCCAGCCTTATCTCAGTGCCTACAGTAGAAGCTGAGAGTTCTGTTTCACCCAGACTCTTTCTGGCTCAGCCTAAAGCAGAGTTGCTCAAGCTATTGATATTTTCCACATGGTAAAGGCAGAAACTTTTCATCCCATAGAAAAAGTTTTCTAATGCTGGATGGAAAGACCTTCTAACACTTTGAATGGATGCTATCCCCAGTAAGATAAACCTTCTATCTAAAATATTTTCCAGCTCAGATTTTCCTCTGATGGAAAGATATCGAGTGATTCTTTCCATGCATTTGAGTACCAGGGTGAAAAATAATGTTGCTAGAAGCTCTTCAGGATCTTGAAATACAAAGGCGATATTATTCAGCTTGGGGTTGCTTTGTTTTGTTTTGTTTTTTTTTTTATAATGTCTTCAGATGAAAAGTGTGGGTCAGAAAGAATCTGGAAGGTTATATACATCAACACCTCACCAAGACATCAAGCATGTGGAATTCAATATTGCAGTGATTATGCCTAAAAGAATGCTTGAAAGAATTCTCCTCGGCTACCCAAACAAGTGCACATATATCAGGTAGTCACAGGTCTTCAGAAAACAAACAAAAAGGTCCACCAAATAATCCCTCCTTGTGTTGGCCTATTTCCTGTAATTTTCTAACTAGCATGAAGTAGCCAAATTCCGTGGTCTAGACTGGTTTGTTCTGCAAATTTTTTTTTTCTTGGGGATTTACAAACCACAGAGCTGGAATGGATCAGAATAAATATTTGCTCATGCACCTACTGATTAGAGCTTTCAAAGTCCCCAATTTTGTTGCAACACACGTGTGAGCATTAACATTCATGTAGGTTAGGTAAATAAAAGGAGTTTCCTCTCTACCCACTTCTGCCCTCCTCAATATCAGTTTTATGGAGACAACATTTTAAATGTGGTGTGCTTTTCTTTTGGTATCCCTCAGTGTTTGCTGCCTGGCAATTTTCTAAAACTGTTACTGTACCAGAGACCACATTTTTTAGAATCCTTTTTATCCCCCCCTTAATATCAAGCATATTATTACTCATCTTGGAGCACTTCATCACTGCTGTTTCTGAGTTGGAGATTCCTCCAAGTATGATAGCAGCTGCAGCTAATAACATCAATTATACAACACTGATGTTCCTGTTCTCCTGTTTAGACTGGGGGAAGTTCTTTACTAGGACATGACATATAATTAATTGCCTTTTTCTCTGCATGCAAACATTATAAAAGCTTTAGTCTTGCTGTGTCTATGAGAGAATAGCCATAAAAATATTCACTTGCTGAAGCCACAGTCCCACTTGTTAGGGTGGCTTAATGTGCAGGGGTGAAAAAGATTTGGTAAATTTGCATTAAAAAGATCTGGTGCTTTTCAGCTCTCCCTACTGTGTATATGTTTGTAAAAAGAGTGCTTTGATGTGCTAACCTGATCCAAACTTTCTTATGGTTGATGGTTTTCCTTTAAAACACGAATAAAAACTGAGTAGGTATGGCAGCTGTCTCCATGGAATCTTGTTAATACTGTCAGATGCATTGCATTACCATCCTGCTGTAACTTTAAAAAAATACTTTAAAGGACTTAGGGAAAAAAAAGCAATTTTTTAACCAGTGTGCCTAAAGTCATAAAATAAATAGTCACAAACTAAATCATAAACTGAGTCATAAACTAAAATCTGTGTCTGGGCAATTTAGTTGTTGACAGCATTAAAACCACTTCAGGCACAACAAAAGAGAAAAGATATATTTTAAGATGAAAGTTGGAAATTTTTTGGAGGTATTTATTTCAATTGATTTATCAATATATATTTATCTGTACTAAAATTTGAAAGAGTTTTGATGTTTTTCTCCAAGGATGGCATGTGACCAGTCAAGGCAAGAGGGGAGGGCATTACTAAGAGAGAAGAGCGGAAAAATAAAATCAGTGATGACAAGGCTGGATTGGGTGGGGCAGAGAAATGCTGGGATAGCCAAACAGCCAGGACATGATTGCAAGGAGTAAAGATATAGAAGCCAAATGTCTAAAAATTAATTTGTGGGCAAGTGGCTCTGCTGAGAGTTTTAACATACTCTCTTTTTTTTCATTTTAAATTCTGTCTCCAGGAACCTAATAACTTACAGAAAAAGGGCAAGATAAACTGAAAGTCAGAAATGCCAACATACTGGGTTGTTTTTTAAACCAATGAAGTTTATTAATTTCCTGTTTGTTAACCTGAGACCTTTTTGGAGTCAATTTATGTGCTATTGCTTTAAGAATATTTGTAGATAACATTTGATTTTTAAATGCCTAGAGCCCAAGGGTTGCTTTGGGTATTTGGTGAAAGTGAGGGGGGTGGGGAGAAAGGGGAGAAAAAAAAAAAGTAATACTTGGCAGAGTCTGACCCTTTTCCTGCTGGATGTTTTTCAGGTGAACTACCCAGCTATGCTACTGTATTAAAGTCAGGCCAACTATGTGGAACTAAGGATTATTCCACAAATCCTCCTTTAACAGTCCTTTTAATGGTGCTTTTCCTCAAGTCTTACTTTTTCCTTAGGATTTCCTACCCTGATTGGGAGTCTCCCATCATTCCCAAAGCATTGCATCTCCCTGGCTTTCACCCGGGCTGGGTACTGTGCTCTGCAGCTGGGAATAGGAGCTGTGTCCCCCGCAGGCCCAGCACGGGGCTGCAGCCACTGATGACTTTATCAGATGGACAGAGACATTCCAAGTATGCTTCTGGTCACTGTGGGATATGGGAATATAAAAAAAAAAAAAGAAAAAGGAAGGCTTAGACCAAAGCTGTTAGTAAAACCAGTTTTTTTTTTTTTTTCTTAATTTTTTTTCTTAAAGAGTGAAATTCTTTACTCCTAAGCAGATTGTTAAAGTTGTGTGATGTCATTTTCTTTTCTTTTTAAAGCTGTGTTTTGAGCAGCTGAAAGGCTGCAGGTTAGGTAAAACTATTAATGACTATTTTTTGACCTCTGCTCCAACCGCCCACAGCGGCTGCAAATTTTTAAATGTCTGACGGCTGCTTGGCTCTCCACAGCATCATTATGTTGGTTGACAGCAGATGAGATTTCAGAGGTAAAAAAGTCACTTCCCAAATTCCACCCTGCTGGCATGGCCAGTAGACAGATTAAAAAACGGGATTTCAGTGGTGTGGTAGGGCAGGATAACTTGATTTTTATGAACAAGGCATGCCAAGGGTTCCCTCTGGTTCTCTCTGGCTGCGTGTATGGTGGGGGCAAATCATGGCACAGAGCTAGTGTGGGGGGAGTGCTTTGCAAGATGTTATTGCCTCAGAAAGAGAAACACTTACCTCACATTGCTGTAAGGGCTGTAAAATATTCTGGGATTTCTGGGCTTTTTTTCAGTTTTCATGGTTGCCGCTCTTGAGCACTTCCCAGATGTGTTAGTGTTGCACTGTGAGCAGCTTCATGGCCCTTCTGCCTTTGCTGGAGAAGGCTGTGGAAGTGGTGAGACTTTCCTTTTCCTTCTTCTGCCCCTCTTTGCTCATCTTCACTCTCTTTCTCAGCTTCCTGGGCCTGAGAGAGTCTTGCCTGAACCTTTAGGGAACCTGTCAGGATCGTGGGGACAGAAGGACAGGGAGGAAGGAGTCATAAATAAGAGGGGTGGCAAGAGAAACAGTTGGTTTAGCAAAGGTGCCCTGGTGTTTCTGTGTAGATCAATGTCTTCCAGGCTCTGTTTTTTCCAGTTGGTACAGGGAGTTGTCCTGATGGTATTCACCCCCAGCAGTGGCTGAGAATCTCCCATCCTGGTGATGTGTTGGACCCCCTTCCTCCGATCAGTGTGCCAAGCCAGCACATAGTAAATGGATGCACTGAGGGGAGGTTCACTTACAAACCATGCTGTTCCATGGACAAACATACATAGCCAGGAATAATAGTCTTTAAAACACTTCATGTTTCTTCAGGCACTTAATGCATTTGCTCTCCTCAGTCTTCAGAGCTGTAGCATCTTCTTGCCATGACTGTCACAAAGAGTGTTTGCTTTGTAGTCGTGTTAAAGGTTGGGAACTTGTGGCATCTCCAGACCACGATTTTATTCTTTTTATCCCTGTGGCCACTTCCTGCCCTTCTTAGGGGCAGTGCTTCCTCCTTTCTCGTATCTTCTGTTCTCTGGCTCATGCTAAGTCTGGTGTCCTTCATACTCTCTCACAGAGTGCCCTGCCTGTTCCCCAAAGCCCATGCTCTTTGGTGGTCTTTTGGCTGGATGCTGCGTAATTCAGTCATTTGAAATTGGAGACCTGTGTAAAACACTAAACAATAAATGAGGCAACAGCATTTCGTGGTATCTGCTGGAGTCACAAGTCATGTCAGCAATGGCAGTGCCCTTACAGTGGTGGTGTAGGCTCCAGGACAGTGTGACAACCTCTGGTGCGGGGCTGAATTCTTCTGTGTGTCAGAGTCTTGAGTGCTGGATTAAACCTTTCCAAAAATTTATAAAACCTTAAGCACTCTGGCCAGTATTTTTATGGGGAGTGATTGCGTTGTACTCAGGAGATACCTTTCTCAGCTGGGATATTAAATGAAAAGCTAAAACCTGCCTGTGATGCCAAGAGATGAGTGCTCAACAAAATGAAAGCGTGCAACTTAAATTTCTAACATTCTTCTGTTGTCTGCTTTCCTACTTGCTGCTGGTTGATTCACAGTCATACCAATAAACATAAAACCTCACCTGTAAGAAAAGCAGAGAGGGTAATGCCCATAAATTAAAAAAACTCCCCCAATTTGCACAACATGCATTTTGAACTTTAGCCCAAACTTACAGGTGAATTGGTTTGTCCTGCCTTGAATTCCAACAGAAGGGCAGATAATTTTGAGAGATGGTGCAAGATAAGTATGCCATTTAAAAAATTCTGAAAATATTTCCAGACCCAGTTAGTGCACCCAAGGCAGCTGTGCTTCCAGGGAGCTGTGTGCCAGTGGCCATGCCAGCAGGAAATGCAGCGTGGCCTGTGGCGAACCTGGAGGGTGGGAAACGCTGCGAGAAGATTTCCACGGGCAGCTCTCAGTGTCGCAGGCAGTTAATGTGTGGCTGTGGACACAGGAGCCAATGCTAAGCCAAGGAAGCAAGCAGGAGCAGTAGGAGAATTCTTTTCCCACCACGTGCATAGCTGCATAGCACTTCCGATCCTGTCTCCGTGCCGATGGGCTGACAGCATCGCCTTCTCCCCTCCTGCAAGCTGGCTCTGCATGCATGGAGCTTGGCTGTGAAATAGAAATGCTTTTTGTAAAGCATAATATTATTTTAATCATTAATTATTTGGAAACGCAATACAGAAATAGCTTAAGATCACTTCTTCCAGAGGGGTGTTTTTGCAGTCAGGGTCTTTATCAACTTCTCAGTGGGAACTGCATTAATACTGCCACAAAAATGCAAACAGTAGTGCCTTTGATAAAGCAATTTGGCATCTCTTAAGCAGAAAGATGTTTTGTTTTCCTAAGATACAACACTGTTTGCAGTGCAGGGACCTGCCGTATGTGCCAGCATATGGAAAGAAAATACCAGTTTTGTTAACATTTGTGTTGGGAAGCTGTGGGGAAGGAACGAGGGAGGTGGCTGTGCAAGCAGTTGCAAAGCAATCTCTGTTGCTGCAAGGGGACAGCCCAGAAAACCCAAATGTAAGTGTTGGCAGTGGTGCTGATGGCCTGCAGTCAGCCTCCCAGCTTATCTCCCCCCGAACACTTTGCCTTCTCCTCAGTTTTACTGCAACTCTTCCCATCATGTGCTAGAGCAAGGCTGGTCCCCACTGCCACCTCTTCCCATTGCAGAGTGGAAAAGCTTTACTGGCTGTACAGTAGGCATCTTTGTGAAAATGCCTTTTTAGTACTTTCTGGTGTCCCATGGGTATTATGTATTTGATTAGAGCATTATTTTGATTTTTAGACTGCCTTTGGTTCAAGAATCCTGAAAGGAAGCTGTTGTGCAACTATTTTAATCTGATTTTACAAGCCGATTCCAGCTTGATTCCCAGCACAAAGAAACAAAGAAGAGCTCAGTTGTATTTTTCATCCAAAAATAAAAACCCCTCCTCCTTTGAAGATCTTCTGTAGGGTGTTATGTTTAGAGAGTGATTTGCTATTGTTTAAATTTAATCTCCGTAATTACATTGGGATTGGATTAATGATGGGTTATTTTCTGAGTCATTATTTTCTGGCACACACAGCTATCAAGCATAAAGCCAGGTCTTCATCGGATGTAAACTGGCATCACTCCACCGAAGTTAGTGGAATAAATCCACTTTATATTATGTCAGCCCAGATGTGATATTGGAGCTGTTTTGAAGAAAGCACCCTTTTGGAGTTTGTTGGCCTTGAATCTTATTATTATTGTAAAGGTGTCTAGGCATTAACTTACAACTACATTATATTTATGGTTGTACAGCTGGTTGTTGTGTCTGCACCGCCTCATCTGCACCCAGAGGGATCAGCAAAAGGTGCAGTGCTTTTTCATAAGTATCTTGACTTTTTTTAATGTTTAAAAACTGCCTTTTATCCCTGTGGATGTGGGACAAGTTCATCACAGAGGTCCGGCAAACTTTTACATGTGCTTGTCTATGAGAACAAACCTTGGTCAGTTTGTTGGGCATATTGTACTGCAAATCTAGGGGAGATGTCTGAGTAGCAGAGTGACTCGTTCTTTTTTTGGGATTAGTTCTTTTTGCTCATTCTGCTTTTCAGGAAGGGGTGAAGGGGTAGGAATTTGGGAGGATCTGGCATCTTCATCTGGTAGAAGAGCAGCAGGAGGAGCAATAGGCAATGGACTTGATGTAGGTGATTAATCCCTCACCATGGTTGAGGTGATAGAAAGAAACAGTCTTTTCTTGGGAGATTCTGGGAGGCTGTGTAGAGTTGCTGTGATCACAGAAGGTAGTTGAAGTTGCTGGCCTGAGACCAAGGTGGGAAAAAATTATCTCCCCCACTCTCATGCATGTTGGGCAGGGAAGGGTTTGCTTTCAGACCTTGTATTTTAATGTCTCTTCTCTTTTAAAGAATTGTCCTTCTCACTGCCTGTGAAATGACTTGTTAATAAACCATAGTTTTGAAAATGTGAAGGTCTTGTTTTCTTTTGGGTCTTTACAGTAAAGAGAAAGTGGTCAGCCCTGTCTGTAAGCAGTCGGGGATTTAGGATGTTGCTGCAGTGGGATAGACCACTTATCTCTTTAGCTTGGTAACCAACTGACAGTGGCACAAACTGTATATGTGTGTGAAAAACAGGCAGCAGTGATCCTTTTGTGATGCATCCTCACTACTTCCAGGAGCCATCTGTTTTTGCTGCTGGCCTCATCTTGAACCTGCAGGTCCACCTAGAGCAACGTAACTTCAGTTTCCTTGTTTGACAGCAGAAAGTACCTGTAAAGCCTTTTAGTCTTCTCTCCTTCCTATTTGAAGACATTAAACGGGTATATGGTGCTCTTTGGATTGTACTCTGCAGTTTTTTAAACAGTATTTAGGAAATGCTGCTTATTTTAGGAAGAAATGTCAGCTTTAATCATTAACAGTGCTTCTGCAGTTGTGATCATCTGTCAGTGATGTGGGACTGTCTGGGAGACTTGGTATCTCTTTTTAGATTGACCTGATGGATTTGGAAAATACAGACAAGGCATATTGTGGGCATCTCTTCAGAGTAAAAATGTGCTGCAGACCCCACCCACGTAGATCCACTGTGAAACAGAAGGCAAGCAGTAAGACCCAAATGAAGACCGAGTCTTGCTCTGAAGCTGGATGTCGCTCAGATTGGGTGTACAAACCCCCACATTCTGACTCTCTTTTGCTTCAAAAGGAGCAACTAGCAACTGTGCTCCAAGATTGAGGAGGGAGTAGTTCAGCTTACATAAAAATTTTGTTCTCTGCAAGCCATTGTCAGCCAGTATTGAAGAAATTCTGGTGAACTTCTGGCCACTGTAAGTTAACAGCAGTAGATCAGTCATATATCTACATGGTCCATTTATTAGAGGGGACTGTTGAAGCTTTGGTAATGCTTAAAGCATTTGAGGCCTAATACACTGCTTCATTGCTCCAGATGTGATAAATGCTGTTGACTTAGAGCAGAAATTGGTGATGTAATATGGAGGAATTGCCTTTGTGCTGATTATGTAGATGTGGTGGTGAATCTCCTGTTAGGAATTCCAGTTTTCAGGTTTTTTTCTGATTTGATTTGGGAGCGGGTCATGTGTGAAGGCTGAGAAATGAGTAGGAATGGCTTACATTTGTACTCAAGCTGAGTTCGTGAACACTTATGCAAAACCCACTTTGCATAAGCAGGCTATGAATCCTGGGTGCTTTTTCTGGGGCATGGTAGCTGTGGCCCTGCAAAACCAAGTCACCATTAAAGATCTTGATGTGCAAAAGAGTCTTCAGTAGTTTCAGCTTCTTTGGGGTCAGGACAGATGCAGAATGGCCTGCCCTAAATAGTCCTATCTTATTAATTTGCAACCCACTCCTTCTCTGTGCCCTCCAAGGAGCCACATTGTCATGGAAATCATAATTATTTATATAGGAAATTTATTTTTAAAAATTACTTCTGGAGCTCTAGGTTAGTATTTTTGGCTTTATTACCTAGAGTTTGAACTAGAGACTTTCTTAAGCCAGTATTTTAATTCTCACCTGAGCACCTGACCTAACACTTTCTCAGCAGCTGAGAACTGGAGAAAATCACCAGATATCATGATACTTGGTGCTGCTGTTCTAAGTGAAAATTGTGTTTCCTCAGGAAAGGCTGTTGACCTCTTATTTCTGCATACTGGTTTACTTAGATCCAAAAAGAAATGCTTAAAATTCCCGTGCAGAAGGAGAGTTTGTTTCCATGACTGTCATTAGGCTTATGTTTCCTTTGGTCCAAGGTGTGTGCAACACAGTCAGATGGAAGTAGGATGGTATAGTTACCAAAGTAGATGTGTTAATTTCTCAATTAATTTTTTTTTCTGTGCAGTGTTTTTAAAGTAACAAGTATTGTAAGCAGCATGCTATTTTTAAACCAAGGACATTTTGTGCTGAAATTGGCTATTGCAACACTGGGTTAGAATTAGAATACACAAAATTCAAAACCACAGTAACCCTAATTTTGCCATTCTTGCCTTTTTAACTGCTCAACAATAGTGCTGTGTTTGTATAGTATTTAAAAACATTTGTTAAGGGGAATGTAAAGAGCTACTGGCAGGCTTCTCTGTTAACTGTTTCTGTATGCTCTGCTAGTCTGCTCAGAAATGGGCTCTCGTGAAAACTCGGGGGTGAGTCCAATTTCCAGAGCTCACACCTTCCTTTGCATTGCAAACAAAGGAGCAGCCACCAGCCAGGATGGGAGCAGACCTGAATGGTGGAGTGGGCAGTCCCTCTGGCTCATGATGGGCTAAAATCTCTTTATGGCATCTCCTTTGCCAACTCGCCCTGATATGTGCAGGCCTGGATTTGTAGCCTCCAAGGACTTACTCCAGCAAAAACATAGTAATGTTTAGGATAATACACTCTGACCATGAAGATGAATTTTATAGGCTATAGTTCATGCCATGACCATACAAGCACTGGTTTTGCCTGGCTTGGTCCTGACATTCCAGCCAGCACTCTGGGAAATAGTTATGGGAGCCCAACACCACTCAGGGCTTCTACCTCCCAACCTGCGCCAGCTGTGAGCTGCCTCATTTTCCCTGCAAGTGCTTTGCACAGTTGGGGCATTCTTATGTCCATCTTCAGATGGAAATTAGCTTTGGATTTCACATCACCGGTCAGTCTGACCTGAATGTATTCATGTGGAAAAAATAATAACGGGAAAGCAGCTTGAGAAATTATTTCTGCTTTTTGCTGTTGCCTTGCCTTTTGGTGTATGCTGTCTGTATTTTGAATACAAGCTCATATGATGCATTGTAACATGTTAGCAATCCAGACTGGGTAATCCTGGGAACCAGCAGCTTGAATCTTGCCTTTCCAAATTTTACTGTTCTAAAACTTGACTTCTTTGTTAAAAATGAAGAGTTTCCAGGGGGCAAAAAGCCCCCAGAGAAGGACTGTTGGCATTTTATATTTTTAAGCTGTCTTGCTGAATGAAAACAGTTGATTATTAGCTTGATGGGGTGACAATGAGTATATAGAACTTAAATATCTCACCACTCCCACAAAGAAAAAAAAAATCCACCCTCCATTGTATCATGGGAAGATACATAGCCAGAAAGACTTTCCAACTCATTAAACTTTTATACTTGCTTCATACAAGGTTAATGTAGGCTTTTTTCCATCCTCTGATGTTGTTGGGCTGCTTCTGAACTGATCACAGTGGAGGAGGACAGCATCAGCTTAACAGCATTTCTTTCTTATAACAGAAACCTGCCTTTCTTATAACAGAATAAGCAGAATTGCTTAATCTGAAGGATTAAAAAAAGATTTCCTTGTTTGTGTGTTCCAGGTTGTTTATTCTGCCAAGCCTGATAACGAAATCAGTCTGAATGTTTCCCCTGTAATCAGTTTAGTCAGCTTCTATGATTGTGTGGCGTATTTGGGCAAGGACAGGGATAAAGGAAGAAAGTTTAAAAAAACAGGAAAATACTATTGTGAATATATCGGGCAAGTTATAAACTGGGAAAGGGCAATTGGAGTCAAGCATCATACCTGCTGCTACTTGTCATGCTCTGTGGTAGATGTTTTGGTGGGCTTTTCTTCCTCGTGTGGCTTGTGTTTGACTTTTTAGAAGAGGAGTGTGGGAAAATACTGATTTAAAGGACTAGAGTTTGGTTATATCACTTTTAAGCTGCACATTTTGTGATGATGAGTGGAAACTGGGCCACTGTAGCTGACTTGAGGTCAGAAAGGAATAACAAAAAGTGATGTTTGGGCTCATTATGAGCCCATGTTGTGTGGGACAGCTCCAGGCTCTCTCCTGTGCACTTGGAGAGACCACGTCGCATCTCGATGTGGGCAAAAGCTGGCAGGAAACATCAACGATTCCTTTGCTGCTTCTGGTGTAATTTTAGCTTTCTGGCATGCTGATGGAGTTCTGTTGCTTATCCTGGTTGTGTCCTTCCCCTTGCTCTTCCTGCTTCTTCTTTATCATTCTTTGTCATGGGCCTGGGGAAAAGCCACCTCGCTGCACCTCTCCTGCAGGTCAGCTCATCCCTGATGTAGGAACCCAGAGTGCCGAGAATATTTCTCTGCCTGTTTTTAAGGGTTTTTACCCCCCTGGACACCACTGGTATAGCTTTAAACCTTGGAAAAAATTACCAACAGTTAAACAACAACTAGAAAATACAGTGGTGTGAATTAGGTGATAGACTACTGTGTAAGATTGTCATAGGGTGAAAAATTTAGAGGTTTTAGGCTTCTTTTTATAGTAAATAGATAAGAGTAAGAAATATCAAAATGGAGGATTGTTGTTGTTCTCTAGACCTTCTTCTCCTTCTTCTACCACTCCATATTCTGCAGTAAAAGTAATTTGGATTGATTGGATAGAAAATTCTGCAGTTCCTAGTCGTGTTACTGAATAGTTGGTAAGAAAGTGAAAATAATGTACGTTTTTAGTAGCTATTGGTTAAAATGTCTTTAAAAGGCTGTGTAAATCTTGATAATCAGGCTTTCTCGCTCTCACTCCTACTTTTCCTCCTTCCATGCTGTACCTGGGTCATGCTAGTGGCTCAGTTCCTCTGATAAGACTTAATAAACAACTATCTAGAAGCATTGAAACTACAGAAGACGTCTCACTTTATCTTTTAAACTCCTTGCAAGGACTTTCAGCAAATTCTCTCCCATCAGGAGAGACTCAATTTATGGCACAATAAAGTGTCAAATGGTGCCCGGTGTGACAGCACGGAAGGGGGTGTGGGTTTCAGCTGGTCGTTGCACCCCTGAGTGAGGATGTAATGAGTTCTAAATCGAGAATCGTTGCTTCGTATGTGTGCCTCTCCAAACCCGTGGATGTAGACATTCCCTCACCATTGATTACATCCTCTCGTCTTCTAGCGGCGAGCAAACAGGCCAAGCTGGGCACATCCTGCTGCAAGCAGCCCAACACAGTTTCTCATTGGTTGGATGCTTGCAAGTTTCTCAAAGTACGTGCCTCCTCTCTTTTGGGAAGTGCATCTTGTGGGCCTCTCCTCAGGATGGGGAGTGATTGGGCAGCTTGGGTCCCCTCTCGGAGGGCATACATGGAAGTGACACCAGTATTGCTGGAGCCAATCCCCATTAAACGCAGGGGCAGGTGCTTCAAAGGGTAGCCTGGATCACCCATAACCAACAACCAGAGAGGTAACTCCTGGTGGCACTGGGATTGAATGTTACCATCATTCGCCTTGGTGCAATCTTTGATGGAGATGCTGGGCATCACAACCTCATTTCTGGAAGTTATAGAGCCCAATCACCCTCATTTGTCAGTTGTTTGACATCTGAGCTGCTCAGACAGCAGTGAAAGACTGACAAAATTGGCAGCGGTGTCTGACTCTGACAGCAGTTTGAGAATTTGCCTGTTTGCCTTGTGGCAGCCTGTAATGCAGCATCCCTCAGTGTGGTGTTCCACAGAATGCTCGGCAGCAGTCATGCAGAGGTGAAAAGATTTCCAGGCGAGCTTCAAAGAGAAGGATGTGACTAACTGTCTCACAGGGAGCCAGGACGTGGACCCAGCCAGATGAGGCAGCTCACATGAAAGGGCTGCCAAAAGAAGGGGAGAGGACAGACAAAACTCTGACTGCAGAATGAGGAGGAACAGGCAGTTGGGCAAGGTAGAGGGGTCAGTTCCAGCAGCTGGGAGATGTCTGTTCTTCAGGGAGGTAACCTGTGGGTAAAGTGCCGAACCTCAAGCACGTTGGCTGTCATTCCTGGCACTGCCACAAGCCTTCGCCGCCTGTCCTTGGACAAGTCACTCTCCTGGTGACTCAGTATCCCAGCTGTAGAACAGGCATTGCTGCTTACCTCATGGGGATGTTGTGAGGGTAGGCTCATGGACGCCTTTTCAGTCTGATGTATTAAATGGGGCTGAACAACAAAAAGCGACCACAAAGACAAATATGAAAAGGGATCTGTTCTTCCCTTGCTGCCTATGAATGTAATCATGTCCCCAATGATAGTGTAATGGTGACTTACTCATCACTGACATACACTCCTTTAGTTCCTCTGGTGGGAATGGCTTTTTGTTTTCACTTTTTGTCCCCTCAGGCTTGTAAAGATGTAATTTTGTATGTTTATGTAATATGTTAATTTTTAAAGCAATTTCTAGCAGAAAATTAGCAAAAATAACAAACAATTAATCAAAGTCAGACTAAACTGAGATGTAACCAAGTAATCCAAGAGTGGGACTAGAAGCAGAGTTTGCAAAGGGAGCCTCAAACAGAAAATGCACGTTCTGAGAACTAAAGGAGGAATTCTGTTTAGTGTCTGTCTTAAACCCTTCACCTGAGAATGTACCCAAGGAGGTCTAAGACCAGAAACCAAAAGGGGTCACTCCTCAGCTCTCTCATTTTCAAATAAGCTTCTGCAAAGGAGGGGGAGCTCTGGTTGACTTTAACACTCAAAATAAATGTGATATTAATTATATTCGCTCACAAGGTGGTCGAATGGCTACTGCACAAACCCAGGAGCCAGAAAACAGCACATTTTAGGGCACTTAGGGATTTGCTTGACCTGGTGCTGTCACTTGGTTCTGCCTGTGCCAGTGTGTGCTAAAGCAAAACGGAATTACTTGTCTCTTCTCTTGGAAGAAGGCTGTGAGACTTATGGAAATGTTGTAAAGAACATGGAGAGTCACAGGTGGAAAATGTTGGGAGTGGTCACAAGCTTCAGACTCTTACACTGGAGCAAAATGCATGGTCACATTTCACCTGTCAAAACTGGCTTTTCTCTGAAAAATAGGAAACCCAAAGGAACTGGCTAGAGAAGAGGAACATTCATCTTCACTTAGTACTGTATTTGAAAAGCTTGAATTGCATAAGTTTTCCTGGCACTTGCCAGGGCTATCTTTGGAGAAAAAAACAAGATTCTTGGGTTTTTTTGAAGGAACAGGTGGCAGCATGTAGAAACCTTTTGTTGTTAAATTTTAGTTATGGTTCCTTTTTTTCCTTTTCTTTCCTTTTTCCATCTGCAGTTGAGTATGACAAGGAGTTCACGCCTCACCAGCGGCACCACAAGGAATTCAAATTTAATTTGTCTCAGATTCCTGAGGGCGAGGCCGTCACAGCCGCTGAATTTCGGATCTACAAGGACTGCGTTATGGGAAGCTTTAAAAACCAAACCTTCCTTATCAGCATCTACCAAGTGCTGCAGGAACATCAGAACAGGTATGCAAGAGGGGGCTTGCTCTGTGCCACCAGCTGCTGTCCTGGAGAAGGCTGAGCTTGTGCATTAATGTTGGTAAGACTGAAAATAAATATCAGGTTTGTTCACGTTAACAGGGTTATGTTATTGCATGGTCCTTTCCTTATGGGAAATGGGCATGGTAGAGTGAAAATGAGGATGTGACTCAGCTGCAAGCTTTGTCTTTAAATAGAGAAAGAATCTGCTGAGAAGCAGTAGGTTTTTAAACCACTGCTGGCGTTGCTCTTGTGTACTGAAATTCACATATCCCCTTTCAACTTAATACTGCCAGCCTGTTTGAAAAATACTGGTAATTAGTTCAGACTTTATCTGCTCCCAGCTGGACTTACATTAAAGTAAATAAAGCAGAAGAAAATTCAGCATGCTGATCACAGGTACAAAATCACTTCTGATCTTTCAATGGCAATGAGAGAGGAAAAGTGATAGAAGCAGGGTAGAAACTGTGACGCAAAAATCCAAACAAGTATTAATGGAGTGATTAATTTTAAAAGAGTAATGTTTCAGATGGAGGAATCATGTAAGGCTAAAAGATGGAAATACATGGTCAATTAAATGTCAGAGTAATGCTGTGGTACAAAAGTGTTTCATTACTTCTACTGAAACTTGTCAGGACTGTAGCTATTCCTCTGCTGCAGGCATTAAAAAAAAAGAAATCAAAACCAGCAGTGTTTAAAAAAAGCTCCATTTGTTTTCTCTGTGAAGGCTTCATGAGTGTTTTTCTTTCTGCTTCTTCTTTCTCCAGCCTTTCCACTGGTACCATTTGGAAGGATTGGCCTTTGATAATTGGCAGTTCTTGGGGCAACATCAAATAGCTTGTGGTTGTTCTGTGGGGAGTGTGGGCTCTGGGGAAAAGAGAAATACTTGGGTAAATAGGTGATGGGGAAGAAGGTGTGGGTTTTGGAAGATCAGTGCTCCCTTTGTGCTTCAACTTGCAGATTCCTGGAGTGCCTCCTGCGGTGATGTGCTTGCTGGTTAGGATGTTACATCAATGCCCACTTGAAGAGCTGATGAAAATCCAGACATGCAGATTTCGTAGGTGTTAGATATGTTGTTCATTCAGAGCCACATTGCAGGAAAAATGGCAAGTGTTGGTTTGCTTTAGATTCCACAAGTAGAGATCCCACCTCTGGAGCTGGAAGAAAATCTCTGCCAAGTGTCTATGGAAGCAGCTGATACACTGTTCTGTGACAGTCACCGAGGCAGGGCACAGAGTAGGAGAACTGTCAACTTTTATGTGGATATAACATTTTGTTGGAGTAAACTGAGCAAGCAAGTAAGGCAATGTGGGAAAGAGAATGAAATACAGGATAAAGTACAGGATAGTGCCCTTAGTATACCCTAACAGATATTCCTAACGAATTTACAAACTCTCTGTTCTGAAAGTGGCTGTGTGCAACAATGATGCTGGGACCTTGTATCTCAGTTTCACACACCATACCAGAAGCATGCCAAAATGGGGTTGCACTGCAAAGCTGCGACGTCATTTGGCATTCTGCCTGTCCTGGGCTTCCCTGGGTGCTTGAGACTTCCCTACGGACAGAGCAGAGGCAGCAGCACCTGGGTAGGGATCACCAGAGTGGTCTCTGTCCAAGAGCTGGCAAGTATTTTGGGTCTTTCAGTTCCCTTCTGCCACATTCCTTCTGCCGTTGCTGGCGGCCATGCTGAGGGGATCCCGCCGCTGGGACTGGGAGCTGTAATGCGGCTTCCTCCAGGCCCAGACTGCCAGCAATTCACTGTCCCTCCTGACAGGGGCTAGGCGTGAACCACTGACCCAGGGATGAGTGTCTGTAGTTCATTACTAACCTCTGACTCATCCAGTCCCTCAAGGCTCCCTTTTTGTTTCTTTTTCTGCTTTATTTATTTACTTTTACTGGTGGGAAGGAGGGAGGCGTTTGGCTAAAGCATCTTGTGCTTCAGATGAGTCTGTGGGACTTGTCACATCATCCTCATAGAGGTGGGCAAGATGTAGCTCACAGATTCTTGCAGCTGTAGAAAGGACATGCCCTTTTCCATTCTTTTTTCCTTTCAGCATAAAGGATTCTTTTCTGTATGTGTAAAATATAAAATCATATTTGAAAATTTGTGCTTCTCTATAAATACATGGATAGGCTTGTATTTTCTGTGTGTATCTGTTTATACAAGTGCATATATACATGAATTGTTCCCTTTTTATTAAAAATATGTAGACATTAAAAGAGTTAAAATAAGACAGTGGAAGTTGCATATTACATATTCAGTGTTATATTCAGTTGAGGTCTGACTCCACTGGCTACAGCTGCCATAGGTTCAAACATTCACCCTCACTGGTGACCTGGGTGGACTTTGGCCTGTAAGCAATCTTGAAAACAAATACTAAAAAGTTGTATTTAGCTGTTCGCTAATACCTCTGCATGGAGGGGAAAAATGTCTCAGATTATTCTGGTCCACCCCAAGAAACTGTATTATTTGAGAGGTTATGGGTTTTGATCATCCGTTCACTTACTTGCTTTTGCTGGGGGAAAAAAAAGTCCAAAATGTTTTTTTCTCCCCTTTTGTCTCAGTGGATTAATTTGGAATACAATGTTCTCTTTTCCAGTTCAGAACACTGGAAGGTTAAATTATAAGGAAAAGAAATCACTGGGTTTTGAAGGAACTTGCTAAATATTTTTAAGGCTTCTCTTGAATTTTAGAAGACATCATATGAGCCAGAAAATAACATCTGCCTTTGACTTAAAAAAACAAAAATTTCTAAAAAAAGTTGTGTCACACTTCCTTTAGACTAATGGTTTTGAATAACAGCCTGACATTTCCTGACATTTTATGACATTTTATTGCATGGGGAGGAGTCTATACAGATCTTGAAGTCTAGCTGGTGAACTAGCAGGTGAGAGAGACAAGTCACACATTTTCTCATCTCTTTCTGCTGACAAATATTCCTGCTGGTCAGGAAAATTCGTCTCTAAAGGCTGCAGCAGGTACCTGCTCAGTTAACATTTGCAGTCTTCAGAAAAAGTTCAAAGACACCATGTTAATCTTGGCTTTTATGAGGTTAACAGTTGTCTGAGGCAATTATTAGTAGCTACTAAAATACTTTTGGGTGCAAATAATTCTTAAGAGGGCAGCTGGTATGTAGAGATGTAAACCAGGAGTCTACAAGGGAAAGGCAGCATGCACCTCTGGGGGGGAAAATATAAATAAAAAGGATCCTGCCTGCTTCTGTCAAAGAAACAAGTTTGGCAGGGCAGGAGATAAGAGAAATCTTCAGTAAATAAAAATCTCCACCAAAGCTCAGAGCCTGGAAGTATCCCTTGGCTCCAATTAAGTGTAATGAAGTGGCTTAATTCAGTATTACTTGAGCAAAGGGAAAAGAAAGCTCATCTGGACAGTAACAGCGTGAGCGTGTGACTCCAGCCCAGATGTGCGCTGCTGCACGGATTCGCGAGGCATTGCTGGCTGCTCCCTGATGGCTAAAAATGGAACCAAGCCTGAGGCTAAAATTGCTGCCAGTTACTGAATTATCAAACTGATTTTTGCCACTGCAGACAAGGCTAAAATCAGGGACTATATGGGCCCATTTGAAGCTGTCTCCTAGGCAGACGTGTGGAAAGAGAGCATGAATGATCAGAGATCAATGCTGATTGAAATAGCTTAAAACCTCTGGGCAGAAATTTGACCTTGTCCCATCAGAAATATGAAAAGTATATTTGTGGGGGCTCCAGGCAGTGAAACTCACATTGAGGACAGTGTAGTCTATGTACATTCTCTCTTAAAAAAGAAAACATTTTCAATACTGACTCACTTGTGTCAGTAATATTTTCATCTCCCCATTCCTTCCACCCTCTCGAAAGGTAAGAAAAACAGTGCCTAGAAATGAAGCTTTTGTTTTTTAACCAAACCGCGGTTAACGGCCACGTTTTGTCATAACACAAACTGCTGGAGCTGTCAGTGGGATGCTGTGAGGAGATTAATGAAATCCTCAGGAAGGATGGGTCAAGCTTGTGGCCAGCCATCAGTGGTATGCATTTCTGACTGTGTGGAGAAGAGGCTTCACCAGGCAGACTGAGGTGACATCTGGTTTGCTTTGAGGGGGATGACTGGGTTTTGAAACAGGCTGGTGGCTGTAGGGGCTGATGCTGGGAGAGGGAATGGGCAATACATCTGCCAGATGTTGCTGCTCTTCAGCTTCTGAACCCCCCAGAGTTTTAAAAGACTGGGCTGTTTGAACACTAGGGTGGAATCTTTTTCTCCTTTTTTTTTTTTTTCCCATTTGGAATATGCAGAAAACAGGGACATTTGCCAAACCACCAGTTTAGGAAGGCAAGTGGTGTCAGCTTCCAGGTGCTTGTCCCACCTTGGCTGTATCTGATGGACTGTTTTAATTTCAGCAGGCAGGACCTGCACAGTCTCTACTCTCCTCCCTTGTGTGGTACCAATGCACAGCTAAATCCGGCACCTGGGCTTGAGTCTAAAGTGCAGCACTGATTTTGTGGAAGCACCAGCAAAGCCCTCTGTGATTTTTGGTGCCTCTTGAGAGTGGAATGCCATGTAAACAAGACCTTTACAAGGGAAGGGAAGAAATGAGTTTGTCCCTGAAAACAGATCATTATTTAAACAGTTTCTTTCTCGAAACTTCCATGCCCTCACCCAGAGAGGTGTCAGGTCAGGACTAGGGAAGGCAGTTTATGGTTGATCAAAGATGTTAGTCCTTGGTTTGGATCATCAGTATGTTTTCAAGTGTAAATATCCTGCTAATGCAGACCTCAAAACACTCCCACACTGTCCAAACAACTGATCTATGAAAAACACAGTGGCCTGTGCTAGTGATCAAAGGAAGATACGGTACATTAATGGTCAGTTTATTAAACAGTTTCATTTGCACCCAGAATGAAATATGGGGACATGACGGTCAGGAAGATTCCTCCTACATGAAAAGACACGTGTGGACATAAATGTGCCCTGCAGAGCAACTGCCTGGGGACCATGTTCCTGTTCTAGTGAACACAATTCCTTAAGGGTTAAGGCGCTTGTTGGTTTTAGCTGCCAGTTATAGTGGTAATAAAGTCTTCCTCTTTGCAACAGGATATTTATACAAATGTGATCCGAGCTTCTAATCTAAAGGGCAAATTGATTCAACGGCAGTGTTTATAGCTTAGAAAATAAATAACCCTCCTCGACTGGGTTTTGGAATGGGTTGTGTAATACAAATGACAAAGCTAGCATCAATCTGTTTCAAGTTGGGGTCAGATTTGTATATAGTGTGCATATATTTGTATATGATAGAGCTGTTTCCATGATGCTATAGAGAGGCGTCTGTCCGCATCTCAGTTCAGCTCCCACTGTGGGTATGTGATTTGTTGTGTTTTAGGCTGGTTGGTTTAGAGCAGTTTGAAAGTCAGAGTTATTCTGGATAAAACTTACTGGTTCCTTAACCAGCTGGCATTTTCTATCTAAACTAAAGAGTGCCATAGCAGTGCTTTATTTCTTTACTTAATGGACAAAGATAAATACTACCCCTTTGTCCTCTCCCCCATCTTCATGCCTCAAATGGCATTTAAACTGTGAAGTGTAGTACTATAGCTATCACTACAGCTAAAACACCCCTTTTTCTTATAGAATTGTATTAAAAAGAAAAAAAGATAAATACATGTCTTATCCCTGTAACTTGAGATGATTTTTTTCTTTTTTTTAACTGTTCCAGTTGGCAAAATATTCATTTCTCAGATCTCAAGACCTTAAGCTGAATGGGGTGTGACACCTTTGCACTCAAATATCTGTGTTGACTTTACTGGAGATTATCATGGACCCGTAGGTTGAGTTTCCCATATTCTTGGTGTCCTCTTGCTCTAGGCTCTGATTTTTCACTCTTTGCCAGAGGCAGCTCTGAAACATGAGTTTCCCCCTGCTGCTCTGTAGTGAGTCTGGAAGACTTAACCCTCTACCCCTGGAGACTTTGCTGCCAGGGGCGATGCACACAGTGTTACAGGACAGCCTTTGCAGCACAGGGGAGCTCTTATCACATGGAACAGTGGAGGTGCAAGGCTGAGCTTATCTATTCCTTCTTGGGTTTTTCCATGTCTGGATGCATCCAGGATGGCTTTCCCCTCCCTATGCTGAATTGCAGACCTCCTCCAGAGTGTCCCAACATCTCCATTCCGTGCTTTTTTCCCTCTGCTGGCTGTCAGTCCTTGCAAATCAGTGCCCAGCTACTGATCTTCTATTCCACCTTGGAAGCAACTTCATTTGTAGGTTGACATTTCTTCATATCTCCTTTCTTGTTTCTAAGAAACTCTTACAGGCTGTGTACATCTCTCCTGGTCCTCTGTCCTACAGATGGCATTGCTTCTTCAGGACAGTTAAACTGAAGCTTACTTCTCATGGAGCAATAGAGACTGCCTTTGTCTTCCATGGCAGCTCACTCCAGGTGCTGGCATTCCCCTGCCTGAGGCTCTCTATACAGGGGAGCACCAATAGATTGAATTTTCTTTGCTGCTGTTAAATCTTTGGAGTACTGGTCATTTAGATATTAATGTTGTTAAGGTTTTGTATTGCATCTCTTGGCAGTACCTCCAAGTGCCGTGGGAGCTCCACGTAAAGTCCATTCTGTAAGTAATAAACACTTTTAAATTCAAAGTAGTGCTTACATCTACTGCAAGATGGGGGATCTACAGGTCTGAAAAGGCTGCAGTTTCAAAGTTTTATCTATATGGAGCTCCATCCAACTCTGTAAGATCGAGTCAGTTGTGGGTAAAAGTTATTTGCCCATTGAAAGTGAATAAGAGCAAATAATTGTGGGATATGCCCAGCCCTTGCCCTGGAGGGATCTCTGCTGAGACAAGAGATTTTGCAATCGCCCAGCAGGACTCCCTGAAAGGGGCAGCCGCTTCTTGGGTCATGGCGAGAAAAGTGGACCCACAATCCTTTGAGAGACACTATGCAGATCTTTCTGTAACCCATTGGTCCGTCCCAGACCCTCTGTAACCCATTGGTCTGTCCCAGACCCTCTGTAACCCATTGGTCCCCTGCTGATCCCCTGTATCCCTATAAAAGAAAGCCCCTTCGCCGGAGGGGGAGAGAGCTCGTCCCTGGATTTTCCCCTTCGCCGGAGGGAACCAACAATAAAGCTACCTCTGTGCGGAACCAGCCACACGGGCCTTCTCGTCTCTCTCTGGTCTGGTTTGGCCTGGAGGATGCCCTGCAGAGCTGAGCTGGAATCACGAGCTGATAATCACTAAAGAGCTGATAGCCTCTGCAAGGGCCCTCCTTTGCCAGCAGCTGAGAGGAAGACACTGGGCCTCGGGAAGGCGATCCCTTCCGGGACCATCTCTCCGGACCAGTCACCTCTTCCTGGGTCAGAGCCACGGACCCCCCCACCAGCTGAAATAAATAATCATGCTAGATTGCAATACGCAGGACAATTTTTACAGAAAGTTGATGTCAGTGCAAACTAAAGACTCTGAGGTATGCAGAAGAGTATTTAGAAAGTGTGTTAATTAAAATGTAGATTCCACACACTTCTGTGCAAAATTCCCTTTTGAGAAACTGCTGCTAGGCAGTCTAGACTATTATGTCAACTTGTCTTTGAAGAAAAGTAAACAAAAAGGTTGAGCCGAGGAAAGTTTTAGAGACTTATAGTAATTAATGCTTTGGTAAATGACTGTTGATGCGTAACAATCCTTTAAACACCTGGGTAATTGCAAGCTTTGAAGTTGGGCCAAAAATGTTGTTCCAAGACATGTAATTAAAATACGAGACCTTTAACTTGGTCATTTTGAAGGTGAGATTTCTGTTTGTTCTCACTGTCTCCCTGGTAAAACTTCTGCCTGCTCAGGCAAAGAAGGCCAGGGAGGGTAGGAAAGTAAAAAAAACTAGTTCAACAGATGCTTCTTTAAATTTAGCTTTTTATAGCTTTGGTGTTTTTCCTGTAGCAAAGTTCCATGTTGTAATGTGTATCCAGAACAGAGAAATTATTTTCATGTGAATATTTCACTAAGTATAGTAACTAGGAGAAACCACTTGACCTGGTTACTAATTTTAATGAATTCTAAGTTAATTAGTGTTCAATTAAAGAGAATTAACACCCAGAGACGTTTTGTTGAAAGGTTTACGCAGAGGTTTCAATTAACAAAATATTTATCTTAGAGGAGGAAAAGCACTGAAGTTAAATGCAAGCTGTTTCTCCTATAAATGCCCTGAGTACATGGTTGGGATGCTGGCATTAAGAATAGTAACTATATTTGATATTTATATCTGACAAGTCTGCTCTCTGAGGACACTGGAGCTAAATCCTGCCTTCTGAATTACACAGGCCATATTTCCTCCAGTAAACTGTGTACTCCTTTCTGTTTATTGCAGCCACTTGTGATTGTTCTGTTGACCTTTGCTTCTCTGTCCTTCTCCAAAGTCTTCTGAAGGCCATGGAAACACTCCTATTTATTTCTTGAGACTTGAGCCATACTTCAGGGCCTTGATGCAGAACAAAGACCTCCTGTTTCAAGTTGGGAGTCTCTAATTTGCATCTTCCTATTTAATATCCTCTCTTGTATCAGGAAAGTTGTTTCAGCTCATCACCTCAGTTTCTTCCATTCACTTGCTTGCCTTTAATAATATAAAGTTAATACATATTATGCCTGCAGCAGTCTTCCTATGGAAATCAGTAACTGAACTCATCCAGATAGTCAAGCACACTGAAAATAAAGATGAGACTGTTGGGCGCCTTAGTGACAATGAGGTGGCAGTGGCTGTGTAAAAACCCAGAGGCAGGTTTAGAGTATGTTAAGAAGTTGCCTGTTGTGGTGATGAAATTTATCTTCTGTACACTGAATTTTAAAGTCCTGTGGAGGTGCCAGAGGTCATGTGATGTCCCTGACATCTGGGGTTGCTTGGGCATGAAACCTTTGGACTGACTCTTTCTTCAGCCTATGCTGAGAGCAGATACTCCTTCCTCTCCTCAATGATGCTGGCTCAGACAGTTCTTCCAGCCTTTCTTTTTCTAGTTTTTCCTGTTTCCCTCAGGTTCCATCTTGCCTCTGTTGTTCTCAAAGGCTGAAGCTTTCAGACACCCTTCCATAAATGTGACCACATACATGGTTGCTGCTTCCTCTCATCAGGCCACTGCCTGCCTCGCTGCACAGGATCAATGTTGTCACTTAATGACTAGAAATTCACTACTGTTTTGTGTGACTTGCTCAGTATATGATCTGTTTCTCACCTTCTTGTCCACTCTTAGATTTTGCTTTGACTGCTTGCATCTGCTTATGTGCAGTGCTCTTCAGCATGGTGTCTGACTGCTTCCTAAACTATTTATCTTTTGGATATGGCTATATGGCCTCTTTCTTGTTGTGCAGTGGAACGAACTTTGTAATCCCTTTTTCTTTGCAGACTTTTTATCCAAGGTCTCTCCATCTAGTCCTTGCATGTCTCTGTATCCCCCATGACTGCAAAAAACCCTCTACCTTTCTCCATCTGATGAGATATTCTTTCCCTTTGACCAGGGGATGAGATGAGATATTCTTTCCCTTTGACCTTCCTTCCTATTTCCCTTTGACCACGGGCTAGTCTGGGATATTTCCCAGCTTCCACTTCAAGATCAGACATCATATGGCTTTTTTTGCAGGAGTAGCAGGGGTATCTCCTAGCCATGCAGCTGTAGGAAAGAGCAGATTCTGCTCAGGTGATTCATGGTATTTGGTTTACCAAGTGGGAAAGGAGGGGAAGGTATGTTCCTTGCATACAAAAAGTCCAGAAGATTTTGTTGCAAAGCTCTGAATCTCTGTTGAGCTTTTGTAGGCAGCAATTCTCAAGTACTAACTGCTTGGCCAAATTTGAGGTGATTTTCTTAAGGGGGGAGGGAAATACAAGTTTTCCATCCTGAAAAAAATAAAGGAGTGGTTAAAGACACACAGTTAAATAATTGGGTGATTTTTTAATGTGAGTAAATTCTTTCTTTTTTTATTTTTTTCCCTTTTCTCCCTAATTTTGTGTTTGGGAATAGGTGACTGAATATTTTTTTTAAACCTTCATGCCAGAATAGAAACTAGTAATGATATGCAATTCTGCGCAGCCTGCTGAGGCTTGGGTGCCAAGTGTTGATTGAAAAGAGGCTGTAAGAAAAGATATTCAGATGTGTTGCCTACACATCCACTGTGGCCTAAAATACTCATGGGGTGAACTTTCGGTGTTGGCTTCATCCAGTCGAACAATACAAAAGTCACCTGAATAGCAGAGCTGATTGAAACCCAGTCCTGTATGAGAACTTTTGCAGGGAGTTAACTGGACTGGAAAGCCCGATTGTCCATTTTTCTTCATTTTACAAAGGAATCAAAATCTTTCCAAAGGGAGAGTGACAGACTGGGATAAAGTTGTTCATTCTTGTTTGGTAGAATTTCTCTTTGGTCAGGCAGTTTTCTTATTATATTTGTGGAGGACACTAAAATGGGGAACACCCATTGGAAGGCAAGACTGTATTTTGAGTAATCTAATAATTGTGGCGGTTCAGTGTGGGGTGGGGTGCAATTTGATTTGATGGAAAGGACAATTGCATTTGGACATGAAAAATCACTGATGTAGATACACCCTAGGGAACAACTGTGTCCTTTGCGGTTCAGCAGCATGAATCTAAGGATTATAGTAGATCACAAGGTGAACATGAGTTAACAGTGTGAGTTTTGTGAAGAAGCCAAAATCATATTCTGAGGTGTATGAGTAGAGGCACGGTCTGTGAGATGCATCAGGATTATCCTTCCACTTTACTCAGCATCAGTGAGGTCTTGATCTAAGCTGGGTCAATAAAAAACAATGAGAGGAGTCTAAGTCTATGAAACAGGGCTTGTAAGGAGAGACTGAAGATATTGTTGTAACAAGAAGAAGATATTGTTGTGACATTTAAGTTAGATAATGGGGGGGGGGGGGGGGAAGTTCAAGTGAAATCCATTCAATTCCCTAGAAAGATGAGAAGGTTCCTGAGGCTGGAGATCTACAAGATCAGGTCAGGCAAACATCTCTCAGGAATGACATGGGTGTAGGTGATCCTCCCTGGAGTTCAGGGGAATGGCCTACATGTTGTCATGTGGACCATTTTGGCTTTACAGCTCTCTGATGTCCACGTGCCTTCCCAAAGGTCAAGGCAATGGGAATATAAACTTTCTGCCTCCTCTTCATGTTTTTTTAGACCTGACTGCTCCTGTGTGTGCTTCAGTGTTCAGGAGGGTTTGCTCTTACAGGGTTCCTTGTGCAGAGGAGTTACAGAGTACAGAGATCAGAAGCAATTGGTGTGAGGGGGAAGGTCAGAACAGGTGCTAGGAAAACCCCTTTTCAGATATAGTTGACTTCAAGCGTTGGAGAGGCCCAGTGTTTAAGTCATATTCAGAGGTGGGAATGATCTAGAAGTGCATTCCTCTCTTAAAACTGGAGAGGGAAAGAGTGGTCACAGCTGCAGCTGCTGTTTGCAGTTGCCTTTCAGGAACACTTCAGTTTATATACCCTGCCTGGGAAAGCCCAAATCTCTCAGCCTTAAGGTTTCCAAAACATGTAGCAGCTGGCCAGCTTTAGCTGCTTGCTGCTGTTGGAGGTGAAGGTCAGAGTTGATCCTGAGCCCTCTTCCCGCTGGAAGAATGGTGGCAAAGACTCCTGTGGGAAAGGCTGCTGAGTCAACCACAGAGTGTGCAGCTACCAGTGAGGTGGTTCTCCATGCTGTAAAAATAGCTGCACTAGGAGCTCTAGTACACTTAAGTGCTTATTTTTCCATGTGTGATCTCATGCAAACCAAGCTGCTGGGCAGTATGACATAGCAGTTGGCCAAAAATAAAACGTAACTCAATCAAAATTTTTTTTATTAACTTAACCTTTGGTGGGTAGGAGAGACAGGTACACTGTTTTTTCTTTTACGTTGTTAGAAAAAAATCCAGGGGGCAAAAGAGATGAAGATGGGATTGACACCTGATATCCATTTTGTGGTGATGGCCACAGGTAAAGGGTGGGAACTGTAGCCTTCTAGCACAGGAAAGTTATGTCTCTAATACAATGAGAAAATGTACGTGGGATCTCTCTGGGTGCTTCTGCAGCTGATTTCATTAAATGGAGTTTGGGTGAGTACTTGATGCTGCAAAAAAGTTACAGACTTAGAAGCATTTGAAGCTGAAGCCCATGAAGATGGGGCAAGACCAGCAGCCTTGGAACAAGGCGTCCAATCCTTGTTGATAAGCCTCAGAAAAATGTCTTTAGAGGCCTTTAGTGGTTCATTTTCCTTCACTGTTTGATGCTTGGCCAGCCATTTATTTGGTTCTTTATTTTGGTCAGTTGAGGTAAGCCTGTGTTTGTGTATGGTGAACTTAAACCATGAAACCCCTGTGGCAAAAGCCATTGAATACCTGTTCATGCTGGTGGTTCCACTGGCTATGAACCTAATAAATGTATGAATGAGGTAATGTCAGGGCTAGCATTACACTCCTGAGGAAGAAGAGTGCCTTAGTAATCCTTTGCTTGTGGAGAAATGGACCGCCCTGAGGACTAGGATTGCTTTCCTCCATCTTAGAAAGTGGTGAAAACTTTTATAATCCTGAATTTCACATGTCGAAGTATGTGCATCTCATGGCAAAACTCTGGATACAAACAAGCAGATATAAGACATTGTTTTGTTTTGTTTGTTTTAGACATTAACATAACTTGTAACTATTTCAGATTTTGTTTCTGTAACAGCAAAAGCCAGGAGAGACAATCCCCAACATCACAATCTTGTCATTACCCTTCTCCTCTGCAGGGCCTCCGACCTGTTTCTGCTGGACACGCGGGCGGTGTGGGCGTCGGAGGAGGGCTGGCTGGAGTTTGATGTCACTGCCACCAGTAACATGTGGGTGATGAACCCCCAGCACAACATGGGGCTGCAGCTGAGCGTGGTGACCCGGGACGGTAGGTTATGGGCCAGGTAACATGAGTCACCCCTCAGTCTCTTGGATGCTCTCTAGAAGTGATGCTAACAGAACTCAGCTGGGATGTGGCAGGGTGAGCACTCTGCCTTTGTAAGGCAGCTGTAGCCAACACCATGAGCAAGATGTCTGAGGGCACAGGTGGTGGGCTGTCATTTCCTGGCTGTCCCGTGGTGGACATGTCTGAGTGAGGTCAGGTGTCTCTAGACAGTACCAGGACCAGCTGGTGGAGGTGGGTTTGGGTAGGGCCTCAGTTTCTGTATTAGAGGTAGAAGGGGGCATGGAGCTGGGATGCGATGTTGGGTGAGTTTTAGGGATGAGAGGAAGAGAAGAGGCAGATAGATGGGTATGTACCTCCCCATGTGGGTTTATGGCAGCCCTCCTGGGTGGTGTGGCTGCTGTTGATGCTCAGATCTCATCAAAGCTGATGTGCGATCACTGCTGGAGAAACGATGTGGTCGCTGTGTGGGGCAGCTGCAATGACAGCATTTCACAGCCTACAGAAACTTTGAAAGGTGGAGAAGAAAGGAAAAGACTGCAAAAGAGCATGAAATTGAGTGTTGGAAGATAAGCAGTGAAGAAGATCTAGGTGAGCAGAAGGTGACCAAAAAGATGACCGTGACATTTGTCTTCTATAGGAACCAGTCTCCAACCTTGTTTTCTTTCTATTGCTTCATGCTGGAGTTTGGTACACCTGTGATGTCAAGTAAGATAATGGGGCTGTCCACATCTCCCTGAGGAAATGTTAGTGCCAGCCCTACCTCCCCAGCTGGGCTGAGAGCCCATCACCATGCTCCTGACAAAAGCACACCATGTCTTTGCCCCCTGCTGTCCCTAGAGGTCTCCTAATCTCATGTCTGCTTCTTGTGTTTCACAGGAAGCAGAATGAATTTCATGACACATCTGAGTTTAGTGTTTTACATATCTATCTATATAATTTTAAAGCCAAAACAGTACTAGAGATGCCAAAGGGAAACCAAGGAACCAGATGCTGCAGTAAGGTCTTGTCCAGTATGGGTGGAGTGCTGTCATAAAAATGTCCATAGGTCGTGGTGGCAGGAAAGGAATGTTTGGTGTTTAAAGAAGAGTCTGAGCAAGAAGAGAGGAGACACTGCTTATGGGGATACCAGGTTGTTGAAAGGAGCAATCCAACAGCATCATTTCTCTAACACTCCCTTTTCTGTTTGTCTTGAAGGTTTCAGTGTAAACCCTAGAGAAGCAGGCCTGGTAGGGCGAGATGGCCCTTATGACAAGCAGCCTTTCATGGTGGCCTTCTTCAAAGTGAGCGAAGTTCACCTACGCACCACTAGGTCAGCGACCAGCAGGCGCAGGCAGCAGAGTCGAAACCGTTCCACCCAGACTCAGGACGTTTCGAGGGTGTCCAGTGTCACAGGTAATCATGGAACACGGGGAATTGGGCAACACAAGCTGGAATGACTTCTTGTAATGGCTCTGGTTGCTTTGGAGTGCAGAAGCAAGAAGGGGGTTGTGAGGTGGGATGCTCTTCCTTGGGCGAATAGGTTACATCCGCAAAGTTGTGGAAGAGGTCTCACATAATGAAACTTACAGGAGTCCTCTTGAATCCAGCATGGAGTCCAGACCCCCATGTGAAGTTGCATCCATTGAATTCAAGGTGGTGAGATATTTTAACCACAACTCTTGTGCTTGTAGGTTGCTTGTTATGCAGTATTTGTCTAGAATTATGCCCTGTGAAATGCAATACTTAAAAGACTCCATCTCTGTATACACTGAGATTTATGGTGTTGCACATATGCATTCCCAGCAGAGTCCTCTTTCTGTTTTCTTTGGAAAAAACATGGTAGGACAGCATGAGATGCTTTATTGTTTTTAACCTTGTGAGAACATCAGCATACAGATGGTGAAGTACATTTCCAGGCAGGCAAAGAAGTTTGCCTGTTTGCTGTGGAGAGGTTGCATGTTGCAGGTGTTCTACAATAGGCTTGTGAGTGCTGTTGTGGGCTGGTGGGGCAATAGAGTAACAATGATATTTTGGCAGAAATGGAGTCTTCTAAGTCTTGTCTGTTTTCCAGCACCACAGTGCTACAAGCCCTTTATTCATTGAGTACCTTCTCTTCTCTCAAACATTTCAGCCTATTCCAAGGCTTGCTTGATTAATTTGCTTATGCTGCCCCCTTTGTTTCCAATAGGATCCCTGCTTTTCCCATGGCTGGAAATTACTATGTCCCAAGGAAGAGAGGCAGTTGTGTTTTTTTTTAGTCTATGTCCAAACACAGCAGAAGGAGATGAGCCAGCATTGCTGACACTTAGCTGGTGGGAATCTGTAGGCTGTTCCCTGCTCTTCTATGCTTGGGTTGTGGGTGAGCCAAGCTGCACCCAAGGTGGCTCCATGCTGCAGGGAGCACAGCCAGGTTGGGAGCCCTTCCAGGGCTGGTGGCCAGGGTTTGTGCATGGCTGTGTATTGACTCAGCTCAATTGTTCCAGCCCATCGTGGAGATGGACTTGCCCTCTGGGCTAGTGTGTGCCAGCAGCAGTTGGCCACTTAGTGGCCTTTGCATGTCTTTGTGGTGCACACTGCAGCATGGCTGTGGGTTCCTGTGCCATGCCTTGCAAGTGCCAGACTCAGCTGGGTGTGAGATGTCCCTTCCCAGATTTTAAGGGCAGGAGGAGCAACTCAGTTCTGCAGCCTGACTTCCCCGACGGAGGCTGGCCAGTGCCAGTGTGGCATTTCTGGAGGACTTACCATCTAATCTGCCATGAGAGCACCTTCTGTGGGTCTAGATTGCTGAGACCTGCTTTGGTCCTGTTCTCCTTCGTGTTTCCATGCTGCAGTTTTAAAGCTGGACATTGTAGCTGCTTGCCGAGTTACTTTCCTGCATGTTGAGCTTGCCACGGGCACAGGTGGCTCATTCAGCTGGGTGTTGTAAGCCCAGCTGTTGTGCAGGCAGCTCTCCCACTCAGGTAGGCTCAGCTCCTGTGCTCCCTTCACAAGAGCCATTTTTTAATGCGTTCACAGTGCTTTGGGAAAGTTACTTGCTGCATTGCTGTTTTGCGGTGCTAGTGGCACTTGGAGTCAGGATAAGCTCCAGCTTTCTCTCCCTGGCTCTGCAAACTTCACAGTGCTGAAACAAAATTTTCACACTATTAAATCAGGCAATGTGACTCAAAGCCCCAGGGGGAGCAGATATGTTGGGCAAAAAGGGCCATTTGTACTTTGCTGTTTTCTTGACTACACCACACATCAGGTCATAAAATTCTAAAATGACAAAAAGGGAAAAAATAGCTGGCATTCTGTGGTCTCGAGGGCTTATTTTGGGCCAGCTTTAATTTAAAACCTGGAATTTGGCAGCGGAGTAGTCAACAAGGTATAGTGAGATTGTGGATTTAAGGCAGGGGAAAGGAGGGGAATTTGAAGTTAAAATGTCTGTTTGGTTGGTTTCTGTGTTTAGAAAAGAGAGACTACATCATCTTGTTTTCCTTTCGAAGTGTGACACTCTCAGACTGTTCTCTTTCAGAAGTGGTTGATTTGACAGCCCAAGAGGCACCAATGACCAAAAAGATTTAGCATTAGAGATCACAGGACCGTTTTATTTGACCTGTGAGGATAAAAAAATGCTGATGCATGGTGGGGCTGAGGAAGTGTTCTCCCCAGTATGAAGCAGAAGGCAAGTCCAGGGATTGTCCTGAAGGCTGTCCAGCTCTTCTGAGGGTGCCCTGATGCATCTGGACCCAAAGTAGGTGCAGAACTGGGATACTGCAGTTCCCTTCTGTGCATCCTCACTGGGCATCTTCTTCTCTTGTTGTGTCTCACATCTTGTCAAATTTTTGGTCTGTGCTCTTCCCCAAGCTAGGATTGCTGCTGCCTACCAGGGCTTGAGAGTAGTTTCTCTCTTGCAGAGCAAGGCAGTTGTTTGTTTTTGATGGGGTTTTTTTGTAGATTGCTACTTCCTTCCTCTATGTTAATCAATACACAGGGTTTTCTTTTTTCAGTCCAAAAAGGAATCCCTTTCCCAAAAGATGCTGTAAGTTGTTTTGGGGCAGTATGTTTCAAAAAGCCCCATTTGCTCTTGAGATGTGGCAAGTATTTCAATCAGTTTGGAGCACATGAAGCATGCTGCTGGGCTGGTACTGGACCTGGGGAGGCAGGGAGTTAGGTGAGAACATGCTGCTGAGTGTGGGAAAGGGACCCCACTATGCTTGCTTTGATGTGCAGTTGTTGTCCTGAAGTCAGTACCAAGGGCTCAGATGCTAAGGCTGTGGCTGTGGCACAAGGTTCTCAATGCTCTGTATTTTTTTGCCAAGAATGCTTATTTCCCTGTATTATAAACACATAATTATCACTGCCTTATATAAAGCAGAACTGAGCAAGTCCCATGGTTATAAACTGCTTTGACATAGAATCCTGCGTCATTGCATTCCTGGAGCCTCAATACTTCTGCAGGAGGAGGATGAGAGGAAGAAAAGGAGTATTTTCATCTGTTGAGGCTGAATGTCATATGCCAGCTCCGGCCCAGGACATGGAAGAGCACAATGGGTGGGAGGAGAGTGCAGGTGTTCCTCTGCTGTTTGTAGGGCCTGGAGGCCCTTGCTCAGCGCAATCTTGCAGTGGGTTGAACTCATGCTCTCAGACTCGTGCTGACCCTCCAGCTGACCAAAGAGATGGGACTGTCCAGCATAACAGGTGGTGACCCTCTGCCCTTCAGCCAGCTCCATGATTTACGATTTTTGCACGGGGCTATCTCCTCATCCAGTGGCGATAATCCTTCTCTACTGCAAGTCAGCCTTCAGGCACATCCGCTCCTGTCAGCCCCTCCTCATGGAGAGGATTTAAATGCCTGACTTTGGACTGCGCTTGCTGCTCTGAATGAAACTCAAGACAAGTCCCCTTTCAGGTCCTTCTCTTCAGCCATCCTGGGGCCCCCAGGACGGGTGTGAGGTGCTCCATGAAAAATGGAGAAGCCCTTCAAGTGGCCTTTCCTTCCAGCAGACATGCAAGGCACCAGACAGATTTCCCTGCGTGTACGGGAAGCAGATACCACAAAGGGCAGCATGCACAAACACAGAAGGCAAATAAGGCCAAGTGCTGTTATGATGGCAAGGGCCTTGTTAATGAACTTCGTTATCTGGTAGCCAATCTTCCCTTCACTATAATTTTCCCTTCAGTACAGTGTTTGGATGCAGACTGGAGCAGCGTGGCCAGCATTTCTGTATGTGCCTTCACATGCGGGTTCACGTCAGCCCAACATCTTCCCTTCTTCCCACCCAGGCAGATCACTTTCATGTGAAGTGAGCTGCTATTAACTGTGTGATCAGTTTACACCAGCTTTATCCAGACAAATCACCAAAGTCAAACACCAAGAAGAAGGGGCTGGCCTTGGAGACCTCTGTCAAAGCTATTTTGAATCACAGAAGCAATTAATTACTGTGTGGAATTTGATAAACTGGCATGTTGGGAGCAGCAAGGGTATTCTCAGATGGATCGACCTCAGTAAATATTTATATGTTCTTTGCCAGCACTTAACGTGGGAGAGGTTATAGGAAATCTAAGGTGGGTGCAGAAGTATCTGTAGGAGGAAGACCATTAGGGTCAGGCTGTTCTCTCACCCTTTTCAGCAGCACACATGCCAGTGTCCAGCCTTAAGAGAAACATCTGTGCTTGCAGAAAGTTAGACTTTGGGTCCTGGTGAAAGCAGACAACATTCAGTGCAAAGACACCACAGAGACAAGCCATCTTAGCTGTGCTGTTTTAACTGTACTGCTTCAGGAGTTATTTTTAAGTGCAGAAGTAGAGGTTTGAGCTTTTTTTAAATCTCTGTTTTAGACAAAATTGTTTGCAGTATGATTAAATTCAGTGCCTTGTAAATGCCAAGTTAGTGTTTCTGAATTGGTATGTTCAGGGGAAAAAATAGAGACAATTTTGCTAAACCCACAAGGAGCCTACAGGAGCTCCCAAAGCAGCTGTCTAAACTCCCAGAAGATGCTGAAGGCCTCTGGCGAACAATCCTTGCAATTTGTGCCGTGGCAGTGTAGGCCAGCCCTGTGGCAGTTGTTTGCAGCACCTCCCCTCTGCAGGCTGCCTGCTCTCGGCCCTCCTGGCTCCCTGCTGCAAGGCTGGCGGGAAGGAGCACAAACCCTGTTGCCTCTTGGCAGTCCTTGAGTGGCAGTTTGGGCTAAAACAGCTGAGCATGCTGACCTGGGGTGGCTGATGCTGCTTTCCAGGCTTTGGAGAAAATGTGTTGTGGAAGCCAACTTCAGTAGCTCAGTGAGCTTTAGCTCACTGCCAAAACCCCGTGACTCTGTGTATTCCTCTTCTTTTCAGGCCCATAACTGGATGTACATCCAATGTACGTAGCTCTAAGGCATATGCTGAGCCCCTAACTGTAGGGAATGATTATGTGCATCTGTATTGCTGCATCTTTTTCCCCAATTCAGAAAGCCACTGCTAAGGGTTGCTTAAAGGTTTGTGACTTCCCTAAAGTTAGTCTAAAATAGCTTCCCAAAAGTAGATAAAGTAGGCAAACACATAACAAGAGAAGAGGACAGGGGATCTTGGGGTGAGGGATAAACAGGGAAGAGTGTAAACCCAGGGAGAGAAGATGTTTAGTGTGTTAACATTTAGGAAAGCAAAGGGTGAAGCTGTGCAAGTGAGGAGGTAGAGCTGTCTGCATCTGCCTTGGGTGGAGAGCAGCCAGGGCTCCATGCAGAGTGTGAATCAGGTGACTCCGACCAGTGAGCTGAGGCGAGTTTTTGGGGGTAGTGTGAGAGAGGACACGTTTGTAACATGTTCTGCTTGGTGTAGCTTGTTAAGCAGCTCTTTTTTTCCGCCCTTGTGTTTTCTTAAACTTGTGATTGCTTGCAGCCTTCCTTCCCACTCCTGTTTTCTCTGCCTCCCTTGCCTTCTCCCCTTTCCTGTAGCAGATTTGGGTAAATTGTAGCTGGATTTGGAACGTAGCATTATTTTGCCCACTCAGTTTTGAATAGATCAACTCCGCTGTCAAATACAGATGGTTTTCCTCTAAACATACTATGTATTTGTTCATTGAAGAACAACGAAGTTGTGTTTTCAGGTACTTTAATGAAAGCCTTTGATCACTAAAAGTATCTTCTCATTTTTTTCCCCTCATTATGATCAAATCATTTCAAAACGTCTCATGCTAGAAATTTGCTCCTGGGCTGAGCCAGGGGCTGGAAAGCTTCATCCGAAATAAACCACCACACCCTGGTTTCTACTGGGTATGTCTGGTTTGAAAATGGAAAGCTTGAATAGAGAGACTCGCCTCCATTCTTGCTACCGTGTGCTCCTGGAAGAGCGAATGTTTATGCTGCAGCAGGCTGTTAACCAGCTCTGCTCACCTGATTAAATCCGTGATTGAAGCGAAGCTATTGAGTCTGAAATGCAATCCTTAGAGTTTAAAACCCAACTGCTTCTAAAAACAACTCTCTAATCTTTGGTGGTTGGGAAGCTGGGTTTGAGGTGTACGGTTTTTTTCAGCCCTCAGTGTTAACTGTACCCAGCTGTACTGCTGTGCTGCCCTTAATGTCAGTTGGATGTGCTTTTAGTATTATAGTTTTTGTTTTGAATAAATATTTGCATTTGTAGTTCCCAAACTTTGGGGGGGTGCCGGAGGGAAGAGAAAAAGAAAGGCTTATTCAGAGCCAAGGAAAAAGTCACTAAAAATATTTTTCTATCCCAGCTGCTGCATCTGGGGAAAGCTGCACTGGAAGGGTGCCCTTTTGAGCCATGGTAGGGGCACCAGGGAGGTGGTAACTGGAAGGTCCAGGGCAGCAGGAGGCAGGCACATCAGCCTGTGGCATCTGCCTGTTGACAGGAGTGCCTTTACTTGCAAATGAGGGCTGTGAGGGAGGTGGAGGCCCCTGTGGAAAGGCATGGGAGGAAAACACGGATGGGGACTTGGGCTCCCAAGCTGCTTGGCTGAATTTGCTGCCATCTCTTCCTCTCATGCTTACCACTGAGTGCAAAGCACAGGATCAGCAGCTGTAGCTGGTGGCCAAGTCACCCCACTGCAAAGGTGGTTTCTGTGGCTGCTCTGCTGAGGTCCAGAAGCCACCTGAGGTGTGACAAAATCAGCAACCACCAGTCAGGGTGGATCTGTGCAGCCACCTGGAGGTGAAAGGCCCCTCTGTCACAGCTCAGCTCCTCCACTCACTGTGGTTCCAGGTGTTTGCATGCCGAGCCACCCCTCTTTCCAAGTATAAATGGGAAATTCCACTCGCTGGCAAAAGCTGTTCTTTGTGGGATCATCAGGAGCAGCTCCTGCATGGTTGAAACATCCCCACATATTGTGCCATGGCAAGGGAGAAGGTCTTGGTCAGGGCTTTGCATCCTGTGTCCCCAGTTTTATTGACAATAAGGAGCAAGTGAATGGCGAGAGCATGTCCAGCGCTGTGTCATCTGCAGATACACAGTTTATGGAGACAAGAAATGTGTTTTTCAGAGCATGGTTTGTAAAGGTCCAAGGGCAGAGATGGTCACATGAGATGTGTGGGGCAAGCTGGGGGTAAGGCACAGAGAGGAACACAGACATGGCTTCCCGGCCCACCTAAGCTGTTGGAGGGCTTCTGCAGACTGGTGCAGGGGCACAAGGTGATGATTAACCTTCCTGGAGCTGTAGTTCTTTCTCTCGGCGAGGGTGTGCAAATTCAGCTCCCCAAAGTCAACACAAGTCAGAAATGGCAGCCGAGGAAGTGCGATGAGTGTGAGCACCCAGTGAGGATGCAGCCTATGCTGGGCTGAAGGAGCAGATTTATTTTTAAGAAGTTGTTTTACTGGAGGTGTTTTCCAAGCACTTTAAAGACAGCTGAAGTAACTATAACCGAGTCCCTGTTACTTGGGTTCCTCCATTCCCACAGGCATCTTAAAAGCTTCAGCCCTGCTTTAGATGTCCCTCAACACCCTTTTCCTTTTGGCTGCAGAGGGAACTCGTCATTTCTCACTGCTGAGCCCACAGCATGCACACATCTGGCCAGCTGTGCCCTCCAGCAATGCTCTGCCTGTTTTACTTTCTAAATTCTTGTTTTGCTCTTTTTCTTTTAACAGATTACAACAGCAGTGACTTAAAAACAGCGTGCAGAAAGCATGAGCTTTACGTTAGCTTCCAAGACTTGGGATGGCAGGTGTGTGATGTTTCTCTCTGGGTAAACCAGACATTTTGTTATGAAATGTTATCTAAACAGTGTCACAGTAATTCCACTCGAGTCTGGCATTATGCTTTAAAATGTCCCTTGTGCCTCCTCACTATAACCAGTCACAGAGAAGGGCAAATAAATATTGATAGTTGTGACATTTGATAAGATCCAGAGAAAGCTTGATACTTTATGGGATTCAAGTATACAGTCATTCTCTGTCACTCATGGGAGTCACAGTACGGGCAAGGGCTTATATCTGTGTACCTCTAATGATAAGGAAAACAATCTGATGTTAAGCAGTGATTTTAGCTAAATTTTTTTTCTAGTGATCACCCTGATTTTAACCTTGGCCATTGTTTGAAATCCTCCACAATCCCTGCCCCACAATTAGCACTGCCTGCGGTAGGTAAACTGAAAACTGGGTTTAGTTGCAACACCATGAAGCCAGAAAGTTGTTTAGAGTAAATTATTTAGGGCCAGGCTATAGTGCAATCAAACATTACATTTCAAAGGTAGTTTGACCAGAGGGCCTGCAGGAAATGTTGGAACATAAAGGCCTCCAAACCACAAGCCCCACAATGCAACCGAGCAAGAGTTTTAGGGATAAAGCCCTCTTAGTTCATGATAGTTGAGCTGTACATAGATGTGCACCATCGCTCAGACATTAAATCAGTGGGTCCCTGGAAAAGTGATGGCACACACACAAAAAAAAAAAAAAAAAGGCCAACTAAAACCCAAGCAGTTTCAGTGAAAACACATTTTCACCCTCAAGGAAGAAGTTAGTGGAAAATTTTCAGCTGCTCTTAATTGCATGCAGTTGTCTATTGAACCACGTTCTGTTTGTTTCCCTAAAAAGGACTGGATAATCGCTCCAAAGGGCTATGCAGCCAACTACTGTGATGGGGAGTGCTCATTCCCACTCAACGCCCATATGAACGCAACCAATCATGCCATTGTACAAACTCTGGTAAGTCTCCAGGCAGCTCAGTGCCAAAGCACCAGGTGAATTTGTAAACAATATACCAGTGGCTCAGTTGTGTTTTCTTTCTTGGCAACAGGTTCATCTTATGAATCCTGATTACGTTCCCAAACCATGCTGCGCACCTACCAAACTAAATGCCATATCTGTTCTTTACTTTGATGATAATTCTAATGTAATCTTGAAGAAATACAGGAATATGGTAGTAAGAGCTTGTGGATGTCACTGACAAACAGTCTTCACATGGACTCTGTGATGCTGCCATGACCTTGGATACAGCCCTCCCTGCTTTCATGACCTTGGGTAAAAAACCATGTGATGAATCACCCTTCAGAACACCATGTATGTGCCTTGTGGGAGGAAGGGGTGTGGGGACCACCCCCTGGGGTGCAAGCAAACTGCTAAGACTTCTTGCAGACTGACTCTACACCATGGTGGCTGCTCAGCTCAGCAGCAGCAAAATGCCCACACACTTTATTTGGCTGGGATGGTCTTAATCTCACAAAGCAGCTTGGCCTGTAGCAGGTGCTTGGACATGTGCTGCAGTTTTACCAGATGGGCACTCAACACCCAAAACAAGTGAGGTCTCTTTTTGGGGGTGGGGAGGGAAGATGAGAGGGAGAGGCAGAGAAGCTAAAGGACAGGGTGTTAGCACTTCAGACATGGAGTGTCCATCTCATGCAAGATCCTTTTGGCCAGAAGGACCAGTTACTGCACCTAGACTGTTAGATGTCAGGAGGAGACTGTCAGGACAGTAAGCATCTAAAATTGTGCCAAAGCAGATGTTTCAGTTCTCTTATGCTCCAAGCACCGTTTAACTCTGATCTTGCAAGCGTAAGATGGCTTGGCTGCACCATGTGTTAGAAACACCAAGAACTCAGACCCTGGCTGGTCTTCCCAGTTCACTGTCTGACTGAGCAATACAAATTTATACACTTGTCTTATGCAACTTCCTTCCACTCCCCACATGGAGCTGCCTCATCTACTACCACTTGCCCAGGAAGGAAGTCAGGACACTTCTACAGCTGTAATTTAGACGTAAAAGCTTAGGGGCCATTCATTCTCTAGCTGGACAGTTTGTTTACAGGAAGACAGAATGTCAACAACATTTGCAATCTTTCCCTTTCAACTCATGCAACTAACAAACTGGTATAAAGGATATGCGGTGTAGAGCCATGGTTTGTCTAGCAGAAGCTAATAACAAATTGTTTTGATCAATATTAAACTTGTATTAAATGCACTTACCTCTACTTGCATTTAAAAGGCTTCTTGTAAATACAAGCTATAATTTATTGCACTTGTCACTGTATATTCATTGTGCTGTATCATTTATAGAAAGACTGCTTTTTTAAAAAGTTTTTATTTAGAAAAAAATCTCAGTGTAAACAATTGTACCACTTTGATTTTATACAAGAAACTCATGAGATTGTGCTTCACTAGAAAGTTGTTAAAAATGTAATAAAGGCTTCCTGAAAGGCAGAAGTACACACGTTGATCCAATACACCTGCCAGTACAACATTTCTCTTTCACTGTGGCTTTTTCACCTTCTCACATTTTCTGATCAAACAGAATCAAAAGTTCTGGACAGACAGTGAAGTGAAGAACCAGGAGAAATTCACTGGTTTAAAAGTTCATTGATGTTTTGCCTTTTTTTTTTAATAAAAAAGAAAAGCAATCCAACTTACTCCATATGATGGACAAAACCCAGCATCTTGACAGATTAGTCAAATTAGCCTGTAGAAATCCTCATTCCATGAGTTTCTGTGCACATGAGACAGCAGAATTCAGTCCTTGGTTTGCTGTTGCCTTTGTATCGTGACAGTCTCTGCAATGTAAATTCTTTGGCTTTCAATTAAGTCTAACATGGAACATCTTATGCACCAAAGAATAGATTCATATTATAATCCAAGAGACCACAAAGGGTGTGGTCCTAGCATTCAAACTTATCAATGCTTACAGCTTGGAAAAACGTTAAGGCTCAAGAAGAAGGGGGAACTATTTGTCACTACTGTAGAAGAGCTGAATGGAAAAAAAAATATTAAACATTGTACTACTTGTTCTCTAGGTACTCTGACTAAGGAGCAGGTCAGCACAATGTCTGGATTCAGGCGGGGGTAGGAAACACGTGGTCAGCTCTGGAGTCTAACTGATCATTTACCATTAACAGAGCAGTTATAACAGCACCTATTTTTTCACTCTGGCTCTAGAGAAGTAGAGCATAGTTGTGCCTCTGGAGCTGGATGGCAGCAGCCTATGGAAATCCACCTGACACATATACACTATGGCATCAGTAACGTTCAGGCACATGTTACAGTGCCATCACTTTCATTATGGCTAGACCTCCCATGCTGAGAGGATTAACAGGAAACAACCAGCTCATGGTGGCCTGGTATCTTCCAAAGGTGTGTGTGTTTTCAACCTTTCAGCAGCTATATTAAGACAAATAGGGTTTAAGTACAGTTCTAGAGGCAAAAGTGACTCAACACAGCTGTAGCTTTTGCCTTTCTAGTAACGGTAAGTAGTTTGTAAGGATTACTTTTTAACCAGATCTAACCTGAAGACAAAAATATTCTACTGCTGCCCTTCAGTTGGTTTTCTTAACATATTTTGGTCTCAAAGGAAACCATTTACACTTCATTGCGGGAAGGCAGAAATGCAGTGCAACTACCAATGCTGAAAATACTCTTGATTTGCACAGTAACTACTTGTTAGCTTTCCTTCACACACAGAGAGCCATGTCTCTAACACACACACAAGGGGAAGATACCAAAGTTAAGTACATTCAATTTCCTAGAAACAAAGAAACAAAAAAAGCCCCACCCCCCAAATACACTATTTGAAAATTGGCAAAGATAGAAATCCCTCAGCTACTGTACAAAGACAGCCAGGGACAGAGCATCCAGACTTTTATTACAATTCATCCCTTGCCTGACGCAAGACAAAGCTATGCAGTGATTCAAGGTCTCTCGTTCCGTTGTGTTCACTGACTTTCTTTCCACCTCGGAAAAGCAGAAGTGTAGGATAACCACGTACCTTCAAAAGACACACGCAAAAGAAACTTGCTATTAATGCTCAAACTTGTATCCATCACTCATATTTACCTGATTCTGAAAAGCCATCAAACCCCTCTAGAACAATAAGCTATTTTAATTTAAAAAACCAAACCCACAGCAGAACTTTCATTGGCAGCCTGCAGTATCTGAAGATTTTTAAGAGAATGGGGTAATACATGTTCATCTAGGCTCTCAGAATGGCAGCTCCAGCTCTGTCTTCAGTTGTCTGCCTACCAGCTCTGAAAGACTTTTCTTTCTAGGAACTGAATTTAGCATTGGATACCACAAGACTGCCTGGTGCTTTCAGAGAGAGAGGTTTCCTAACGTAGGGACTTCTTCAGCTTTGTCCAGTAATGAGAATGACCAAGTCTGAACAAACAGTTCAGGAAAGAAACGGTGTCAGCAGGTGCCTCTTTTTGGCTAACACAGCTGTACTGCCACCAGGCACCTGGAGTGCAGCAGCCAGTTGGGCTGCATGCTGGAGCCTCCAACATTTGGTACACAATACTGTCCCCTTCATTTCAGAACTTTCACACTTACAGAAAATCTGTTGCAGACGTTACGTTCCACAGTGCAGTCTACTTCTGCTATTTTGACATCAGTCAAACCTGGAAATTGCTCTTTGGCAAGGTTCTCCCAGGTTGGAGCCAAGTTCTTACAGTGACCACACCTAGAAACAAAAGAGGGAGATTTGTTTAGCAGATACACTTTCCACTTTCTCTCTGCTGTCTTGCTGCAATTGCTGTAAGTTTAACTAGCTGCCTTTCCTATCCCCTAGTGATTTGGCCCTCCAACTCCCTTGAACTATTATGTCAGTAAATGAGCTAAGAAAACAAGTGATTTTATTTAAGTTAAGCACTGAAGTACTTTCTGGCCTTTGTTAGTCTTGCCTAGAATGGTACTCTAGATGTCGGTGCATTAACATTTTACCCCACAGAGGAATATGAAGCCAAATAAAGACAAGCACAGAAAATATTTAACTGGAAAAAAAGATGATCTCTTGGAAACAGAAATGCTTTTAGGAAGACACAGAATATCTGTAGTATGAATTAAGTTTTCAGGTAGCATATGCCAGTTATGGTAAAGTTACATAGCCCAAGTTTAGTTAGTTAAATGAGATTTTAATATCCCCATTAAATTTCTTCCAGTTCCTAATGGCCTCCTTGACCAATGCATAGTAAAGCATTTATTTTGTTTATATTTTGAACTTGGCTTAGCCAAGTTCCTAAAGTGAACTTCTTACTGCCTTCAAGAAGAATTCCCAAAGCACTTTAGAATTTAAAGCTGCACTGCTCATTCTGTTCTAAGCCAGCTGCACCTTAATTAGGTTATTAAAACAGACCCATAATTGCCTTGAGGCTGGATCAGGGCATTTACAAAAATAATGAAAGATGTCTCAGCAAAAGTTTTCTTAATGCAAGCCAATGTATATTTAAACCACCTTGTTAATACACAGTGACAGTATAAAAGCATTTCTGACCATGCACAAAAGCTACTAGAGCAGGATGATTTTGTACTTACAATGCAAGTTAACATTAATATTTATCCAAAACTAACTGAAAGACAGAACTAGATGGCAACATAATAGTGTTTGCTGAGCCCTACATAAGTTAATCCACTTGGAAGAGAATATGGTCATTTATATGCAGAGCACTAACAGGCAGTCACAAGCCTGACTTTCAGAGCTAAAACTAGGATACAAGCTACATAAATATAGGAAGCATTTTCCTAAATGGTGGCTTTCAGAGCATTGCAGCCAGGCAGCACACATTGGTTTAAGAATGCTACATCCTGAAACTGCTGTTTCTCAGCCTAACATCCAACACTGATCCTATCTGTGAGATCCAGCAGCATCCCATGAGAATCTCATGAGATGAGGACATGGTATTGTTAATGAAAACCAATCAAAAAGGGAGCATTTCTTGATCTTAAACTTTCCCAGAAAAAGTTGCTCCAGATGACGAACTAATAGATATGCCAACAAGCCCTGGGTTCAGAAATCACACTGGAAGCTGCTCTGAGCACAGGTGTGAACTAAGTTTCCCAGTCAGTTTTGCTGGTGGGGCAGAAGCAGCATAGGCACAGACTCAATCTAAGTCCCTCCCAGAGTACTACAGAGGGGATAAAGGCAGTGAGGAAAGAGCAGCAAACAATGAGGGGTCTGTGAGCTATGGGTAGGGTATTTCTTAACCCAGTAGTGGCAGATACTTGCTCACATCCAAAAGCAGATCTTTCAGATGGATGAGAGCATAGAAGTGCTTCTCAAGCAGCAAAGGGTGACAACACTGGAAATGCCTGCAGCACTGAGCTTACATGAAATGAAATGCTCCCAGGTAATTCTTGCCTGCAGTAAGAAACACATTTATGCCTACTGTCAAAATTAAACTGCAATATTTTGTTACGCCTGAGCACATCTAATATGGGTTGCATTCGCTTGTGTTGCTTTGTAATGGGGTCTTTTGTACCCCAAACAAAAGATCTTTTTATATTTTATATATTGTGTTAATGGAATGCTAGTGTTTAAATCAGAGATGTGTTATCTTTCACACAGTGAAATACAGCTTAATTTTAATCTGTCCCCTTACACTAGGCTTCCTTCTGTTGGCTAAGAGACCAGCAATGGATGAGCAAGATGGCATGCAAGTTTCATTAAATTCAGTGGAGGCACAAATAAGATTAATTCTATAAACCAGAGAGAGAACTGTGAAATTTTATTTTTCTCTCAGAAAGGGAATAGTAAGAAAAATGGGGAAATACTTGTTCTACAAGTTTGAAATACTGAGGTCTTAACCCAGCTGAGGTCCCAGGCTCTGTTGGATACAGCAGTAATGGCAGATGCCAGACATTATTTTCATTTCTCCCCCCAGTGCCTTCCATTGGGTGTCTACACCTACACCATCTACATTGGACACTTCTACCTTGGGTCACCCTAAGAACATCCTAAAATTGTCATTTGTGCAAATTAGTTTTTTGACAGTTATTTGAAGAGTAACAGGCAATTAATTATCCATAGCTCAACAGTCTGTATCAAAACTCTGGTGGCTTGAACGAATCTTTCAAGCGAGGCTGGTTGTGGCAGGAGAGGGCCCTGAGGCTAGCATGCTCTTTTTTCTCAGCACTGTGATATGATGATGTGCTCCCCTCACCTTACCCGAATGCAGGGATAGGAGCATGCTGAGCCTGCAAAGAAAGCTTCACCCTCCTTGTTACCCTAGCATTACCTGGAGGCTGACACGGTAAAGCTTCTACATCAGCCTTTCCACAAAGAGGCAGCTCAAGAGATCTAAATCAGACTGAGCTTTTTTTTGTGCTGCAACTCTTGCCAACACACACATTCTTCAGCTAATTCACAGTTTAGATCGAGGCAACAAATACAGTACTACAGCTCAAAGACCTACAGCAACTAATGCGCTCACAGCTTAGACCAGCAATAATCCTGAACAGCAGCAGCTGCAAACTTCTTACCATGGAGCATAGAATTTAATAAAGGTGATCCCCCTGGCAATGGTTGCATCAAAGTCTTTTTCAGAGAGAGAGAGCACTGCAGCCTGCTCCAGAAAAAAAGAAAACAAAAAAACGACAGAGAAAAAAATGTCAAACCTTTTTGTATATATAACAGCAGCCTACTGAGCTTTTACCTTCCTAAAAGGGAAACTGAAAATGGAAAAGATAATATTATTGGTAATATAAACAAGAGTAGCAGCAGCAGACCTGACTTTTACTTCTCAGCTACTTTCCTTCCCTAGAGAGATGCAGAGAAAAGCATATTTTACACTGAATCTCATCCATAACTGGAGAAACAAAGCTTTCCTGTTTTCAAAGGATTTGCCTGTATCCAGATTTTCAGTAATTGTAAAAAATCACCCCAATTTAATACACTGTGTTTCAAGGAACAGCCCTTAGAGGAGTTGGCTTCAAGCAGGTAATGGCCATCTGAGATTTTAATGAGGTATTCAAGGCACACAAGTGATGTCTCAACAGAGCTGTTCTCTCTGTTCTTTCTATCCCTGCCTTGCATGCACAGAAGAAAAACTGTCACCAGGAACACAGATTTGCCTGTCAAGAGGACATCACAACACCACACTTGCATGGGTGCCAGGAAGTGTTTCTACTCCTGATAATATCAGCAGCAAGGGAATGATGGGAGGATAGCACGTTGCTTATAGTCTCACATGAGAGCATGGAACTGAAATTTCATTTTTTGTGTGAGACCCTTAAGGGTGGGAGGGATTAAAAACAAATAACTCTCATGCCTCTAAAAGCTTCAAAATCAAATGAAAGCAAAACAAGATCACAACTGATAGTATTATAAATTCTATTTTAATCCCTGTAAGTTTTATGAAGCCAAAAGTAAATTTGAAAATCCAGATCATCCACTACCTTTAAACATTTCTGTAAATAGTTACTTCTCAGCCTAACATCCAACACTGATCCTATCTGTGAGATCCAGCAGCATCCCATGAGAATCTCATGAGATGAGGACTAAGTTGAACTGTTATTACCACTAAAAAATTATTTAAAATTTGAAATTATAATGTTATACTTTCTAATTATTAAATAATCAGAAATAATTAAGTGAAGGAAAAAGTAAGCAGTATGCTTCTATGCTTCTGAATTTCCTAAATGGATATCTAAAACTGATGTTCCAAACATAATATACAATCTAAGATACAAAATTTGAAAACTTGGTAAGTAACTTCCCCATGATTTGCACAGTAAAACAAATTTTAAGGATCTGTAGATTACTATCTGAATAGCAATGTGAACTATGTAACCACAAAAATAAATTTAATATCAGATATCTCAGTTTTAGCTTTGTGTCTCAAAAAAAGACATCTAATGCAATCACAATCTGAGCATGTGCTGGTCATGCTGCCTTAATCCACCTGGATCATTTTTTGAATGATTTTAGCCATGTCTGGCAGTAGAGAAGTCTCATGGACATAAAAGTACAGCTTTTGTAAAAGGGCTGGCAAGTACTTGGGCTATGTAAGACATGAGGGAATCCAAGTAGGGGCTCAACACTGGGACACAGATTTGCAGTGGGACCTCATTGCTTTTGCTGCCTGTGGTACCAGCTGTGGTCAACTCATGGCAAACAGTGTCAGTGTTTGCTGGCTATGGGGGCTGGCCCCTTGTTTCAAAATTCATGAAAACAGAGTCAAGGGGTCTGAAGATAAAAGTTGCAAGGACAAGTTGAATCCTACCCTATGTCTACTATTATTTCGCAAAAAAATCCCCCAACAATCCTTTCCTGCTTGTGTGTGTGCTGTTGAATGCAAGGCAGAAGTGGGAATTTGTGTCACATGTGGTTTGTGTTATTTCTATAAAAATAGAAAGACAACTAATTACTTTTGGCATTGTACTAACACCAGCTCATTGGGATCTTCCAAATATGAGGTCAATTAAAAAAATAAAAATTGAAGAGTATGAAATTGCAAATCTATGTGGTCTGTAATGTTTGGTAAGCCACTTTATGCAAGATGGGTAATGCTGCTGGAAAAGTCAGCTGGGAAAAGTAATATTCTCCTGTAAGAAGCTGCATACAAACTGTATTTGTATTCATAATCTTGATGCCTAATTACTTAAGTTCATTCTATATCACAAGGGAGTGTAAATCCCTGTCCCTTATTTTACAGGCAGAAAGTATGTTCTGCACATTTCATGAAAAATTGTGCTTGAAATCCATCCCTAACTTCTCAGCCCCACCAATTTTTCATTCATCTCCAAGAAAGATGGCAGATGAAAAGCCAAAGGGATTAGAAAAGCCAGAAAACTATATTACATGAACTACAACTGCACAAAGGTTATTCACACCAATTCCTTGGTAACACTTTAAAGCCTGTAGCTCCTACAACCAAGATTAAAATCAGTCTCCAAACCCCAAGGAGTTTTCTTGTCACAGGGCACATTACCCTACCATACTGGTACTGGTCTTCAGAATCTTTGTTCATTGTTTCTGCAGATAGATTTGTAATTACGTCCTGGATTTTTTTAGGGGCTTAGCAGTGTGCACCAGCCTCCTGGGTTCAAGTGATAATCTTGCAAAAAATGTTCATCTCTGTAGTGATGAAATATGCTATCATACAAACCCAGGTGCCAGCAGTTCCATGGGCCAGAAAGACCACATTTATGCCTGTATCTAAACAATTTATAGCAACCATAAAATAGGAATCAGATTTTTTTTCCTTCTCCAATTCATCAGGTTAATAAAAGTATCTCCATTAATGACTAAAAAAATAACCAGGAAAGTATTTGGTACCGTTTACATCCAGAAACTGTCAAGCTATCAGAGAGAGAAAAACACATGTAAGACTCAGACAGACTGCTAAAACAGTCTGAACACTTTACACTGCTGCAGAGCACAGGAGCACTTACCTCAGCATGGGTGGGCTCTGCAGGTGGTGGCTGTGAGGCCTCAGCAGGTTTGTCTGCTGGTGGCTCTTTCCCATAGCTCTGTAGTTGGGAATCCACATATTCTTTTAAGGAATCGAAGTCCCTCTTCCCTTTGTACTGGTCACCCTACAATTATCAAATAGTTTGTGCAACCTTCTATGTGCAGTTAATGTAGCAAATAAATAATTACCAGCAAAACATAAGATTGCCAAGTGTAAGCATAGTAATAATAAATATGATTATCTAGTTCTTAAACTTATCTATGACATTCCATTCACTCCACGTCTTCAGCTTTTGCCATAGATTCTTCAGTAAGCAAAGGGAACTATCTAAAATTTCCTTGAAATAAAAGGTATTTTAGAAACATAGAAGCAAATTTTTGAAATTTTTCCACTTTCACCTTCTTGTCTCACCCTAGTCAGCTTTTTCAAAGTTTTATTTTTTGAACCTATAGCTACTACAAGGAAAAATAAAATACCCAGTGTGGTTGGGTGTGGTCTCTGTTACCTGTGAGCTCTACACAATGCTTTGACAAGGCTGAAAACCTTAACTTGCATGTCACTGGACTACACAGTCATTCCTCTGGCCTACACACTTGCCACAAATCCTTGGAAAACCCAAATAAGTAAGGCAGTGTACTCTGGGCACCTAAGTTCACTTCGGAGCAAGAGACTACAGCAGCCTGCAGTGGGGCAGACATTTCCAATGGCACTACTCTCACAAAAGTCTAATCCTATCCTATTTTTTGACCTGTACATAAAGCTGTCAGCCAGCCAGATCTTTGAGGTCACAGTTTGCCTTGGATGCTCCCCCATATTTCAGGTACTTTCACAAATCTAGAGAACAAGACAATCATGAGATTGTCAGAACAAGAAATTGGAGCAGTTGTGAGCAGCTTCTAGCCTCAAATCCACTGTCGGCCCTCTCCAAACTGGCTCTTGCATGATTGCCCTCAGGGCTGTCTGTGAAAACTAGCACTAATTCTTCTGTTCAGAAGAGAGATCATATCTTTGAGGCATTATATATCCATTGTAGACAGAATTCTTGAGATGTGGTCCCATGTGGTGTGTGTGGGCTGCAAAATATATCTCCTCTTGCAGATGAGGAAGCCTCTTTAAGAAACAACATACAATCTTCCATACATTGGAAGGAAGAACAGACATCTCTTCAACTTTCCTTTATCACTGGAACTCTTTCTACACATTTCTCTTCTTTTGTAACTGATAATGTTACCTGTAACTATTGCCCCTTTCCTGGCACTGGGTGTCAGTCACTAAGGAGCAAGAAGCCTGTACCTGTTCGTTTGTATCCATGTCAACAGGGCAGGGTCAGCACCCACTGGTTCCTCCCAGGGTATCTGCTGCGTGTCACCAACAGCAGTGGTGTGATGCCAGACTTCAGTTATGACAAAGGGGATGAAGGTATTACAGGCAAGGCTGGATGACTGAAGCAGTTCACCTCCTTCTCCTTACTCATCAGTATCATAGCTGCCAGCAAGATTTTCAGGAATTTCTGGGCCAGATTACTGGAAAATTGTTGAGATTGTTTTGTGCTTTTTTCAAATATGTTGTATCAGCCCATGGAGGAAGATGGGACTGTGGTGGCGGTATTCCACCAAGGAATGCCACACTGCCAGTGGAGAAAGAGAGTTTGATGTCATCTGAAATATATTGTTCAGATTAATGGCCAAGGTTCAGCTTTACCAAATACAACAGCAGTCACTCTTTTTCTTTCACTGCACTCTCGATTCAAGTGACTCCAAGGAAGTCCAACTTCAACTATTACAAAGTTTAAATAGAAGTTTAATTAACGGGAAACCTCTCGCCTTGGACATAGCACCATGCTTGATTTGAGCACTCCTTCAGCTTCCAGTTGTGCTTCTGATGTGTCCCTTGAGAGGTCACAAGACTGCATACTTATGTGAATCTGGCTGGGATTCAAAAATGCAGGGGCTGCTTCATTTCAATTCCCTAGAGTGTCTGATCTTATAGGGATGCTTATACCAAACCTCGCATGCATTGATATGTACTTAGGGCCAGTTTCTCTTTAGAATGCCAGAAAATTGCCACAAGCAGTGGCCACTAAACTGTACTGAGTAGCAAAAGTTAACATTGCTGATACTGTAAATGTTCAAAAAGGAATGCAAGATGAATGGGAGAAAACCCCCTCTTCCTTCCTCCCTGCCCAGAACTTAGCAGGTAAGAGCTAAAAGTGTAGTCCTGGGTTCTCTTGCAGGCCTGTTTTTAATACCCATTGAATTTATTTAACTAATCTTGAAATTGTGAAACATAGTATAAATAACACTACAATTTATAAGATGTTTATTTACTGCTGTTCATGTATGTGGTATTTATAAATATTTTATCTCCCCATAATTTCAGAATATTTTAGTTCTCTGAATTGCTGCAAGGAAAAATGTCAACTGGGCCCACAAGATTCTCACTCGCAGTGTCATGTGAAATGTTCAGGTTTATATAAGAAGGAAAATTTGCATCTCTAGATATCACTCAGCAGATGGGCACCACTTAGAGACGAGAACCTTCTGATACACATTGTGAAAATTATATACCTTATTATTATTTCTATTTCAGTTATGTTTTTGTGTTCCATAGGAACATATGATAAAGTAAACCCAGAATTCTCTCACACAGCAACCTAACTGGAGATACTGCTTACAGGTTTATGAACATTATACCAGTTGTTTGCAAAATACAGCAAAAATCATTAACTTGTATCTGTGGACAAAGTCTACCTCTTCTAGTACCCAAATGAAGCTCCAATATCTTTTCTCTCACAAGCAGAGTTTTGTATATGTCCACTTGATTTTTTTTTTCCAGAATGTAAGCATAGTCCAAATATTATTCAGAGAAAAATGTTGCAATCTTTTGCTGAAGTGTCAGACTCACCTTTTCACCGTTCCTAAACCAGAGGAGTGTGGGATAACCACGAACTTGGGTTTCAGAGCAGACTTCATAATGCTGGGTACAGTCGACCTACATTTTGGGAATAAAACCCCAAACTATTCAATGCCTAAAATAAACCTACAACAAGCATCACAGCCTTCCTTGTTTAAAAGCTCAGAAAAATACAGGAACAAGCAATACAAGGCTTGGCAAAACTCAGTACCAAGTACTGTCTTGAGAATGATTATGTCTGCCTTCCAAACAGTGGTTTGGTTGTATAATTGGGAGGCTCTGCGTGTATTTGATTTATTTTTTTCTTTTTAAGGAGGGATCGGGGAGGGAGGTATGGCTAGAAGGAAGGAGTAGCAGTTACAAAGAACAATGGAGAACATAATTAAATACTTCAATTAAAAAGCACTTGGTATTCTCAGCTAATAAAATCAGTGCTCAATGGACAATGAGACACAAAACACTAATGTGAGAGAGCTTTAAAGTGAAGACATACTGGCTCACGCATTTTTTAAGACTACTCTTTAAAGATTTCAGAAGACATGTCAACAGCTAGCAAGTTAACTGTATTCCAAGGGAAGCTCCAAGTGCATAGCAACATTCAATTCTAGTATGTCACAAACCAGTCTGTAAAGTTACTAGTTCATAAGCTTTTCGCTGAAGATCAATCCTAAAGATTAAACAGTGTTAAGACACTATTCCCCCAGATTAGATGAAAGTCATAGTTCAACCTTCTTAGGAACAGTTGTGTTTCCTGTTTACTTACAGACTTAAAATCTTAGCCAAGACATGCTTCAAGAGATGTTTCACAAGCTATATAGTTACACAAAATTGTCTAGGCATCAAGACCACTCTTAGTGGTGGTATTAAATAGCAACTCTCAGTAATATGATCTGCAAACACCACAGCCAACTGATTAAAACAGAAATTTTGGAAATTTATTATTCTCTGGGTACCAGAGAATGGTAACTTCAGAAAGATACTTAAGCAATGTTTTCATAAGACAGCAAACAAGGGTATCAAAAAGTACAGAAAGCTTCAAAGGAGAAATAGCTTCTGACATTTTATTCTCAGAGGGAATCTATATCCACCAGGTCTGAAAATATATATATGTGCATCTTCTCTGAAGTTCAACTGTACTTATATATATATATATATATATATATATATGTATGTATATGTATGTCTCCTATAAAGTTCAACTGTGCTGACCTGCGCTGTGCACGTGCAGCATACCTGAATTAACACATTTTCAAAAGCATTAAAAAAAAAAAATGAAGAAGTCAAGCTCATCCCTCCTACTACAGCTGAAAGTGCTGTGAGGGCAGAGGCAGGGGAGACAGCACAGGGAGAGTCCCATGCAGTATTTCAGATCACTGGAACCACTGTAAAAGTTTAGGGATGTGGAAGTTGAGCCCGGTCCGATTTCCACTGTTGGCAGATACAGAGGGATTCCCATCATGAGCCACCTGGACTTAGGTATGGGTCAGCAAATAAAGCCAGTAACTGCAATTGCCAGACCACCTCCATACCTCTGCACAGAAGTCACTCCACGTACAAGTAACAAGCTCCCATGGTAAATACACCACAGAACCTGGTTATCAACCCTAAGGAAAATAGTAAAGCAGGACAAGATATCAATTTTTAAGATGTAAGACCCCCTGAAACCTTTTAAAAAGTTTTATGGGGAAAAAGAGGAAAACAAAAAAGAAATAATTCCTCATAAATACCCAGTAGGGCTAAATCTTGCTAAGGAATGCAATGCTGCAAAGAACAAATTAAAAGTCGCTTTCCCACTCAAAATAAATACTGAAGTCTATCAAGTTCTGACAAAGCAGATACATAATAAAAAACAAGTCTCAAAATATTACTCCCTGCATCTGAAGTATTAGACTTATTCCCAACTCTCTGAAGTGCAAAGAGGCAGCTGGGTTTGCAACGAGGCTTTGCTTAAAATGGGGGAGTCCTGTTAACCGCGGATGTGTGAGAAAAAAAAATGACCATCTCAAAATTAAAATACAAAGTATGACTATAAAAGGATTTAAGAGGTGACAACCAAAACAATTGTTAGTTGCAAATCATAGCACAAAAGGCATGATTCTTGGCTGAAACATATGTTGATACAAACCACATTTTCAGACTAAGAGTGCTTCACCTACCTTACCAATCTTGACAGTTTCTGAATGCTCAAAGGCTTGAGCCAGCTGTTCCCAGGTTGGGGCCAAAGCCTTGCAGTGACCACACCAAGGGGCAAAAAACTTGATGAAGTGATTACCTTTTAAATAAAAAAAGAAAAAAAATATTTAGTTCCTTTGGAATGAACTTGGCTGCAATTAAAGCCGAGGTACTAATCTCAGGCTGCAAATTTATCATGGTATTTCCTGAGTTAAAGATAGGAAACACTGTGAATCAAAGGCCAGGACAAAATACTTCAGCAATTAGGTTTTCAATACTGTATGCAGTCCCACAGCATTGCCAAATTTCCTGAAAATCCAAACAGCTTCACAATCTCAAGCCAACAAGTGAGGTATTAAAATTGATATTTTTAACCCAGCCATTTACCTTAGTGTTAAACTCAACCGTGTCAATCAGCTGCCCTGTTACAGAGTAGAAAGAACTACCAAGGAATATGTTGATAACAGCATAAATTAAAGTATTAAAGTTCAACTTGATGCAATGGTGTTTCCTAAGAAATGCTTAAGTCCATGAATTACCTAAAAATTGTTGTTCAGTTTTCCATTCTCCTTTTTCTGCCCTGCTCTTTGAATTTTCATGTTGACTACTCTTAGTAGATGTTTGTGGTATTTTATGCAGAAGAGAGTCTCTGTGCTATCTCCTACTAATGTTTAGTTTAAAAGTGTATTATTGATTGCAAAGTACCAGAATATGCAATTTCTTTCAACTAAGAGTAATTAATTCAAATTGCTGTACATTTTTGCACACATCAAGGCAAGGCTCTTTTAAATGAAATAAAAATGAACTTAATTAAAACAAGGAAAAAAAATCAAAATTATTTGCAGGAAACACGAGCAACTGGAGAAAAGCTCTTTTTAAACGAATTACTCATAATCCTTTGAAGACTGTTTTGGGGCTGGTATTATTTGAATTCATTTCTAGTTTGAGGGCTTGTCCACAGCGGAAGGTCAGAGGCAAGGCAGCACAAAATAACTAGGAAACAAACTGCAATAATAGTGTACTCTAACTTAACTGGTCTGCATGTGGAAGATTTTCAAACTGATTGAGATGCTCTGTGTTGGTCAAGTAGATAGCAAAATTAAATTTCCCACAAGTTAATAAGAATATCTAGTCAAAATCAGCAATTCTTTACCATGTACATTGACATACTCTCCTCAATAGAAAACAATATCATTTATTTTTTTCCCAGAGCAGCAAAAAGGTAGAAGGAGGCTATTTAAGAACAGAAGTCAACCTTGCTGGTGTAACTGTTAAACTTCATGTTAAATTCAAGCACTGAACTTCTTGTAATTGGAGTCAAGAGAGGACAAGAGATTTACAGATGATCATAAACCTGCTTAACCATCACAAATGGCCAGGAGAATGTCTCCTTCATGAAGGCCAATGGATACATAATAAAAATATTAAAATATCTGCAATGCACTGAACTTTACAGTCTGAGAAGGTAGTTAAGTTGACAGATGCTTAGCATCTCCCTGATGGCTTCGAGGAAAATTTATTAAGAATTTTGATTGAATTCCACGTTAAGCCAGACATGCTGGGAAATTTTAAGTTAGCTGCACAAAATGCTGTTTTACACATGAAAATATTTCTAATCAGCTAATGGTTACTTTAAAAAGTTCTAGTTCTACCTTCCTAGTGATATCAAATGGGAAAATATTTAATTTAATCCAGCCTTTCCTTTTTGGATAACAGATGGAGAAAGTAGGATCCTCTGTTGTCATGCCAGCCCAAAGTTTGTATTCTAAGATTTTGCTCATTGTCTAAAAACTGTTATGTGAGGGGTAAAATTTCCCATATTAGGTATCCCTCCTGGCATTAATTTTAAATCTTCCAGACAAAATATTTTTTAAAATAGCCAAAGAGACAAAGTGTTTTGCCCACATTAAATTCTGAAGGAAGGAAGCTAAACAATATCAAATAAAGGGCCAGACTGGAGTGGGATGGGGGCTGGAAGGAGGAAGAGGGTGGATTATACTTATCCAGAATAACAGCCTGGGAGGAAGAACAAGCCAGCACCTAGGGAAGGAGGAAACGGGACTTGCAAAAACACAAAGCATCAAGGCTGTGACTGAGCAAGAAACTCATGAAAAGAGACAGTTCAGTCGAACAAGCCCCACTAGCCTCTTCCCTGGGGTTAGCAGCCATAATTTTACTGCCTTCTGAGTGCTCTGCTTAAGCTTTCTCGTAGTCTGCAAGATGTAATTTAACCAGAGCATTTTTACATAGTTTGAAGTTTCATCCTCTTTCACTAGGTATTACTGGAAAATAAAAGTGGGAAGGAGGTACCCTGAAAATTAACATTTCTGGTGCAGACTTCCCACTACTAATGTCTCTGTAAACAAGTTTCTCTTCTTTGGAAAAAACAGTTACCTTCTGCTATGTGCATCTTGAAATTGTCTGCTGAGAGTTCATACATTCCCTGCTTAGGTTCAGGGGCTTTTGGTGGTTCCACATCAGATCCTGGGTCCTATTCACGAGAAAAATTAACTTTTATTTCTCTTCTACAGCAAATACACAACAGTTGTTTCCTGCATCACACCATTCTGTGATAGTGCCATAGACTCTGAAATTTTAAATTCCTACAGCAATGTCCTTATTTAGCCTGATTTAGGTACCTAATGTGTCCTAAAAAACAACTACTTGATAGCAAAAGGTGAAAAGGATTGCCACATAAAAGAGAGCTAGCAGAGTCTGTGGAATACCAGTCATTCACTGCACTGTAGTACGGTCACTGAGCACAGTAATTGCTGTAGCATTCATTGCATCACCATATATTAACACGCTTAAACTATATAACAGTTCCTCCAGAGCATCACACATCAGCCACAACTGCCATCACACCCGTTTCAGTGGTCTCTGGGCTATTTAAAAATAGTGCAAAAGCTATTTTCTGCTCCCCTAATGCCAGAAGAAATGCTGTCTAACTAATGGCTCCATGAAAACAATGGAAATAGAGCAAACACTTCAAATCTATAACTTGCAAGAAACTCATGAGCATTTCAGCAAAAGCAAGTGAATACTTTCTACACTCTAACCCTAGAGCTAAAAAGAATTTTTTAGGAACCTCAAAGTGCCTTTCTTAAAATAGTTTAGCATTTCATTTTAGTTATTAAAAACACCACGTTTGTTTAATCACATTCTAACTGTGGTTCAGCAACCACTAAAGCCTTCTCTTGATTAGAAACAGTAATCACAAATTTAATTTTAGGCAAGGCTTGGCTTCCGTATGTGAATGCTGCCCCTAAACTTAAGGATTTCCTTAGTGATGGTATTAGCTTATCTTACTTACCTGATCATTTTAAAACTTCTTTAGGCCACAACATTATCAGAAAGTAACTGAGTTAAAGATGGCATCCATGTTTTAAGAGGTAATTAAGCCCAACACAAATGCAATTTATAACGTATTAGAGCTAAATTGCTTTTCTTATTCTAGAAACATTATGACCTACAGGTGTCAAGTGAAATGACAGCAAGGACTGTGTCTTAAAATGTCAAAAGTATAAGCATTAAAACTGCATTACATACTGCAGTTTTAAATGTAGGAAGCAGAGAGCAGGTCACAGGATGACAGTTTTAATTACTACTCTGACTTACATGTAAGCTGTTTCAGATTGATACTGCAACCTGACTTTTATCCTCAGGAGCAGATCTCCTCCTGGAAATTGAAACCTAACTTAAAGAAATGATAGATAAGTAAGCCTGCAGAAAAGAGTATTTCATTTTCTTATTTCCTTTTCACTTACAGATGGTTCCTCATTTAGTTTCTCCAACATCCAGTTTTCCAGTGCCTGGAAGTCCCTAGGGCCTTGGTATTTCAGAGGTTCTTGTCCTGGTTTAAGCAACTTTAGCCTAAAGGGTCAAAATGTAGAGAAGAATGAGGCAAAAATTTTCACACAGGAAACATTCTCAGGAAGATAATGTGCTTTGCTAATCCATGGCAATGCAGCTCAGGCTGCAGTAAGAGATCTCTTGACTGTTAACATCAGCATCAGGCATCCCTTTCAATTGAAGTGTCATGGCCGGAGCTTAGGACCCTTTTTCATTCCCATGTAAGCTTTAAGGAGATTTTAAAAAGAGAAAAAAAGAAATACCAAGTTAAAAACCAGCATGGTGTAATATTACTTTGATCAATAAGAAAGAGCAAATTAAAAATTGCAGCATTCAGTTCTATGAATCCTAATTCAGTTTGTCAAAGAGCATCAATTTTGTTTTGTTCACCTCTCTCCATCACCAAAGGAAAAATATCTAATGCTTATTTTCCCAGGAATTTCTTTCTCACCTTTTGTTTCCTGACTGCTCTCATAGTGTAGGGCTTTTCATGTGGTATTAAACTGATTAAAAACACACTGAGACAAGTCAATAGGACAAGAAGTTAAGTGACTTCTTGTAGGCATTCAGACTTCGTGATTGTAATGTTTAATAATTGCTATCAAAACTTTTCCATGAACTACCTAAAGCTTCTACTAATAAATTTTAAGTTAAAATTGGAAGTATATTTGATAAAGGTGTAATGCTGAATTCTGACCTAGTCTTATTTTTTAAAGCAAATCAGAGTTTCAATTACAACTGTCACCTAGCCCTCAGTTCCCCTTGCCCAGCTGTCATTTTGTACTGCTTCTTTTGTTTCTTGAAATGTTTTTCTCTCTCTTGTTCCACAGTTGGAAAAAATTAACATACGAAAGTGTTGAAAAAACACACAATGCAAGTCCATTCAAAAGAGATAGGAGCTCCCACTGTCATTTCTGTTCAAGGTATTCTTGAATGTTCCTTGTGATTATAGAAAGTCAAAATAATAAGGAAGCAACAAAAATGAAAAAGAAGAACATCTAAAGCAAACTTGCTGGCAATACTTTTGAAAAGTAACAAAAAAAATTCAGGTAACACCTTAAAAAAAGCTACCTGCACCTTTGTTTTCTGCAAACAAGTAAGTTTTGTCTAGTTCAGTTGAGACTATTTATTTTGCAGCACCAAACAATCCTGAGACAACTGTACTAAGAAGTGCAAGGACCTGCTCAGCCACTTTTTCTCTGAGGGGATGAAAAGGGGATGCAGCCTTTCCTTTGACAGGTGTTTGGAAAAGCAGTGTAGGGATCAGCACATCCTGGACTTGAGACTGAGGAAGCTGTGAAATTTCCCTTGCTGGAGGTTTTTAGAAAAAAGCTATTTCAAAACTGATTCAGACAGGAAGAGAGATAATACCATGAATTCCCCTTCACTGCTGTATTTCTATACCTAGCAGATGACTGCCTTATTATTTTTACCTTTCAAATAGATAAAAGCAAGCAGTAACTATTCCTATATATTCAATGACCTTAAAGAGGAGGGAAGGAAAAAACCCTCCAGCAATTACACATCCATTGATTTTTTTCCTATTCAAAAATCTCTGCCACTCTATTTTAAGAGGAACAGCACCACAATACAATCTATGCAAATATGCAATGACAACCAGTGCTCACTTGAAGATATGAAAGCAGAACTGTAATATTAATTTTTTCTTGGTATTTGTAGTGGAACTAAGACATGCACTGTCCTTAAGGACAATTCCTATCTCAACAAGGACTATGGTATTTATAACTCTAAACTTCTACTCAGTCACACTCATCTGCATCCAAGTGGGTGCAGCCAGGAGCGAAGGAAAAGTTCAGGCTGTTGCTGGGGTTGGCAAAAGCACCAGACAAAGTGAGCAAAAGGAAGGAAACTGAAAAATACAGGCTGTGGAAGGGCTACGGATGATTACAATCTCCACTTATCCCCACTCAGATGAGTAAAGCAGTTGAAAGGATCCCATCCATATTTGCAAGAAGATTTAAAGATGACACAAGTGAAAAATAAATTATTTTGCTCCTTTTCTGCAGTTTAAAAGGGAACACATATCTAACCCAAAGGCACTGATCTCTCATACATACTCTAGACCATGTTCTGCCTACCAAAGTTGAGGTAGTAAGACTAGTAAGACACACATCCTTGATAACAGCGTAAACATAACCTTAAAATACTAGATCAGTATAAACGAATTTAGCTAGAAAAAAGTCCACACAGTATCACCACCACTAGGCTAAGTGATACTATTAATTTATTGCTTTATGAACACTAAGTTCACTAAGAATCTAAGAGATCACCTATAATACAAATATGAAGGGTGCAGTGTACTGCCAAACTTGTGGCAAGTTATTTTTTAAAGTACTGTTAGTAGAAACCAGCTCTGTCATGCATACCACAGCTGCACAATGTACTGTTGCTTCAGAAAGAGATACTCCCAGAGAAAAGAACAGGAAAGTTCTGGACTTTAGTTAAACACAGCCACCTTCCAAGACATGAAACAGCTTCTTTAAAAAAAAAAAAAAAAAAAAAAAAAAGCATAGGAGTACTATGTATCTCATGGTACTTGGCAACATGGTAAAAAGGCTTAAAATTAAGATAGCAGGTCCAAAGGGCTACAAAGAAACCCAGCAAAAATATAGCTTAGAAGTTAGCTTCAAGAAATTGGCAGAGGACCATGGAAAACTAAAAAAAGAAAAATAGGAGCAGACTTCTTTCTGTACTTACGTAGGGTATCCTCGCACGCCAAATTCAGAGCACAGTGGAACATCTACAGTACAATCCACTTTAACAACATAGACCTGTGGGTTTTCCATGTTGTTGTATTTATCTCCCAAATCATTCCAAGTTGGCTGGAGGCGCTGACAATGTCCACACCTGTGACAGAAGGAACAAGATATTGTTTAATAGCTGCTCACACTTAGAGAGGAAGGAGCCCATGGAAAAGTCACATGCAGAATGGTGATTTTGATAAATTTAAACAAATTTTTAAATCAAAAGTTAAATCAGTTAAATCAGAAATCTTCCATACTCAAGCACTGTTACACTAAACAACAGCAAATGCTATTAAGAACTGTAGCATGCTGCAAACACATCTCATGTAAAAATCACCAGGATTTGAGAACCTCTCGCTACTCTCCTTTTACATTAAAAATCCTATTAATACCCCCCAAACTTAGTGAGGCTGTTAATCAAAGCACTGTCAGTCTTCCAGCTTTCTAGAAAAATCCTGCAAGGTTGTCCAGCTTTCTTTCTTTACATTCTAATATTTCAACCCCCCTGTTTTTTTAGCAGTAGGTAAGAAGATAATAGTTTCTAGCCTCTTTGTAATGCCTCTTGAACTTCTGTGCTTCACAGGAATTGTAACACACAAGCCAAGAAACATCACAACTGATTTCTGAATATGGCTTCCCAAAATCTTGATGACCCTTATCAAGACTGGGTCCCTTCCAACTCAGAATATTCCATGATTCTGTGAAAATCCTCCCATCCTGTGCTCTGGCCCAGCAACACACCATCAATCCTTTATATCTGCATACACACAGAAGACTGGCTTCACACAGTTGCTACAACAGCACCTCCCCAGAAACAGAAAATGGCTATTATTCTTCTCACTGTTACCTAGTCTTTCAAGTCATTATAGCAATACTCTATTCCTCAAAGTATGAGGAAAAGTTTTAAGGAATGGATTTTAATTTCTCTTTAACAGCTGCTTTTTCCAACCCTCCAAGACATCTAAAAATACAAAGTTGGATTAACAGAAAACATTCGCAGACTGACAGTACAAAAGCACTTATTGCTTGGCATGACCTAGAACACCTGCGTTGTAAGTAACCAATTAAATCACCATTAGGACTTTGGAGAACTTTGCTCTGACTTAAAACAGTTTCACTCATACAAATTATTTTGAGTACACTTGTAGAAAAGTTGCATGGATTCACACCTTTCTAGGTATCCTGATATCATTAAGAAAAAAAAAAAAACAAAGCAAAACAAAACACCTTGAGATTTACTTTAAGATAAAGAATGTTTTCTGATCTTAATAAAGTCCTGTTACAGTAAGGCATAGTGGGTCACACATGTCACCCACATTCATGTGGGTGAATACAACCTCCCATGTGATCTAATTCTGAATTGTCCTGGTGAAGGGATACAAGGTGTTATTATTAAAATCAATTATTCCCTTAATATTTAACTTCTGACTGAAGTCCCCCCATAGTCAACTCCTTCACAGAGCTTGAATTAAGAGGAGGATTTTAGATACCCTGGTCCCTTCCCCTAGTGGATGTGAAACACCAAATGAGTACTGGCTGGTGTTATAGAACAGAGCATGGAAAACTAGGTAAGGGAATCTCAATTAATTAACCTCCTGTCTTTTAAGCACAACAGAGCTGCCTTGTCCCTACTTAACACTGTGATCTCTGCTATACACACCCTTTCCCTTCCTTCTTTGGATTATGGAAGCTAAAACTGACAATAAAGCAGGAAAAATGTTCCTATCTGAATCAGTAATTGACTAGTTAGCCATTCCTAGTTTGAAAAAAAAATCAGTATTATATAGAAGGAAATGAAAGACAGTCCCCAAAACACTTTTTCTGAAGTTTCCAAGGAAATATATATAAAACCAAGGAGGTCAAAACCAAAGAGAGCAAGACCATGCAACATCACACACTTCCCTCAGCCCCATGTACGTACACAGTCCTTCACTGCTGCTACTCTACAACACATTGGGGGGGGCTGGAGGAGCTTCTGGGGACACTGGAAACCTGGGTGTCCACCATGATGTCCATGATGCTCTTTCATCCCTACATGGGCTAGAAAGTTGTAAGCATCCACAACCTCCATTTACAAACACAGATGAAGATCCAAAAGAGACTAACACAGACATTTCTGGGGGCCATCAGTAGAGCTTGAGCTCTGCAGCCAGTAAGGGCATCTCCACAGCAAGATACAGCTCAAATCCTTATCCAGTTAAGAACACAGACACGTATAATGGTATAAGCAGCACAGGCCCAGTCTTGCTCTGGACAGAAGAATTCAACTGAAGTAAAATCCAGTCAATAGCGTTCAATTCAACAACAATGAACTCTGGTGATCAATTGTGCTGCAGCTCAGTGGACTTGCTGGAGGTTTACCGAGAAAGAACATATGTTGAAAAGATCTGTAAGAGTCAAAACAACATCGTGAAACTACTCAGTTGAGATTCCTTCCAGCTAAGGAACCAGGGGAACCTCACTCCCCTCTAGAAATGCAACTGGCATGGTGAACAACTTAAGAATACTTTGTGCCACCAAGAGAGTAACCTGCTCACTCTTCTGTCCCCAGGTGTACCTACCAAGTGGGAGAGCCTTCTGAACAAAAGTCTTATGACATCTGATGACAAATGACTTGGAATGCTCTCTTCTTGGAGTATCCTGACATATTTGAAACAAATCTAGGACCTCATGGGATACCACCACTGTTTCCATGCAAGGCCCTCAGCAACATTTGTTTCAAGAATCTGGAAGAGAAGGGTGGTGTTGGCTCTAACCCAACTCTTACTGGTAGGATTGATGATGCAACATTAGCAGTATCCACATAAATCTGAAAGACAATCCCAGCTCAGCATTGGGCTGTTTGCTGTTTGCCTTGGAACTACAGAGAAGAGCCTGTGAGAAGCACTAGGAGATTAGCACATCACCTCAGAACAGGGCAAGAGGCTCTAAGATGCCCCCTGATCCCACTGACAATAAAACTACTGGTGTGTATAAGCACCTCTCTCAGGCACTTGGATGTTCCCTTTGTTCTGCTCTTCCCTTGGACCTGAAACCTGGCCCTGTTACTGCCTGTCAGGGACCAGACATCCAGACAAAGGGCCCTGAAGCCAAGACCCAGAGATCTGGAGATTTACTAAGGGTGAGAACATCCAGAGAAGCTGCAACAAATCTGGTAAACTATACAGCTCCCTCACACTTAAGTTGGGCAGAGATCCTCAGCTCTCCCAAGGGCACAGTGTGATCCAAGTCTGCAAGGCCAACACTCCCTTTGATCCGTACTGAGGATGTGCAGCATATCCTGGATTCTGCAACAGTCCTTTTGGCACAGGGTCTCCTACAAACAGTCTCAGGATAAAAGAAAGCTTATCTGTTTTTAGGGATGCCTGTGAAACAGTCAAAGTGTGGACAGACACAGATATCATCACCTGAGTACAGAAAAGAACAGAAGCATTCCTGCTCTGCACAGGCATTTCTTAGGCCTTACTGCACTCTCAGGCAAAAGTCCTTCACCAGCAAGTCAGGCGTCCTCCACTTTCGTGATCTTCAGAGAACAAAGGCATCTGCTCTTTCAAGCTTTTACTTAACATTTTCACATGGCATAAATAAGTCAATGTTAATAACAAAAAAAGTTTTCAAAGGAAATCGTTTCCTGCTATGGATTTCAAAGACTCTCATATACCTAAACGGCACCATGTAGCAACGGATAACTTTGCATCAAAACATAACTTTTGCACATTGTTCCCTTAACTTTATTTTATCTAGATTAAGGAAAACTTGGGAGAAAAAAAAAAAAAAAAGGAAAAAAGAAACCTAACAACCCTAACAATAGAACTCCCAATAACGTTTACTGGATACCAGTAAGTTAAAAAAGCATAGGGGAAGAAGCAAAGAAAAAAGAATATGAACAACCATGAGAAAGACACAGAGATGAGAAGTACTGTCGTCTTGACTAGGAATACCCAGTAAAGCACTGTTCCCTCATTTGTCTCAATCACTCTCGTCCCAAACGTGCCAGTCCAGGACAAAAGCCCGGTAGGTCTCTTGCAAACCTGAGAATTCTCCAGCTCTCCTACGGACACCTGTGGCCTCAGGGACACAGCACTATAGTTAATACAGAAAAATTTACCCTTAAATTTCATGATTGCAAAGAGAACATAAATTCTGCAATGAAAGCATCTGCGAGCTTGGACTGGGGGGGACATGGTAAGTAAGTGACGGTGGCCAAGCCGCAGCTGCTCTCGGTCTCTTTGCGGCACGCCGGAGCGACTCCCCCCGCAGCCCCAGCCGGGGGCGGCTTCGGGCGCCGATGGGTTGGACCTGATGATCTCAGAGGTCTTTTCCAACCTAACTGAGCCCGTGGCTCTGTGACGGGGGTGGCCGGTGCGGCCGCCGAGGCCCGGGCCAGGCACGCGCGGGGCTCCCGCTCCCCGTCCCAGCCCTTCCCGGCCCCCGCGGCCCCCACCGGGGCTGCCCTTCCCCGCCGCCCCCCCGCCGGCCCGGCCCGGCCCCGCCGCCTCCCGCCGCCACGTCAACGGGGAAGAGGCGGGCGGAGGGCGCGGGCCGGGCCGGGCCGGGCCGCGCTCGGGTACCCACCACGGGGCGAAGAACATGACGAAGTGCGGAGCGGCGGCGGCGCCGTGCCGCAGCATCTCCGCGCTGTAGAGGTGCCGCCCGTGCGGGTCCCCCGCCGCCGCCGCCGCGCCCGGCTCCGGCTCCAGCTCCGGCTCGGCCCGCGCCGGGCGGCCGCAGAGCACGGGGCCGAGCACAGCCAGGGCCAGGACGCGCCACCACGCCGGGCCGCAGCGGAACGGAGCCATGGCAGCGCCGGAGAGCGAGCGGGCAAAGCCCCGGGCGGCCGCTGCCGCCTCCGCCCCGCCCCGCTCCGCCCGCGGCCCCCGCCCCCGCCCGCCTCCCTCCCCGCACCCCCGCACGCACACCCGGACCCTCCTTTCTGGAAATATACCATTCTCTAAAAGTGTTGTTTATACAGCATGCAACATCTATTTTTTAAAATGCTATTTATTAATTAGATTGCTCTATACATGTAGATTAAAATTTAAAATAATTGCAGATTTTATATTTTTTTTAATATACAAACACACTAATTTCTGAAAATTCTTTATTTTATGAAAGCATTAGTATATTATTTAAATACAATATAATATCTATTTTTATATTATATTTTGGTTAGATTGATCTATAAATAGATATTAAATTTTTAAAAAATAATAACAAATGCAACATCTTTTTGTACACATTCACACTCATTTCTGATAATAATTTTATAAAGGCCTTAAAATATTATTTCTATAACACATAATATTTGTTTTATACAGATCTGTTTTTTACATATTGATTATATTGATCTAGGGATTTATATTGAAATTTCTAATAATAATCTTTTTTAATGTATTTACACATGCACACATACTGCAATGAAACTTTTCTTACAGTAAATGAGTGATAAGAAGGCAGGCGTGGTGGTACCAGCCAAGTCAGTAATGGTGGTGTGCCTCTAGGAGAAAGCCTGGCCCCCAAGATCTTCAATCCAAGCTCCATGCCCAACTGGAAAGAGGTCTCCATTCCCTTGGCTCTCCTGCCCCACACTTGGTACCTACTTCTGAGGGAACGGAACAGACAGATGCTCATGCTGCTTCATGGTTTTTGAGTTGCAACAGTGTAACAGTAATCACGAAATAGTAGTAATAGTAGTAGCAAATAATACCACAAGGAGATCAGGATGAGATGCTGCAAGCTGATATAACACGGGAAACAGGGCTTGTATTTCATGAAATCACAGAATGGTTAGGATTTGAAGGGACCTTAAAGATCATCTTGTTCCAACTCCCTGCCACGGGCAGGGACACCTTCCACTAGAAAAGCCCCATCCAACCTGGCCTTGAACACTTCCAGGGATGGAGCATCCACAGTTTCTCTGGGCAACCTGCTCCAGGGCCTCTCCACTCTCACAGTAAAGAATTTCTTCCCAATATCTAATCTAATTTAATCTAATCTAAACCTACCCTCCTTCATCTTAAAGCCATTACCCTTGTCCTATCATTCCATGCCCCTGTAAAAAGTCCCTCTTCAGTTTGCTTGCAGGCCCTCTTTAGGTACTGGAATGCTGTTCCAAGGTGTCTCCAGAGCTTTGTCTTCTCCAGGCTGAACAACCCCACCTCTGTTGGCCTGCCTTCATAGGAGGGGTTCTCCAGCCCTCTGAGCATCTTTGTGGCCCTGTTGTGGGCTCGTTCCAACAGGTCCATGACTTTCTTGTGTTGGAGGTCCTACAGCATTTATATAATTGCTTCAATTATAATTATTTTCCATTTAATTTGAACTTCAAGTCCTTGAGTTTGTGATAGTGAAGTGGGTAAAAACAAGGGACTCACCTTGTTTAACAGCAAAGTGCATTTTAATGAAAAAGTCAGGAAACTAACGAATTCATCATGCACACGTGCACGCAGACATGAGTCTGACCTTTGTACCTGCAGTGGTCTTTGCTGGTGTAATATCAGGACTCAAAACCAGCAAGACAGGCTCATCCTGGCGCTGCTCTGCTCACTGACAAGCTGCTGCTTGCAGTCAACCTGCCCAGACTGGTATAGTTCGCTTGAAACTGTGTCCTCCAGACTCCTCCTTCCCCACATCATCTCATCTCTGAATGCTTCACTCTAACATCACCTTTTCAACATCTTCCACAAGATTAACACAAGGAAGGACCTGGCTGTGCTGCCCATGTGCTTGTGCAACACCCATCTAATTTCCTGGGCTGGCTTTTGCTTAGAGCCTGTGCTGACTCTGGTTGTTCAGCTCACTTTTATGCTACAAAGGCCATCCTTAGAGCAAACAAAAATTACTTCTTAAAAAAAACCCCAAAAACTAGAAATTAAAATTAGAGACACCTTCTCTTTGAAAATTTTAGATTACTTTCTAAAGGTATTATCTGCCTCAAAATTACTCTTCCAAAATTCCTCATTATGTATATATGAAACAACTACAAAAGACTCAAACTGCACTTAGTGCCAAGGTAGAAGAAAGGACAAACCTAGAGTGTCCAGAAAAGTAGCTAATAACATGAATCAAAGTTTAATTTCAAATCAGGAAACTTAAGTACAAAGCAGTAGCCCTTTCTTTTAACGAAGTTTCTTTCTGTAGTGTTCAAACTAAGTGGCTGAATAATTATGAATTTAAAAAAAGAAAAAAAAAAGACAAGTGCAGATTATTTCCCTCTTCAGCATAGGGAAAAAACCCAACAAACCCCCTAAACAAACAGGCAGTATCAGAGACGGTGAGAATGAGTAATTCTCAGGTGTCGATACAACCAGGTGAGTCTTCTAACCACAGAAAGTACCTCCTGTCATTAAGCGAGCTGTTTCTTTTCCCCATGAGTGTATTTTTGGTCTGCTTTTCCTCTGTACATTTACCATGCTTAAAAATAGACTTTTAAATTACAGATCCTTTTACCTTAATTAAAAATGGACTAATTAAAAGCTATTTTGAAATATTTTTTTAATGAATGTGTGGATTTAAGGCTTCTGTGTAAGGTACATACCGTGGAGAAAGGGACAGCAATACAGCATCACTTTCAGTAGAAATGTGAGTATAATATATATTAACATTCCCTAGAGGAACAGGTACAGCTTATAGTTAAGCTCTTGTCAATTAGGCAGAACTACTATTAGGTCAGAACTGTCAATAAGAATAATTCTTTCTCTGACACTACCTCTTTCCCTAAATGCTAATAAGTTTAATATCACTTATGTAAGTTAGTGTTTCCTGCTTGCTGATTTGCATTTTGATTAAAACTCAATTACTTTGTCCACCACCTCACTCCAGCTCCCTGCTCCCTCTGCCTGTCCCAGAGCAAATATTATGGAACAGCTGAGAAGGCAGGACCTAGGGCAAATAGTCCCAAGGACAAAGAGCCACCAACATCAACCACTTATGCTTGCTGCAATTGCTTCTCACTGGTCAGCAGCTCACAGCAACTCGTTCTGGGTGAGAGCATGCATCTGGAGGTAAAAAGCATTAAGAAAAAAAAAGCTACAGATGGTAGCTGATGGCTGCAACGACTGATCTAAACTAACCTCCTAATGGAGAGGAAATTGCCAATACACAGCTATTAGCTCACATTGTATATAAGCATGAGGGCTCAGGCTTGCATATTGACAGTCACTGCTGATTATGACTCCCAGTGAATCCTACAGCCCCTGTGCACATAGGCCATCTCCCAATGTCCTCCATTCTCTCCACCTCAGTTCTGGAAACACAAATAATCTCAAAATTTTTGCAGAGAAATAATCCTGATACCGCAAACCTAGCCCACTGCCTCTTAACTCCCCATGCAGCCAGCTCCCTCTGGCTAAGAGGCACCAGCTTATTCCTGGTGGATGCTTTGACTTGCAGAGGTCAAACAGGACCAATAAATTATTTATCCATGTCCTTGGTGAGCAGTGTGTGCTCAGGAAGGCTGTGCAGTGCATAGGTCTGATGTAAACGCTTTGTAGGACCAAGGAGCCTAGGACAGGAAAAGACCTCAGAGTGGATGAATTTTAGTCCTCATTCTACCAGATAATAGCATCATACAATCCAATTTGTAAACTGCCTCAGCTCTATTTTAAAACAAGCAACAAGTTGGAGGGTTTTTGCCTACCCCACTCTGAAAGTTAGTCCCTTGCCTAGGATTATGAACTTTTTTCATAGTGAGCCTATATTTATTTATAGCTCATTCATACCAGAGCACTCCTCTGCCAGCATTGTCTTTTCAATGAAATACTCTTTCCCCCTCTGACAGTATTTAGAGGTAGCAGTGACATCCTTTCTCGCTTTTGTTCTGCTAGACTAAACAAGCCAACAGCTCCCATTCATGCCTGAGTACCATCCCACAAATCTCCTGCACAAACCAGACTGGCAAATAAAAACAATCAGTCATGCTCTCATTCATTCCCACACAGCTGAGCTGCAAATGTGTGTTCTAACACTTGCACATCTCAGTTGTCTTACCCCCAGTGTTAAAAGCATTTCAGAGATGGGACTAACATCTAATCTAAGAGTTTGACTCCTTTGCAGATGTTTCCCTTCCCGTTCATGTCACAGACAGCTACTTCCTCTCTGTGACTCAGACCTGAAAATGTGATATTATGTATGCATTCAGTTTGTTTCGGTGTTTTTTAAATGTGATTTTCTTGCTGTCAGCTAAAGCAATATGCAGCAAAAGACTGCCCTGCTTGATAGAGTCCAGAAATAAATGCTCTGACACACACACCTCTGCCTGGGCTGCAGTGACCATGAAATAGTGGAGTTCCTTAGAGCACCAAGGAGGGCACACAGCAAGCTCCTGACTCTGGACTTCAGGAGAGCAGAGTTTGGCCTCTTCAGGGATCTGCTTGGTAGTATACCCTGAGATAAAACCCTGCAAGGGGCCCAAGAGAGCTGGTTAACATTCAAGGATCCCCCCCTCCAATAGTTCAGGGATGATGTATCCCAACAAACAGGAAGTCAGGTAAAAACTCCAAGAGGCCTGCATGGATGAACAAGGAGCTTCTGGACAAACTAAAACACAAAAACAAAGCCTACAAAGGCTAGAAACAGAAACAGGTAGCCGGGAAGAAGTACAGAGAAGTTCTCCAAGCAGCCAGGGATTAGGTTAGGAAAACTAAAGTCCTGATAGAATTAAATCTGTCTGGGAACATCAAGGGCAACAAAAAGAAAAAAGCTTCTATAGGTCTGCTGGTGATAGAAGGAAGACTAGGGAAAATATGGGACTTCTTCAGAAGGAAACAGGAGACCTGGTTACCAGAGACATGGAGAAGTCTGAGGTAGTAGATGACATTTTTGCCATGGTCCTCACCTGCAAGAGGTCCAGTCACACTGCCCAAGTCACAGAACACAGAGGCAGGGACTGGGAGAACATAAAACTGCCTGCTGTAGGAGGCCAGGTTCAATCAGCTGACCCCAACTGACCAGAGGGATATGACACACCATATGATGTTTTGCTCATCAATAAAAGCTGGGAGAAAGGAGAAAAATGTAGGTTCAGAGTTATATCATTTGTCTTCCTTGTGTCACCGTTATGCACGATGGAACCCAACCTTTTTGGAGACGGCTGAATATTTTCCTGCCAATTGCAAGGTGTTTGAATGAATCCCGTATTTTGCACTGCTTGTGCACACATATTTTCCTTCACATTTTAAACTGCCTTTATCTCAATCTATGAGTTTTCTCACTTCGAGCCTTCTGATTTTCTCTCCCGTTCCACTCAGAGGGAGTGGGCATGAAGCTGCTTAGGGGCACGCCCCTAGTGGAGCTAAACCAGAACATTTACCCAAACAAAGATACTTTTCCCAATATTTTTCTTTTTTTTTTTTCTTTTTTTTTTCTTTTTTTTTCTTCTTTTTCCCTATTCGTTTTTGGGGAAATTTTGGAGAAGTTTTCTAAAACTACCCGAGTTGTCTCTTCCAGTCACAGCCAAAGGCTGTACTGAGACTCTTTAATTTAATGCTTGTTCACAGTAATTTGCAGGCACTCAGTGTACAGCAGTGAATGCTGTTAGAGCACAGCTGACTTCAAGACAGTGGACAACACCTGGAAAATCAGAGCAGATTCGTCTACATATTGTATGATGTGAGAGTATACAAAACAAAGGGAAAAGCCAGATTTACCATAGGATACCAAACCCTACTGGGTCATTATTGTGCTGCTATTTGCACAAGCCCATGATTTACAGCAGACATTAGTTATTTTAGTGTGTCATTTGTATCTTGTGTGTATCATTTAACTTACCATGTAAATGTAGTTTTTTCATTAACATTCCATTGTTAACTCTACCTCTAATTCACACACACACAAAAAAGACAAACTCTTATGTACAGCCTGCTAAGAGACTTTTAAAGCTCAAAATAGAGCAACTTGTATTTTGACAGCTGTCCTTTGAATCTCAAACTATAGCCCCTCAGGGGACACAGCATTATGTAATTTTAGTGACAGCCCAATTGTCATTCAGCTAGAAAGGAGGATGTTGTGATCTCAATGGAAAAGAAAAGCGATACTGCCATCTGTAAGCTTATAGACCTTTTTCTTTGGTAATTTGTACCTCTCATGAAGGGTTAGGAGTGGAAATTACTACAAGCTGTTGAGTAAAATGACATCACTTTGCCACCCACAAAATGTTACGAGTTTGTCAGCCTAGCAAATGGCACAGCAGTGAGGAAAGAGCAGTCTCATGGCAAGTGAGTGCTCTTCTGTCTGGAGGAAACGTATTTGCATTGTGCTGGCCGACCACTATCTCTGTGGGGCTCTGACCACCGTGGCCACAAACCTCAGTTTCAATGGTTGCTCCCTTCATTGCCTGCAGGAAAAGAATATATCATTGCTGGGAATGCTATTCACTCCATGGTCCTCTGATTTTTATGGTTTAGTCAAATGAAACAAAATTTTGTTTTCAGGCAATTTACTCTCAATTGTAAGTCACTATGTGGCAAAATTAATAAACAGAGAAATTCACTTTTGCAATTAGAAGTTGTTAGGAAGAATAGGATAATATAGATTGAAAATTTCATGGATCATAAAGAAGGAATTTCCTGCTATTAATTCTGCAGCTGCTTTAATATATTCCTCTTAATGATGGAATACTGGAGGCTATTTTTTTCCATGGTTGAATTCTCTTCCATTACACTGCACACACCCTCTTAAGTAACCTGCAGCTGCTTTTATCTGCCAGCACAAGTGCTGGTCCATTGTGATATTTGACACCTTACAGAGCCCCTGTGATTTCTCCACATACTCTAAATAAAACCAAGCTGAAGCTCAAGAAACAGGAGCTGCAGGGATGAGAAGAATTTTGAAATGCCCTGACATCGAGAAGGTGAATGAAGATTAGGAAAAAGAAACCAAAAAAGCATATGTGTCGACAGAGTTACTCACTCATAGTTTTTGGCCAGCTCCTCATGCTGTAAAGCAAGAAAACTGGTTTTAATTATTTTTTAATCAGCATTTTCTCCCTGATCTGCCCTGCATGCTTCTGGTGGCTCATAACCAGCATACTCCAATATCCACCCAAAGAAAAGCTGGACTCTGATGTTACTGTGTGAAAGCCGCTGCAATCAAAGAGACCAAGAACAATTTTTTTTCCCTTAATTTTTCTCTTTTGAACTGCGACACCACCTCTCTTTAGTAAAGAAGACCCAAAACAGAGGAGGACTGTCAGTAATTCTAACTGACAGGGCTGCCATTACTTAATGTTTGTTTTATACTTGCAGTATGCCACATAATCTAATTTGGAAGTTTGGAGAACTAATGAACTTCTTTTCCCTACAACAGTTGATGTCAAATGCAGTCTTCATGGCTTCAGAGAAGCAAAGAAGAATGTACAGAGATTAAAAAATAAAACAAATAGCCAACCTTTTAAATGGGAGCTGGCTGATTAGGATGTAAATACAAATGCCTTCATTATGTGCACTTCACTCCCTTCAAAGCTGGCTCTTCTTAAGAGCATGAGAGCAGCTGTAAACTGCTTTGGCTGGGAGATCCCACCTGAGCCTGCTGAGTGAATCAGGGACCACAGAGCACACACCAAGCTCAGCACCACAAAATGTTACATACCAGGGAGCAACCAGGCTGCATGGAGAAGAGGTCTCAGAAGGGGCTGTCAATATTTACACCTTTTTGCTGATAGATTTACTCATGGCAAGTAAGGCAAAGGTCATCAAAGGGGCAAATATTCTAGAGGATGCTAATTTCTTGGTAAGCTGGACATTTCAGCAAAGCCAAATAACAAGTCCTGTGCTTTAAAATAAGGGATCATGCCTGAATCTAGAGAGTAAGGAATGGTGTTCAGGAGCTTCACAAAGTGCTTGTGAAGCATTTGGCTACACAGTGAGATGGTCAAAGACAGAACACGGTGGGACTTTTCCCTAGGAACCAAGGAAAGGGAAGGGAGAACACTTGTGGGCAAAGAAGACAGGAAAAGAGAGAGGAAATGGGAAACAATAATGTCACAAAACTCAAGAAAAGATAACTTCCAACCAGATGAAGTCATCAAGCAGGCCAAACGTAGCAGAGAAACATGCCATCATTGCCGTGAACACAGAAAGATGTTCACAAACTCTTCGGAAATGGGTATAACTGCAATTCTGAAGAAAGAGAAAACATGACAGGATGGCAGATAATGGTGATTAGATACAAATAACTTGGCTAGACTGTGATTTAGCCAAATTAGATCTTTCTAGCTCACCCTGAGGGATCTGTTCAACTCCTGCTTGGTGAGAAAGACATCAAAATACGATGCATGTTAAGCACTGTCTTCAACAGATTTTTTACTACTGCTCCTTTACAAGATGGGAAGACTGTGGTAGGATCTTTGAAGGCTTTTCTGGATGCCTGTAACCAGTGCACTTCCATCAGCTTTTCTATCATTCTCCTCTGTGTCCAAATTATTCCTAAGCAGAGACTTCAGTTTTAGGAACATTGACTATGTCCTTGCCATTTCAGGTTGCTCTAAACTGCTTTAGCTAGCAGAGATTTTGGAATCATCATTCTTAATGAGAAAAGTTGCTCTTTTTGTAGAGGGAATTTAATCTCATCTCACAAAACATGATCATGTTTCTAGTGCATTTGGTTTGCTAGAAAAGTATTAGGTACCTATATTTCTGACCTAATCCTTGGGTAAATACGACTAAATCAGTGACTGTAGCTTTAGGCATTCAGCCAGGGAGAAATTAATTTTCTGTGCTGATGTTCTTAATGAAAAGCTGAGGTACCTCATGCAGTTTAACAAAACTAAACATGCTGCATTTTCTGTGAAGGCTCACTCCATGAGATAAAAAGCAAACCCTTCCTTGATTGCCATCTTGCCAAGACACATAGACACTATGTGTGCCTACTGGTAGAAAGTATTAAATAAATATTTTCACTTGGTGTGAGCTCAAACACAATTAGTTAAAACTCTGCATGTAGAAAAATTAAAATATTATAATTACACATTTACAGCTCCATATATTTTGAACAACTTAGATTTTATAGAAACTCTTGTGCAACCAATCACAAAAGGGCAGCTACTCTGAAATTGCATAGTTAACTCTTCCTTCTCTTCCCACTTAGATTCTGAAAATGAAGGAAAGACATAATGCTGAAGTTGTCACTGAGGTGCATAGACTCCAATGTGGTATCCTACAGGAAAACAGCAGTAGCTTGCAAAGAGGCTGGAGCAACAGAAGTTACTGATGACTTAAAACATCCTATCACCAACCTTTGAACAATTTAATCTGTTGTTTCCCTCCATCTCAAGCAGAACAACATGCCATTTGATCAGAAAAGAAGGAAGTACCAAGAGTAGCCCAGGTACATTCAACCAGTGGCATAAACCCACCAAAATTTTTGTTTCTGTGAGGCCCAGTCTTAACTGAAAACCCTTCACCGGGAACTACTGCCAGTTCCTCGTGCTCTGTTGCAGGTCCTAAGATTCCTCTCAAAGACAGTGAGTCACCAGCAAAAACCCCTCTGAAGTTTCATTCTCTACAGACCTTCCAGGTAAATAAAGTGCCTTTTCCCCCCACGTATTCTGCTACTCAACTTCCTGCTTGAAAAAGGGAGAGGGGAGAATCTTGCTGTGTTTTTACAACATTAAAAATTAATTTATCCTCACGTATTGCTTACTGAACTTCTATTCTACATACTGATGGATGATTTCATGTACTCAAAACCAGCAACTGCCTTAGGGTCTGATTTTCTTTCACACTAAAGAACTCTCAACCTCTGCAGACAGCAGAAACTGAGCCATAACTACTTGGTTTTCATGTGTACAAAGCACTATGTGGAGTCCCTGATGGCAAACAGATCATATCACTAAGTCAATAACACAACATTGGCATTGAACAGCTGTTCCTGCTGGCGTGGGACACACCAGGCAGCACAAACCAGGTGCCCATCTCACACTCTGGAATAAAAGGAAAGCACCTTTACTCTCAGACCTCCAAGATGCCTTGCACAGTGGATTATTTTTTATTCAAATTACAAAGTTAACTTCAATAAGTATTAAATACTTCAGGAATATTGACTCAAATTTGAACCACTATCTCAGAGTTTTGCACTATGCTCCACAAACATTAGGACAATAACAGTCAAGGGCTAAGCATGCTTTGGGTGATAGATCCAGGAGAGAGAGAGGAAACCCAGGGTTAAAATGCAGCACTTGCCCATTTGACATTTAGATACTTCATTCAGACATAATGAATCCATTCTACATAAGTTAAATGAATTCTAGTGTAAATCTGAAGTAACTCAGAAAAAAGCACAGAACAGGGCTGTGTGTCCTGCCTACAGAGTACCCCTGGCTCAATGTCCTGCAGTGAAAACAACAGTAAAGAAATTATTAACATTCACCATTAAGGCTTATGTGCCAAGGAGCATTTCTACTTAGAAATTCACGTGATGGACTTCCTTTGATTGGAAATATCTACCTGGTTCCAGGACCTGAAGAAGCTTTCACCAAAAAAGGAATCTCAGACTTTGAATTAACCACCTTAAAATGACGGCATAAAAAAATTCATGAAACCACCTTTTTCCTCCATGTGTGAACAAGATGGATCTGTATGAATGCTGCCTGGAAAAAATATTTTGCCTGTAGTACGAGAAGAGAAAGACATTTTGGCTGTACCTCAAGGTATAGAGGAGCCATCCATCACATCTGTTTACAGGGTCTGGATCCTGTTTGGTGCAGAGCAGATCCTCCTTGAGTGGGCAGCACCTATGACACGGGCACGTGTTTCACCCACTGAGATATGGTCCTGGATAAGGTTTCTTTCTCTGTTTTCTTAGAGTGGAGGCAATCTAGGGTTCTCTAGATAAGGCTGTGTACATAAGGCTTGTTTGGATGTGGAAGTTCTTTTCTAATGGCAGATCCTGCTTTTAAAGCTGACCTTTTATTGGCAGTATATGACTGAAAGGCAGCTGGCTCGAGCCTCTGGTGTTCTTGGCAGACAGGCACTGTCTGTACAAGCCTACCTCAGTGATCATCAGCCAAAGGATCCAAACCAAAGACTCCAGTGCTACCAGGTCTGGAGAGACACAATAAGCTCAACACCTTTCTGATGAGCCACTGTGCAGTGACAAGTCTGTACTTTTGCTTCATTGAAAAGAAATTTATACTCAATCCACAGGAGTGTTGTAAGCATTAATTTATGAATACTTGCAAATTACTTTGGAAAAAATATGTAAATAGCAAATAAGTTTTATTGAGCACTCCAGCTAGCAAATGCAGGAACAACTTCTAGCATATGGTTAACTTTTGCTTTATTTTTCCTTTAAGTTTGTTGTTTCATGTTCCTTATAGTCACTCAAACCATGGTGAGGTTACAGCTCTTAACTCTACTTGGACATCCCTACTGTGTGGGAAAATAAGAAAACATGGATTTTTACAATGTAATTATGAGAAACCATGCTAAAAAATAAGCTTTATAGTATCTGCTGTTACTCTTAACATCTGTTGCCACAATGACACCTGGCTTGGGACCTCTGTTTGCAGATAGAGTTCAGGCAGCAGAAGAAGGAAGTGTAGCTCCTTGACAGAGCTCCGGAAGTCAACACATGTCACCGGCTTTATGGCAGTGAGTCACCCCTCCAAGCCTTTGTGTGCTCAACACCTGAGAGAGAAAGGAGACTTCACCATTTCAGGTACTCTAGCACAGCAACTACTGCTCTTGGACTACAATTACAACAATTACTGCTCATTGGAGCCTGAGTCATAAATTTGAGACACATATCCAAGCTTTTTCAAGGTTGGAGGGCACATTGACACCAAGGGCTTTGCATTGCTCCCATCTTCAAAGGCACCACACTGCCTCCAGCTGCTTAAATCTTTAGCAGTTGTACAAAATGAGACACTGCCGAGAGGGAGGTGAGGGTTTACATGCCACATTTCTCATACTGACATGCCTGGAGTCCCACTGAAACAAATGGACCTGGTTTTAGGGTGTAAATAATTAATTTTATGTGGCAATATTGTGCAACATTGGATGTTTATAACTATTCTTACAAGGCATCTCTCTGACATGCCTGGCCATGATTAGACATTGCATTTTCTAACTTTGTCAAAGAAATACAGAGGAAAAGGGGAAAGGAATCAATTCATAAAATATACTGAAATTCTAAAAAAGGCTTTAACAGAATGTCCAGCATTTTCCAGGCCCCACCTTCTGAACTGTCCCTCAAAACCAAGCTGCCACCCCACACATGGCTTTCTTTTGCTGGGGACTGTCCTGGTGCTGTGCATGCACCATGTTTCAAACTCGGGGAAAGCCCTTGGTGTCCTCTTAGTGAAGAAATAAAATGTTTTTTTAAAAAATGTATTTAATTATTCATAGGAAGGAATTCTCTGCAGACAGCTCAGAATAGCAGTATCTGTTGAAAAGTTAAGCAATCTCTCCGATCTCTAGGTTTTTGATCTGTTTGGATCCTTTGGGAGTCAGATTCTGCAAAACCTATAGATCTGGATTAAATTAGAATAGTTCTCACCTTGACCTGTAGCTAGAGGAAGGGTTATTTGCCTTTGCCACTTTCAAATGCTATTTTGAAGAAACATCATGTGCTGTTTCTCAGTCAGCATACTGAGCGTGTTCAATGCTGTTTGTTCCTCAGACCCAGAAACCCCTACCAGGTGCATTTGCCAGGTGTTAGTAAAATAATGCTCCAGGGAGGGAGGAAAAAACCACAAACAGCTGTGTCTGCCTATGTAGAATATAAGTGAGATGGCAAATGTATGTGTTACCCACCCTCTAGATTCCTTTATTCCATCAACAAATAGAAGGCTACTACCTGATGCAGCTACCAGCTACACATTTTGGGTGTTGTCTTTAACTTTGTTAAGATTTGTGGTAAGAAAGGGCATGAAGAAGGGTGAGCTGCCTGCTTATAGTCCTCTGAGCCAATATTACTGCTGTGTGTGAAGAAGAATCTCTAAAAGAAAAAGCTGAGGATCCCAATACAATGGTCCCTTCTGATCTCATGACAAGGTGTTTAGCTTCCTCTCTTTCTACATTTCTCTTGGGAATCCAGTGTAGTTCATGTTCCTCATCTATATTTTGCTACTGATAAGACAAGAAATCTACAACACTTCAGAGAATTATATAACATCCATTTAAGATGAGGAACTATGGTCCAGCTTCCTCAAATCCTCATGAAAACCCCTGGAATGTGAATGAAAAGCAGAACTGAATCTTAGACAAAGTTAATATGATGCCACAAGAAGGAAGCTTAAGGAGATACTAGATGGGAAGGAAAGAGAATGAGTGAAAACTCAACAGGCAAATTGAATCAATAACACAGCATTTTTTAAAAAGTAAGTTTTTTACATCAAATGGCCAACGAGTTGGAGCACTGCTAATGCTTGTATGGCTGATTGCTTAGAAACACACGAGGTGAGGTAAGCTAATGGGGTGAACACCCCAATACCTTAGGGGGAATGAATACCAATGGATTTTTAAAGCCACGGTTGTGATGTGTTGACTCTGGGCTGACACTGGGAACAAAGAGACCTTCAGCCCCCATTCACCTGGCTGACATAAGCAGAAAGTCTTGATGACATAAGCAGCTCCTGGTCCCACCACTCCTCCCTGCTCACCCCTTCCCTCTTGTGCTAGTACAGCTGTGCATACCTTCACCTGACGGAGCCCATTGGGGGCACGAATCCTGCTCCAAACACTTGGCACAATGGAAAGGCACCACAGCAACAAGGTGGGGAGCCCTGCTGAGCCCCACCAGGGGTTCTGGCAGCCCATGGAGCATCTCTGGCCTTGACTCTGCAGCCACTGACTGACAGTGGCTTACAAGGTGACTCTCAGTGACCAATCCGTAGCACTGGTCTGCCTCGTCATTTATGTGTCCCAAATGTCCTTGCATGGCATGGCAGTGTCTTTAGTCAGGAACAGGGGTGTTATAGTGAAGAGGTGGATTTCATTCATAACACTGGCTGCCTTGATTTCTCCCAAGAGTGGTTGCATTTTGTAAGGAAAATATTTAAGTTCGTCGATTTCTTATTTTGCCTTGTGATCTAATGTATCTTCTTTTTCTTTCCTTCCTTGGCACCACACTAGCTATTAATTATTTACAGAGCAAGCAAAAGTGAGCTAAACTCTTAAAAAAAAAATAGATATGGGAAAGGTGTGGTTTCTGGTGCTAACAGTCTAACTTTCGATGTGATGGGATAAAGTGGAAGTGAGAAGGCTGGAGGTTGGACAAAGATTACAACATAAGTACATTTTGGATGTTCAGTTTTTATAATAATATTGTTGATTCACAGGAGATCATTATTTTGCCACCCTGAACTCATACCTCAGAAATCAGTAACTTTCACTTCTCTTGGTCTAGTGGTTATGAAAAATTTTATCGCAAACCATCTTCATGCTGTTCTTTTTACCTCTGTCCTTTCTGCTATGAAACAAAAATAATGTTAATAGTTCAGTAAAGCCTGACTTTAGAATTCAAAATACCAGGAAATATAAAGTTTAAAAATCGACAGCAATTTCGTGTCCTTGTGTTGAAGGAACTAGAGTCCTAAATTGGATATGATGCTTCATGGAAGCCAAACCTGAGATCTGCAGTGAGAAGTAGCACGATCAAACAAATATAAGTGGAGTTTGAATTGAACACTTGTTTTGGGGGGGGAAATCATGTGTCTCTGTGACCCTTGAAAAGAGTATGTTGTAAGCTGAAGAGTAACACATGGTGCAATAAAAGCTGAAATGAGAAAGCTGGATGAAGTTGTGGAAAAGACAGCTTTGCAGAAAAAGAAGTGGAAGGATCTCAATACAACCTAGATGTATCGACCAGAAAGAAGAAAGAATAACAAAAAATAATCTCTACCAAGCCAGATTGGAAAGACAGTTTCTGACAATGAGTCATGCCAAGAAGTAAATTTGATTTAAGGCATATAAGAGATGCAGAAAAAAATTACATGCTCCAATTTCTCCTTAATCTGAAATGGGTTTAGCAGTACGAAGGCTAGCTACGATCCACAACATATCATTTCCCACTCTGGCCACTCTAAACCCTCAGGTTTGCTATATTATTTTCTTAAATTAAACATATTGAGTCATATTTCATTAATCATGATGAGTTTTGTGTAACAGAACTTTTATCTCCATCAGTGTTTCAGTTACATTCAACATGCTATTTGGTAAGATGTGTCTTTTGTCTAAAAAGCCATGCAAATACCAGCTGCACAGCTGTAACTTGGGGTTATCATTTTGGTGAAGCCTTCCTTTCTCTGACAAGCTAGCAGAGGGATCTCCACTCAGAGAGAACTGTAATGCAGTCACGAGGTCAAATTTTGATATAGTTTTTGTAAGAGAATTTGCCTCAGGTGTTGCTATATTTTTACCCTTGAGCAAAAGAGCCATCCAGATCAAACACAGCAGCATTGATATGAGCAGGTGATCACTAATTTGTAGAATAACACTGGAGAGAAATAGGTTGAAATGTCAAATGTGAACTGCTGTGAGCTCATTTCACATCACCCTTAATACAGGACCTGACTACTGCTCGCATTTAAAAACACAGCACTTCACCTGAGAAGACCTCAACCAACTCAAGGAAGTGTGTGCATTTGTGGACAATACTTATCTCAGGACCTAATTATCTTCAGGGTTTTGTCAGTGTGGCTTTGGCACCTGAAAAAAAGCCTGCTGCATTAGGCTGGTACTTTTAGATGACCAGTTAAAATAACTGTCTGGCTCTCCCAGAGCATTTCATGAACTGCTGGGTGCCTGCCTTCTCCTCCTCCACCAGGTAAAGCCTGCAATGCGTGCTTGGCTTTGGGTTGCATCCTGCTGTTTATCCACGGCAGGCAAGCAGCAGCCCCTCTGCTTCCAGAGCTTCAGCCTCTCCCCGTGCTGGTGATAAGTTACTCCTCGAGTCCTTTCTGCCAATTGTTCTTGGCAAAGGCACCAGGGAAGACTATTGTTGTTGCTGGCTGTTATCTCTGCCTCTGACTCCACTTGGCCGAGGTGCAAATCCATCTCTCTGGTGTGGAAACAAGCTGCTGGACTTTGGATGAGTCAACTCATTAATAAACAAAGAGTTACAAAGGAAACGGGGATCAGTCTTAACAAAATAAATGCTTTAAAAGTTTATTGGATTCTAGGGTATTTGTCCTCCCCAGCATGACACTGCTTTATCTTGGGCCCCAGCCTTCCTATCAGAAAACAGGGAAGTTAGTAGTTTATCAAATTTTAATCAGCTTAAATGTTGATGTATTACTTACATAGCATGGAAAGTATTTTCTCTGTTGTTACTGGTGAAAGTGGTTTATTTTTAATTATTAATTTATATCTGTTTCTATACCTTCCCTGCTTTGGGGAGTATGCCAGTGCTAACTGAGAAACCTTCCATCACCTACTGCTTGCCCTGTCTCTTTGAAGGAACCCAAGCCAGCAGCTATGTGGGAAGCTCAGGACTGAAGTATTAAATTCTCATGGAATTCTCTTCTTTGCTGAAGCAGAAGCATGTGATCAGATTCAGTAACACGGGACTTGGAGGATGGGGGTTGCAGCTTTTTGGTGCATGGGGTTGGTGGGGTTTGCTTTGTGTTAGACTTTTTTTCAAGGAGAGGATATTTGAATTTTCTCCTTGTCCATAGCCCACTGTTGACAGGAAAGATTTCATTTGGATTGGTCCTTAGTGTTTGTCCAGCAACACCATTTCAGTGGTAAAAGAAAACCCTGTCTCAGCTTTCTTGATTCTCCTTGTGCCACCCCTAAGGACAGCAACCCCATTTTCCTTGCAACAGCACTGGGAAAGCCTCAAAACTTCCTCATCTGCAAGATGTCCACAGCCATATGCCCTTCTCTTGCCTTCAGAAGCCAATCTTTCTCTCCAACAGACACTGCAACAGTCAGTCCCCACACAAGTGCACAATTATTCCAGTGCTATTAAAATAGAGCAAGATAAGTATATTACACTTCGGAAAAGCTGGAAGAAAAAGCAGCTGTGGGCAGACATGCTGCTGGACTATTAATTCTACATAAAGCAAATATGGACACATAGATAGAAAGCTTATTTACAGCAAACTCTTAATAAGCAAGAGCAACAAATATTACAAGTTTGGCACAGACTGCAGCCACCTTGCCTTTCAATACCTTTGCATGGTAAATTTATTTGAAAGCCTAGAAAGTTGTTCCAATGGCATGGATGTATTTGCTTTATAGGGGAAAAAAAGGGATTCTTTCTATTTTCCTAGTAGAAGCATGTCCTCTCTCTCTCCCCCCCAGGTCAATGTGGCATTTGATTTCCCCCCACAGCACCTTTCAAAGCCATGCAGGATCCAATGTCACCCCACTTCCTACAAGGTATTTCCAACAAACTGAGCTGCTCATTCTTCCTGCCCAGCATTCACTGACAAGTTTAACAGTGGAAATAAACCAGACATGACCAGCCATGTGCATTCTCCTCTTCAAGAATTTTGCCAAATTCACATGAATATTTATCTACCAAGGAAAACAGTGACGTGCAATAGGAGGTGGGAACCTTAAAGGAAAAAGGATACATCATACTTCCAGTAAAATGTGAAATTTTTTGTTAATTCATTCCTAGAGTTCCCTAACTAAGATTTAGATAGCAACAGTTACACAATATACAGTGTGAAATAGATTGTTTGAAGAACTAAAATCCATGGAAAACACATACCTTAAGACAGGTGTCTGATGAGATACCTTCATCTGTGTTAAAAGATGTTGTGCAAAGGATAGCTCTCAAGAGCTAGGAAAGGTCACAATGAGATTAGGCCGAGAGAGCCAGTGGAAAGTTTCCTAAGCAGAGTCCTTCAATGAAGCATGGACAATTTTCCCAGAAAGTTCACCAACAAAGCAGTTGGTCAATGAAAATGTATAGTGTGGAAAACAAATCATTTGTGTGTTATATAAAAAACCCAATTTCTTTAATCAGTTGTAATAGTCAGATACGCTCTCTCTACTCAGTCTCTCTACTCTTGGATAATAAAGAAATATGAATAGATGTATGATTTACTTTGTGCTGTTTACTGTATTAAAGACTTCAGACTCCACACCATGCCTCCAAAACTTTCTCTCTGCATACACACTTCTCCAAATATCATTTGATTTTTGCTATCCTTTTCCCTTCTCAGTCATATATCCCTTCTGAGGTGGAGCAGACTGTATTTAGTAGTCCAGTGAGTACATCTTATATATCAAGGTTTTACATTATTTTCTTTTACTACTGTTCTTTATTCTCCTCTTAATACTACCTCATTTCCCATATATTTATTTGCTTTTCAGCAAACATGGCATGATGGAAAGATCTTTTCACTCAGTTCTTCACAGCCACATCTGTGTCCTTTTCCCAGCTGGTTTCAATGAATTAAAATCTAGTATATACAAATAGTCAACATTGTTCTCTAAATCACATTACACTGCAATGGCAGCTTCATCATCATGTCAGATTGCCTGATCTTTGTTGGTCCTTCCACATTTCCTTCTCCTCCTTTCTAAATGTGACTGAGTAATTTCTGTGGGGCATGTGTTGATTTTACGATCCCACTGCTTGCGCCTTCCTCCAAATCAAACATTAGAGAGCACTAGCACAAACTTTGGGGGAACTCCACTTAACCTTAATTAAACTCTATGAAAACAACTTGCATCCACCTTTTCCGTCATAGAGTCTCAGGCTTTCTACCATAAAGTAAACCAAACTGACCTTTTCATGTTAAAGAAAGAAAAAAACAAGGAAAAAAATCAGAACTGTGCAACCCCTGATATAGGCTTGTTGAGGAAAAAAGTGGGTAAACGATGAAAGTTGGAGCTCAGAGGGCATCATTGCTCACGAGGAAGCCAAGCACAAAATAAGAGGAGTGGAGGGAAATCACAGAAGTGAATGCGACCCTTAGGAAACAACTCTTGAGGGTGAGTCCCACACCACTCAAGGAGGCCATACAAACGATGGCCACTCTCCTGGCCACATCACCACCACACGGCGTGGTCAAAGCAGAGACTGGCCACTGCTGAAACATGCATGTCCTAGAGGACCTCGTCTCCTGCCAATCCAAAGGCAGCTGTTGTACCCATTGCCAAGGGTTTATGAAACGCAAAAACCAAGTCATAAAAAAGGAAAAAAAAAAAAGGAAGGGAAGAAATGTGCTAAAACTCTCCAATCCTCCCAGGTATAATTACAGAAAATAACAACAAAAATAAGGTGGCTTTTGGCACTTTTGGTGTTCTGAGGTGTTTACTGTTTTGAGTCTCGCCTGCGGTAACGTGTAGGACGCATAAACAGTGGAGTTGGCCAAGCAGAACGGGCACACAACCTGCTAATTGGGGAAAGTCTGCCCGCGCGTCCGGCCACGGGTTGGCAACACAACAGCCCCCAGAAAGTCAATTTTCATTTTCTAATAATTATCTTAAATGCTGGCTCTACCACCAACCTAAAAATTAAATGAATATCCGTTTAATTTGCAAAATAAATGGGTTTTGTTCTGAATGTGTATTAGCTTCCATCCCTTCTCTGTTTGTAGCATTTAATAGCAAGAAATATATGAAAATAACATAACTGCAAATGCCTTATCTATGTAGTATTCCTGTCTCTACTGTTTTGGTTTTCTCCTTTTCCTTAGTTACACAGAAGTTGCACAGATCCCAGGAGCAAGATATTATCCTTAGCACAAAACACAGCTATTCCATCAGCATATTCAGGAAAAAAAACCACGAAAACCCCTACAAAACATCCCCCCCACCACTACGCTTGGATGCACAATACAGTTACCTGTTAGAAAGAACCACAATTTGAGACCTTTTCTTTCCCTTTCAATTTTATAGAAAATAAATTTGGAGCCTTCATGACTCAATTACTTGCGCAGTAAGAAAACGTGACAATCCTGTTTTCTATAGACATTAAAATAACGATAACAAATTCCACTCTTCTCTAATAAATTCCATGTTTAAAAAAATAAAATATATAATAGATCGTTTGAGGTTTCCAGACCATATATCCTAAAATATACTTTTCTTCCAAGCAAACTGACACTTGAGTCTTCTTACCTAATCTTTAGCTGTTTACTGTTCAGTTCAATTTCTTCTGATCAAAGGGCTTAGCAAAATATCTATATAGATATAATAGAATACCAAGACATAATGACTCTTCGTTTGCTTTACTCAACTCTCTGGAACTGGTTTCCCCCCCCCCCCCTCTTTTTCTTCTTTGTGATCCCATAATGGAGTGAGGGTCTGACTCTCAGCCCAGGTGTTAACTAATTGCACGGGGCCACAAACACTTTGAGTATTAGGTAAGCAAACGACATACTTCTAATTGTGAAAGGTGGCAACCAGAATAATGTTTCACGTTGTAAATTATCTGAGCTTTCAGTTAAACATCTGTTACTCGCTTAGTGGCCACTAACGGTGTTCCAGTAACAGAAATAATTTACTGCCTTTTACTCCTTTTGTGTTACGTTGCCAGCTCAGCAATGAGCCAAAGTGAAGCCAAAGGGATAGCACTGGTGGAAAGCAGAGCATCAGGTCCTATGGCAGTAGCAACTATGAGGCCCTGTGAAAAGAATGGGAGGGGAAGCCTGTAGGGCTCCACCAAAACAATTGTGGAATCTGTTAGCTTATCACCTCTTTACCATGAGCAAGAGTAGAGAAGGCAAAATGGAAATAAGAAGCTCACCTTCATATGTGCCTGTTTCTGAATCCAGGGCTATCAGGTAGGAAAAGAAAGATCTACTTAACAATAAACTAAATTTAGCCTTTATTATTTTTTGGTTCATGTAAAAGCCACTGTGACATCTTGGGTAAAAGGCGAGGTACTCTTACTACCTACTCTTCCCAGGTACTACCAACCACCCTGCTATTCACAAAACATGTCATGAGCCATGAAACATGCTAAAGCTCTTTGACCTCTTTACTTGTGAGATGCCTTCCAATTTTAAAAGCTTGAAAAAAGCTAGTTTTGAGTTATGATGAACAAATTAAAACTTGATACGGCAAAGAGGATGGCATTTTTCACTATATCATAAAGCAGAAATAAAGAAATAAATAGATAAATTGCAAACCTACAACAATAGTTCAGTTTGACAAAGATCTAAATAACATGGGCTTGCAAGTTCAGTGGCATGAGAACAGTGATTACATTAATCAAATGTCCTCACCACAGTTCAGGGTCATTATTAAAAAAACCGGACTGCTTGATTTTGTCCTCCAGAAGTCATGCCTGATTGCAAAACCCCCAGCTAAATTCTAGCTGCAGTGAAGTTAACGTGGATTTTGCTGAAGGCTTCAGCAGGAGCAGGTTTTTGTCCTTCTGTTTTCCCTGGCACAAACACAACACAGTGTGGAGACATGCAAAACTCTCTGCTGAGTCCAGGTCCTTCTGGCCAAGCGATCCCTTGTAAATGCAGAATGTGCTTCCAGATGCTGAGTCCAGACAGACTCTGCAGCCTCTGCTGCCATGCTACAAGTGCTCTCACACAGTCCTGGAGCTTGTAGAGCTCTGTCAAGTTCTCTCAAAAAGTAGAAAAAGAAAAGCACCGTTAAGGAAAGTTATATGATATCTATACATATATATATTCTCATTAAATCAGAATTATCTCCCTTCTTAAACAATTAACTGGAATCTATACCTTTCCCTTTTAAGAATATTTTCTTTGTACTCCACCCAGATGCAAGCATGAGAGTAAGTTCAATTAAGGGCTTCTGGTTTAATACTACCTGATTTCTGATGTGCATTAACTTGCAGTTTCCTTGCTATGACTTCACAAATTTAGTAGTGCAAGGTTCCCTGTGCTGCCTTGCTAAGATGGTTCATTTTGGATCCAAACACACGCATTTCAGAAGCATTTTCCATTTGCATGATTACTAAATACATAAAGGGAGCTCTTCAAAGATCAAGAGCACCAATTCTTTTCCCAGGAGCAGCATTTCATTTTCTTATATGCCAGTATAATGTCTATCATACAATCCAAATTGCAATCCCTACTAAGACCTATCAAAACACAATGAATGAGCTGAAGATTAACCTGCAAAAGCTATCATTATTATTATTATTATTAATAATAATAATAATAATAATAAAACAAAAAGAAGAAGTGTAAAATGAACACATAAAGCAGATGCAGTCATTTCAGAGTGACAGAAACCGGACCAAGATAATTATGTAAAAATTGATAAAAATTACATTCATTGAGATGCATGAGAAAGAGGTAAAGATGCTTTGTCACCACTCATTTTTTCCCATATGTTTCCTGTTATATCACATTTCCCATACCATGTTACAGGCTTTACTTCACAGAGATAAAATGGGAAAAAAAAGTCTTCATTGTACTTTCCTATCTCTAAATAAATTTGATTCAAGGTACTTTGCTGTCAGGTTCCTGTTCCTTCTATGTGTAATTCATGTGATTGCTAACGAGAGCCCATTAAGAAAGAAGCCTTTGCCTGTCACTGGACAGAGGAGAATGTAAAAGCACTTCATTGTTCCTGCTCTGAAGAAAAACAATTTGCCACAGCCAGACCCCGCTCCCAGCAGTGCCAAGTGCATGGTAATTTATTACCTCTGGATGGCTGATTCCAAGAGAAGGAAACTGAAATGTCATACCTTCATTCATAACACCGTCTCATGGAATTATTTTTTCCGGATTCCTGGGAAGTTGAAATATTTGAGAAGAATATCAGGAACTGTTGTTTTAGCCTGTTTGGTGAGTAGATAATTGCCTTCCAACTCTATTCTTTCAGGAAATGATGTGAGGGTTGCATTGTTCCTAGACGGGGGCAGCAATGTTTTTTAACAAGACACACACATGCACATTTTTAAAAGAAACAAAACACAATAAAAACATGCAGTCTAAGCCACTGTACTGAACCAGACTTTTCGAATCTGGCAGAGATAAGGGGTTGGCCCAGACAACATGTCCACATTTCACATAACTCTGAGCATTCTTTAGAAGAGATGTAAGCAACACTTTTTGTTGAAGTACAAAAAAAAAAGAGAAATTTCAAACAAAACCTTTTATGATGTGAGAGTAAAAAGCTCATTATGTTAAGTGATATCAAGCATGACCAGAAAAGACCCTAGGGAGAAATTACACTTTCTTTATTGGATTCTGTGGGACAAACCAGCCTGGGAACTTGAAAGCAGAAGGAAGGTGCACGTGGAAATCACATCATATATGTAGAATAATTCCTTACCGTGTGAAAATTATTTGGAAATAGTTTTCAGCTAAAGTTTCTCTTTATGGCAGCCTTTTCAAAGAGAGCAGACTGAGGCAATGACCTGCAGTAGCACTGATACAATGGCTGCTGGACAACCTCCTCACAGAGGTATGTGGTCTTAGTCCAGTTACGTGTCAACAGGCAAAATTTAATGAGGACCAAAACTTGTAACAAAAAGGGCTCAGTTTGAGCCTCTTTATTTATTTTGACTAAAGATAATGGCAAAAATTTAACACAGTTTTTGAATTTCAATTTAACTTTTGTTTAAAGGAAAATTGGGCCTGGAAAGGGTATGAAGAGGGGACTACTATTTCATCTAAAGGGGAGGTGGTCAAGGTCTGAGGGACAGTGTGCAGAAACTCTGCTATGGCTTTCCATGCTCCAGATTGACCACCACACATTTCTCGAGGACTTGCATCCTCTAAAAAAAAAACTGAAGGAAGATTTTTGCATTTAGTGATGTGTGCTGATGGTGACCACCTCAGCAGCAAATACAACTATGCAACAACTTGATGTAGCAGGCTGCATTTCCTCCCTACTTCAACATCTGGCTAAGAAAATAAAGTCAATAATTAGATAGCTTTATTTCATAAAATTCTACCAGTTCATGGATTTTTTAAAGGAAATTGCATTTGGTGTACCATCTGCAAGTCACAGCTGCAAGAAAGTTTCAAAACACAACGCATCCTGGTCATCACAAATTTATTTTTTTAGTAGTGTGCATATATTTTGAGATTTGGTGTTTTTGGAGTGTTTTTACAACCAGAGATGGCAGCTGGTGATTAGGCCACTTGTCCTGCATCCATGGGTACACAAAAAAATGTTAAACAAAATGGGAGAAAGGTATTGTCCTACACCAGGTATCTGTGCAGTATTTGTATTCTGTACTCAAGGTGCCCCAGACAACAAATTCATCACATTGGCTGATACAATGAGCATCTCTAAACTTGCTCAGGACACAAACATCAAAGCCCTGTTGGCCTCATGTGGTTCTTGATTCCATAAAATTTTTCCAGTGTGGTGATATTTTGCAGGCTTTTGAATCCTTCAGATTTTGAGAGCTTGATGGATAACTCCTCTTTAGGATTTCAAAAGCTAATTTGTTGTTTGAAACCAAGCTGCTACCTAGGCATACTACCATAATTCTACTTTACAATTTTGAACATTCATTGTTTAGTAATATTTTCTAAATTATGTTCAATTTTTTTCAAATCAGTACACTGGAAGGATGCACAGTATTTCCTATTTATGTAATTCAGCTTAGAAGCTTTCTAGTTGACAGAGTAAATATCGGAACATATTTAGAGCCATCTGGAGAGGGGATTTCAGGAACCGGAATTTATTTACTGAGGGCTAAAAGCATCTGGAAAGGACAAACTTGGGTCCGCTCATAAAGGACTTCCTATGACCTCGAGCAATCCTGAACTAAATTTCCTGGGGTTAAAGCTACTGAAAAGTGCTGTGCATATTCTAAAACACGTTGCAGCAAAAGGCATTTTTGCATATCCTAGTTCAGGAAAGCCCTGACTAGGGACCACCCCACAAGCTTTGCAAATCAAGATTGCAAATTTATTTTACAGTTAATTCAAAGACAACTAAAAATGCTTATCCAGGTCCTGCACCATTTACTGCAGCAAGAACAAAAGGGTTTTTTTTTTCCAGATTAAAGAATATTGGGACCATATGTCATGAAATGCTGGATGAATTTATAGATGATGTCCCTCTCAAAAAGTTAGTAATGAGTACCAAGCAAAAGACATAAATAGTGCTTTGGTTCTCACTAAATTCCATTATATCACATCAAATGCAATGTCTGTTATAAAAAAAAATATTCTCAGTTGCAGGTCTCCTAGTATCCACCTAGTGAGTCATTAGTGGAGAAGACTGAGGAAATGTAAGGTTTTATTCTAAATTACAGTTTCAAAATACAGTATTGTACAGTAGTCTCGAAAGTTCATCTTGAAAGGGTTATCTTTTCCTTCACCATCTACAAAATGATGGCAAATAAAAATCTGAACCATCTATGCCCTGATTTGGCCCAGACAAAGCCTATTAGGTGGCAAACTGAGACTTAGGTGGATAGCTCTACATGATTTCTAGTTAGGAAGTACAAGTCTGAGCCTGGATTTTTCAAAGCTACAGTTTTACACCCTAGCAGGACTTCTGCAAGATTTTCTTCTTTCTAATGCTCCCCACTGTCTTGAGTAAATTTGTTCCTACCTTGTTCATTACTTATCTATGAAACTGCCAAGGTATTGCATGCAAAACTGTACACTCTGCAGAACTGGAAGGTACATGGATGTGGAGTAAGGTATTTTTACAGGATTTCTTTCAACCCTTAGAATACTCCCTTTATTAATTGCTTCAAAACAGACTCTGATGGCTTTTGACTTCTGCCTTCTATTTTAAATGTCTACATTATTTGGAATTTTTGAACAATCTTTGACTAAACTATTTATGAAAATTGTATTAATCATTAAAATCCTGCTACAGCTGCTGCAATTCCATCTTCCTGCAGATTCTGCTGTACCTTGACACACGACCAGAAGCTTGACCAACAGTGCTGAGAGTACTGCGTCTTTACTACTTTGAGAAGTTCATTTCATTATAAGCAATTAAAATAACTGGCCTGCTTTAAAAATGTGTGTTACACTAATTTTGTTCACAAATTTTATTTGCAGAAGGTCCCATTTCCTTTTTATGGCACAATCTCTTTCAATAAACTTAAACTTTTGCATCAAATCTGCAGAAAACCTGATCCACTAAAACCAAGAGTAGTGTAAGAACGCAGCTCACGAAGGTTTTAATCATCAACATTTGAGTCTAATCTCAGATTATAATAAATTTTAATTAGAATGCAGAAGAGCTACAGACAACATTGTTCACATCAGCATGGGTTACATAAATAACTTTGTGTCCTGTTCTAATGGGGGAAATGCCACTGCTAAGTAGTGCCACTTTATATTTAAAAGTATGTGGCTTCATCCACAAAACATCTTTTACTCACACAAAACACTGTGTTACAACTGAACAGCAGCATTTACGTTTCATACCTCACATTAAACCAGGTTTCCTCATGTTCCTTCTCCAGACTGCACTGACACCTGCTGGGGAACTTCCGTCAACTTCAAAATCGACACCCTTGACACATATCAAGCTTTTCTCAAAGCAGCAGTGAACAGATCCGATTCACTGGCTGATTATGCCATGCACTTGCTGTATAGTTTGACTACTGAAGAAAACTCCACTGTTTATGAGGAAAGATTTAACAAGCCATAAATTATTAGAGAAGATGTGATGTTCCGTGATGCGATGTTGTAATGATCTACCTTTTCTTTAAAAAGTATTACCTAGTGTCACCACAGAAAGAAGCAGAGGAAGAACATACAAATCAGCATTCTCCTTCATTCCTAAGATTAAAACAATGTGCTAGGCCTTAGACATAAAACATTCCAAGAAGCACAGCACACAGGTTCATTGTTAACATAAGGCAGTTTAAAAAACCCAAACCCTTAAATACCTCTCCAGTTACTGCATTTGTTATTGCTCCTAAATACAGCAGGGGTAGATTTCATACAGCAGTTCCAAGGAAGACACCAGCTTCTTTGCTATGTGTATATTACAACAGAAGGACTAAGAAAATATTCCAGTTCCAAAGAACAGTTCAGCAAAATAAACAGCACTAATAGTGAAAAGTTATACATGTAGTCTGCTATGAAGACAGATTGCAAAACTCACCTTTCACATCAGAAGTTAACTTAATATTGAGGACCTTTTTCAGCTCCTACTGGAATCCAATGCAAACTTTTATCACGTTTAACAAGGATTACATAAATCCTCAAGATCTTTAAAGCTATGGAATTCAGTCATGTAAAACTGCAAGTGTAAGGTGAAACACTTCCTTCATGCACCAATGACATAAACCCCATTTTTAAACTATTCCTTTTTCTGTTTCTCCCAAATGTCTGAGACTGTGAATAACAGGAATTTGAATCTTGCAAAGAAAGTTGCACTGTGGAGAACTATTGTGTGCAGACAGACCATAGCCCCCACCTTGATAAAAAAACTGCTGAAGACAGGAATCTTTTTTTATCAGTCAGACATATTTAGGTAGTATTGGACACAAGTATTGGTTGAAATTTTTTTAAGCATTTGGACAGAAAAAATAGGTTTTGCTACAAATGTTGGCAAGTTGCTTCAAAGATGATTAAGCGTTTCCAAGTACCTCAAAACCTATAGCATATCATGCAAAAAAAAGTGAAAGTTACTAAATGAAATTATTTCAGGAACAGATAGTTTTCATTCAATGAATAACATTGACCAAATTATATTATTATTATATTATTAGGTAGATAGAGATTTTGTAGAAATGTGCTTTCCAATGATCTCCAGCATAAAAGATTCTTCAGCATAAAACATTCTGAAAGAGGAATACATTTTCAGTGTTAGTACTTAAGAAGCTTTCCAAAGAATCAGGAACACACATCCCAGGTTTTGGAAATACCACTTTATTTTCCAGTGAATATCCAACTTGTAACACTTGCGTCATTGCTTAAGAGCTCTCAAATTGATGAAATACTAAAATCTACAGCTCCAGTGCACAGTTAATTAGATATCTAAATCTTAAAAAAAAATTATCAGTGCAAAAATATAAATTAATTCAGTATGCAGTTAAATGCATTTTGTTACAAACATATTTGGGCTTTGAGCACATACACATCAAATAATCTGGTAAGAGAAGCCACTTCCAATCTGTGCTCCAAACAAAACTATTCCATACCCAATTCTAAAGACAGACAAGAACTAACTTTTTCTTTTTAAATGAAAAGTCTGAGCTTAGTAACAACATTCACCATGGGTACACAAGCTGAGAAATATTATAGAAGTCACCCTTTATTCAGACAGGAGATGTTCTGAAAGAGGCTTTCCTATTTTACATGTGTGGGATCCTTTTGAGACATCTATGTTTTTTCCATTCAGAACAGAGAATTAACAACATTCCAGCGTGCCCCAGTGTTGGCAACTCCTCTTTTCAGTCCAGATACACGATGATGATTGATGAAGCTGTTGGGCCTATGGTAGCAGGCAGAGCAGCTTGGCAGGAATTCAGTGTTATTGAAAGAAATCTCAAATACTTATTCCATCTCCTCTACTAACTTTAATCACACTATCAACATGCTGCCAGGAATGGAGCCTTGAAACCAAGCCATGAGCCTACACAAGCAACCCTTGTTGGTGTATTACTGCTGCAATACAGGTAAAGTGTAAATTCTGTTTATTTTTACCTGTTTCCATTCTACATTGGACACCAGCAAAATTATGGAAAGATATTTCCTGCACTAACGGTTAGCTTGCAGCAAATTTCATTAAGGTACTACGTCTCATTTTCCTTGGTTAATGAACTGATTAAGTGAACTTCTTCAGTTACACTGCTGGTAACTGCAAGTTTGGAATAAAGGAAAGCAGCGCAGGAGTTTCACATACACTGTAAGAGTAAGTTAGTAAGAAAGCAGATCAGTACTGCAGGCATTTAACCACTAATCTGCTCATCTGTTACACTGATAAAGAAACAAAAATCTTAACCTCAATTGCCTCATAAAGTTCTGACAAGCTTATCCTATGTAAACCAACAGCATGCCAAGTATTTAAGGTAAAACTGTACTAGCTGCAAAGCTAATACAAAGACTGATATGCTTCTCATGATTACTTTTTAGCTTGTTGTGGCTTTGCTTAGAACAGTAAAGCTTAAAAAGAGAGGCCTGAGACATTTACAGGGAGAAAAAAAAAGCAATTGTTAACCAAGCTTACCTTACAATTTTTATGTTAGCAAAAACCATTCAAATTGCAACTCTACTTCATAATACTGAACATACAACCCAGAAGTTTGAATTACAATTTGATTTAAAACTCTGTTGAGATCTTTCACCGCTAAATTTTCGAAGTAAAATATTCCGTAAGACAAGTTTATTTTCTTGAAATCTACAAACAGAATATAGAGTTTTCCCAGTGAATTCTCAGCTAACTATGGCTGGAACCTATCAACCTACTTTTTGGGAAAGGGCTGCAGCTGCACGCCAGGATAGTTAATATTACATTAGTCTCTGTTTTCCCAAATGATACGATACTCTGTTGATGGGAGAGAACTCCAGTTTGCAACTCCCTGAGCTGGTGTAGTCACACAATTTTCAGTTCCACTTTCCAACAAACAAAGAAATACTGGCATTCCACCTGCCCTGAATCAAACAAGCATAGATAGGCACTTAAGTTGAAAGTATGCAAACCTTTTCTTCCCATACCAAGCCTGGAGAGGAAATTCTCCTTTTTTCTATCAATTTCAGCTTTCCAAAAGAACCCCAATTTAAATCAGAAGAAACTGAGCATGGCACAAACGCAGCATTATTAAAAAAGGTCTTAAAAAGAAACGTATTTGGCCAGCTCCTTCTCCATCTCAGAGTACTGCTCTTTGAGGCGCTCCATGGCTTTTCTGTGCTCTTCGTCCACCTCCGCACGCTTGTTCTGCTGCTCTTTCATGAACTCCTCCCAGTGGGCGATGCACTTCTCTTCACGAGCCATCACCTTGTCTGCCTGAAGCTGAGGGGAGGAAAATACAAAGTTTTTAGTAATCATTTCCATATTAAAACAGGGGGTTTAATCAGAGCTACATAATGTTAAAGTATCTGAAAACTAGCATGAAGACATATGGAAAGGAGACACTAAAAAAACCCCACTTATTTTTGCATAGCCAATCCAAAAAAAGTGGCAAAATGTCTGCAATACTATTAACATGATTGTGTTAGCAATGATGCTATTTCTATAAAATATAACAACATAGATATTAAATGTTTTGAAACTGGCAGCTAGTATTTCTGCTTTAGCCAGCTAGCTCTCACTGTGATTAATGTCTTCTTTGATAAATAAGTTATTTTTCCCCTCATACTTTCCTACTGCTTTGCTTCTGGAAATCTAATTCTGTTCACTCTCTTATCTTGAAAAAAAAAAATTTAAAACGTCTAGATACCTAGAAAGAGAGATCATGCACACATTCAGTGCACATGACAAAATGTAATACAATTCTGTGGATTGCTTGCAAGCTGTATTAACAGTCTGGCTCCCTTTTACTACAGGTGCAGAGAAGCACCTGTAAAATCTAGGCAGTTGTTCTTCCATTTGTTCCATCTCCCAGCAAAAGAGAGATTAATCCTGCCTTTTATTTTTAATCCCTCTCCTTTTCAGTGTATCAGCAATGACTTTCATGTGTATGGCATTTTTGTCAACTAAAGGCACTGGGAACCCATTTATGTATTCTTAAACACTCTCTCTGCTGTTCTTCAAGCTCACACAGCACGGCTAAATACACAATTTTTTTTCAGTGCAGCATTTTATACACTTTAAAAACATTATGCCAAGATCCATTTTGTTTGCAACAGATAGAGTAACATCTACTAACAAAATCCACCAGTGTGTACTAATAGTTTGACTGATACACTACTTTGTAGTCAACAGGTTTTGAAACATTGGTGTTTCAAATACTTTTTGACATAATTACACATCACCTACCCAAACCTGACACTACATTCTACCAAAATCCCATTATTTTTTCAGAACACATCATCTCAGAAAAGTAAGGAAAAGGTATTTCTCCTCAAGTGGCTGCATTACAATGACAACTTTTATCTATATTTTTAAAAAGTTACCCACCTGTTATTGCTCCCATTTGGAAAGTTTCAAGCCAAAAAGTCTTACTATACAAACTTTTAAGAAATGCTATGAATCCAGAATACCTATAACTACTCTTCCACTACATATTAAAAAAGAAAAAAAAAAAAAAGGGTGTAAACATAGAGCTAATATTTAAAGAAAAAAGAATAGTCACCATTCTTACTGACTGTTCATTTTCTAAGTTATAAATTTCTTATTAAAGCTTTGCTTCAAACAAACAGTAGCAGAACTGTAAGAATTTCCTACCTCTCTACCAGTATCTACAGTAGTGTTAGACACAAGCAAACTCTGTCAGTGCTCAGCAGTGTGCTGTTTGCACAGTACCAGTATTCAATTGCAATTGGACTGCCCATCTTCATCAATTACAAAAAAAAGGAAAGAAAAACATGACTATCAGCTTACATCCATCAATGCACAGCCTGTTTTGCTTGATGGCCATGGAAACGTCTCCAGTACTTCTGAACCAAATTATTATCAACAGCATTTTGCAAGTAAAGAGATAACACAGGAACACAATAAAGAAGTAGTAATGGGAATACAGGAAACTAATTTCTTGTATAATTTTCCAGGTTTTAGATTCAGAGCACATGTATTTCAAATAAGCAAAGTGTAGCCAACTGAAAAGGTTCCAATGATTCGCATGTTCCTATAATATAGCCCTTCATTAAATAACCCATCCACAAGTGAAAAAAACCACTTCCTTTTCAACAAGCAATATATATATAATATGGTCAATGTTCTCAGCTAACTAGGAAAGATTTACATTTCCATTCTGGTAGGTTAGTAGATGTTTTTTGTTCCACAGAAAATAAGCTTTTTTTATATTTAAGCTTTCCCTGTACGTGACAAATGTTATAGTTTGAGCTAGGAGGGAAAATAAAAAAAAATAGTTTCCATGTATCAGGAGATTGTAGGAAGAGTTAGGTAGATCCATTAACTTTGCAGTGTGCACATTTTATAAGGGCAGAAATCACCCCAAAAGAAGTTTTACTGGAAGTACATAAGGTATAGAGAAATAAGTTTTTAAGTTTTGCTATACTGAAGGCAGATAAACTTGCTGTGAAGCACGAGATTCTTAGATGACAAAATAAAAATCTATCCATCCATCCTTTACCTTTCTCACTTCATACTCCCTCTCTTGGAGTCTATGGATCATAGCGTTGGCAGCTTGCACTGAAACAACAAATTGCAGTAGATCAGTCTGCTGCTGTAAATCAAAGAAACTTGCCTGAAAGAGATTTAGGAGATGTGAGGCTGTTGCAAGGTGAAGATTATATTCCAGTGTGTCACTTAACTCTGCTCGAGTCATCTGTACTTGCAGAAAATGCTTTACACTTAAAACTTTTACACTTCTAAAAGTAAGTAGGCTTATTGCAGAGTTCAACTTTGTGTGTTCTAGAAGCCAAAAGCAGGCAGGCAGTGAGGTCCTCTTGTGCCCACACCCTTAGTGTTGCTGATGAGCTGGAGTGCACTACTCAGCACCTCAGAAGACATCAAAAACCACTCTCAAGTCAGTAAGTAGAAACAGGTGACCAAACTCTACGTTTTACTTAGTTGGGTTTTTCTTCCTTATTTTTTCCCCTTCAGCTGTGTATGGACTCCACAGGTACAACATCTTTATGCTGGAGTCAGTCTCTTCTCTCCCAGACTAAGCCTGGGAAAACTTCTCAAAGGAAATAGGAACTGTATTCCTACACACTTTTTTCCCCCCCAACTTAATTAACGCTTAATTTTAACACAGAATTAAATACACTTATTTCCCAGAGCAGCAACTGGATGCAGTTCTGGACAACTGGCTCAAGCTGCTGCTGTTTGAGCAGGGAGGTTGGGCATGACCTCCAGAGGTCCCTTCCCACCTCAACCATTCTGTGATTCTATTACTAAAGATGTACTGCACAGCTGGTCAGGGAGCAGCATGGAAGGTTCACCCCAGTTAGATGGTATTAGAACATATGTCTTATTTGCATCACTAAATTTTAAGTTTCAATATTTTCCTGCAATCCTTTTATGGGTAAAGCATCATCTACCATTTGCTATTCTGCATATGCGAGATGCCATATAAATAAGTTATAGGAAATTAAATGCTTATACAACATGCCACACATAAATTGTAACAAAACCCACAGTGGCATGTTTCAACTGCATAAATTTAGCAGCTAAAGCTACCACACTCTCTTAAAATCTCTTTTGAGGAAGCCATCCTGCTGAATGAGTAAGAAAAAAAAAAGACACTTAAATATTAGTACAAATCTTAAACTTTCTTTTAAAATCTGAGCACTAAAGAAATATATTAATTATTATAAGGATGAAACTAAGATTAGCATGTAATCACTATCACTTCCCAATTTGTGACTGAAGATAATGATAATAATACATTTCATAGCTATACAGTGGCAAGTTTTGTTTTAAATGATAGGAGACAGTATTATGCACTCCTGAAGGAAAATTAAGAAACTTGAAGGTAACACCACAGCATGTTTGCAACAAACCAGGAAACTGAAATTTTGCCCATGGCTTTAGTCAATGTGGAGTACTATTTCCAATTGAATAGGAAAAGAATGAGCTGAAACAACTTCTACTCAAACCAGGAAAAAACTTTAATGTAACCTTAGCAAGAGCTGATTGGCTGAACTATTACATATTAAAAATGTTCCTGTTGTTTCCCTTTTAAAATTTCACAGAAACGAGAACAAAGCACAGTCTGTTAAACAGTAGAAAATTACCCAAGTGAGGTAATGTTTTTACAAATCATATTTTGAATGCAAACTATTTAAATTACTCCTCAAAACGATGCATCAAGAGCAGTAAGAAGCAACCTGCTTACATCTCTTGAAGGTTTCACTCAAATTGTCTTGCATTGCCTGCTCACACTTTGGAAGAACACGTTCGTTTGTTTCAAAGATCGTGGTTTTTAGATTTTCAAGTACTCGCAGTTCTCGGAGACCACGTTTTTCCTGCCACAAAAATGAAAGAAAGTGAGTGGCTAGCAAGGAATTTTACTTTGCAAATTAAAGACGGTTTCCCAGTTGATAAACTAATAGCTTCATCTCAAAGACTAGATCATTACCTACTAAAGTGTTAACTCTATTTATTTAACAACATAGATAAAATTGCCAAAAAAAGACAGCAATGCTCCATTCTTCACATTAAAATACAAGAATCCTTTGAATGACTCCTCTGGCCCTTGTGAGAAAAGACAGTTACACACCATATGGAAAAATGTGCTGTTTTGTATAGATAATATACAGCATCTCTAAAACAACAGAGAGCAACACAGCTTGAAAGCATTTTTATTTTTATAACTCAGCTGTTACTGAGAAATAACATAGCAGTGATTCTGCTTGCTTGATGTCTGACCCTCCACATTTAGCATGGCATGAGGTGAAAACAGTGCAAGTAAAATTGTTTTAACTGAAGTAAAGCAATGAAGTCGACTAAAAAATAACATAACACAGCTGACTAAAGAGGCAGCTCTTCTAGCTCACTATTGATCATGATTAATTACAAGTACAGTAAGATCTTGTTATATGGTCTAAATTAAAAAAAAATAAAAAAAAAATCTGTTTTTCTGAAGCCACAGCACTATTCCCACTCTGAATTTCACCAGGCTTTACTTTAGATAAAAACTCTGCATAGACAAAAAACACTGTATCACATGAAGTGGGACAGGGATTACCACATCCATCTTAAAACTTCAGAAACATAAGCACAGACAAGTAAAACACCTTAATTAAATAGGCTCCAGATTTCCTGAGTGCAGATCTCCATTCCTTGCACACTAGGTGCTAATCATTGAAAAATAAGCACGTATCCTACTACAACAAGAAAGTGTCTCTTACCTCAAAGTTAGAAACAAGTGGAGTTTTTGGGTGCTGGGGGTCCTGAGCCCACCCACTTAGAAGAAATTCTAAACTGCAAAAATTTAAACAATCCTCTACTTTGCTATTTTTCCCATAAAAGTATAAATCAGTAATTAAATTTCAATAAAAGATATAAGAATATATTAAATTTGTCTAAGAAACAGAACAAGACTTCAGGTGAAATGGGACAAATATATGAATTATCAGCCTAAAGATACAAGTTCTAATTTTGTCTGTGAGTTTAATATTTTCCATCCGGTGGAATGACATGTAAAACTACTTATAGCTTAGTTAGGGAAAGAAGAGAAAAGAAATAATTTCTTATGACTCTCAAGCCCATATGATACAGATCTGATAGGAGTTTACTTCACATCTGTATTTTGCTAAACCAGCACAGACAAAACAGACCTGCTTGAAATACAAGCTACAATCTGGGTTGGGTGGGAGGGGGTGGTGAGGGGGAAAGACATTTTATTGTCATTCAAATCAGGTCTGCATACTGGAATTTTGAGGTGTAACTGCATTTTCAGGACTGACTTTAAATTCCACATACTGTAAGAAAGAAAATCTACTCAGAAACAGCCTTTTGCTGGCATAAGATTCAAATTTTCTAAACTTTTGCTGCCATCTTGTGGAAACCAAATTATACTTTGCAGGCAAAGCTGTATATAAACACTTTTACACCTTCACTACTTCAGCCTTATTTGCAGCCAATCAGATAACAGTCATTCAATTTTTAATGATTTTATTACTTTGCATGAAGTGTTGCTCTTCTCTTCCAGTAATATCACTTGGTCTCGTGTAATGAAAACCAAAGAAAATAAAATTACAGCTATGCTAGCTGAATCCAGCTGAGGCATAAAGTAGTTTCTCAATGAAATGTAAACCCATACTGGCCAACAATACTTTCCTTGAACCAACTAGACTTCTCTAAGATGTTAGGACTACATTATTCTCCTACATCAATATTCCTGCCAGTCTTCTGCAGGAAAAAAAAAAACACATGCCCCATTCAAAACTTTTAAAAGACATAAATTACCGCCTTGGTTGCTAAAGATGCAGATGTATACTGCAGGTGTGTTATTTTGGGAAAAAATCCATGACAAGTCCTTCTGAAGAAAGCTATGTACCTACTATGGTATCTAAAAAGATGCTAAAGCTTTTCGAAGTTTCAGACTGTGACAGCAGCCAAGAAGATACAAATACTTACTTCAAATTCTTTAACAAAGTAACGTATTTCTCCCTGAATTACTGGTCGGTGATCCAGCAGTCTTGAATAGACTTCCCCAACATCTGGAAGATTAATGACAGCCAGAATTTTAGTTTTTCTCTCACTCCCACACCAGGCTACAAAACACAGGCAGTACACCATACCTCAGTGTGAGGAAGGACTATTGCTCACCAAGAACATACAAAACCAAAAGAGCATCAAAACAGTATTTGTAGGGTAACCTATCTATCCAGCAAGCCATCAGCTTAGATAAAACACAACGAACCAGTATTCCAGATGCCAAAGACACCTTTCTGTGAGGGTGAATGCTCTCCTCTGTGGCTCAGCACCCTTTGTCTCAATGCTCTTTCTGCTCACTACAGCTTCTGTATCCGATTGCTAATGCTGGTAAAAGAACAGAACTAAATGCTGCAGTTTAACAGATTAACAGCTAAGTGTGGGAATCTTCTGCAGTAAAAGACAAAAGGAATCCTCATTATAGAGGAAAACTGTCAGCATTTTCTTGTATTCCAGGGCCAGACTTGAAAGTCTTGGAAAAAGAGTATTTACTACTTAAGTATGTGCGGAGAAACAGGCTCACGTGTCATAAAGAAAAAGCCTGCTAAATTGAAAAGCACTGTGAGAGCATAGCAAATACTGTTTCAAGAAATACACAGCATAGTCCCAAAAAAGACTTTAAGCCGGCACTGCCATCTAAATGATGTGTTCTCCTGCCTCAGCTGCTGGACCTGCCCTGTGGCTCCCCGTCTCTACTGTATCCACCTGGATTTGTTCCACACCCTGAACCCCACCCCGTCCAAAACGGTGCAGAACGATTATTCAGAAATTCTGGAAAGACATGATTGTAGTAAATAAAGCATGGGATAAACCACTTCCCAGTCCAAACGCTTCTGCGCACAGATTAACCAGGACAAAACTTGGGCAAACAAGACCCAAGTGCTTCCCCAAGAAACTCCATGCCCGTGGCAAGGGCCTCCGTGGCCGACCCGGCTCCCCGAAATAAAGCCACAGAGACACCCTGGTTTCCAATTCTGAGAGATGAAAGCCAGCTAAGCCTCCCAGCTGTCCAGCTTTAAACCTCAGCACACGCCGCGGAACCTCGGCGGGCTGGAGGGCGCTGGAATCCCGGAGAGCTGGGACCGGTCCTGGGTGGTCACGGGACCAGCTTCCCCTCCCGGGCCCCTGGGCCGCCTCTCCGCCGCTGCCGCGGGGTTACACAGCGGGCTCGGCACCCGCGGTAGCCCGCACCGCTCCCTGCTTACCCTTTATGATGGGCTGGATCGGGGACCCGGAGGCCGGCGAGTCCCGTCTCCTGTCGGCGGGCGGCGGGGCCGCCGCGCTGCCGCGGCCGGGGGACGCGGGGCCGGCCCCGCTCATGGCGCTCGGCGGCCCCGCGCAGCGCAGCCCGCGCCGCCCCGGCCCTGCCCCGGCCCTGCCCCGGCCTCCCGCCCGCAGAGCTTCCGCCCGGCCCGCAGCCGCGGAGTGAGGTCATCGCGGCGCGCCGGCCGCGGGAACCGCCCCCAAGGATCCCCGATCCCTCCCAAACCTGCGGGTTTGAGAACTGCTGTTGTGGGAGGAGAGACGCTCAGGAGTCTGGAGAAGGGCAGCGGGGCTGGGGAAGGGTGTGGAGGGCATGTCCTGTGAGGAACGGCTGAGGGAGCTGCGGGTGTTCAGCCTGGAGTAAAGGAGGCTCAGGGGAGACCTTATGTCTCTCTACAACTGCCTGAAAGGAGGCTGTGGCCAGGTGGAGGTCGGCCTCTTGCCCCAGGTAACCAGCGACAGGGCAAGAGGACATGGCCTCAAGGTGTGTCAGGGGAGCTTCAGGCTGGACATCGGGAAGTATTTCTCCACAGAAAGGGTGATTGGACACTGGAGTGGACTGCCCAGGGACGCGGTGGAGTCACCATTCCTGGAGGTGTTTAAGGAAAGATTGGACATGGCACTTGGTCTAGTTGACATGGTAGTGTTTAGTTATAGGTAGGATTCGATGATCGCAGAGGTTTTTTTCCAACCTAATTGATGCTATGATTCAGAAATTATAGTAAGAGATATGTATTAAGCAACCTAGTTTGCTACCACTGGACACACAGGCTAAAAAAAAAAAAAAAAAAAGCAGCAGTCTTTTTTTACAACTATTAAAAAATGCAAAAATAACACAAAATCACTGTACACTTAAAACAACTTCAGAGTACAAGAGAGGCTTCTCAGTATGAGAGAAACATGGAGCTCCTGGAGCAGGTCTAGTGGAGAGCTACAAATTGATTAGGGGACTGGAGCATTTCTTACCATAAAGACTGAGGGAACTGGGCTTGTTCAGCCTTGAGAAGAAACAACTGAGAGGGAACCTTATCAATGTCTGTCAGTATCTGAAGGGAGGGTACCAAGAGGATGGAGCCAGGCTCTTCTCAGTGGTGCCAAGCAACAGGACAGGAGGCAATGGGGAGAAACTGATGCCCAGGAAGTTCCACCTGAACATGAAGTTATTTACTGTGCAGGACTGAGCACTGGAACAGATTGTCCAGACAGGCTGTGGAGTCTCTCTCCCTGGAGATACTTAAGTACCTTCTGGATGCATCTTGTGCCAAGTGCTCTGGGATGACACTGCTTGAGCAGGGAGGTTGGACCAGATGAGCCACTGTGGTGCCTTCCAACCTGACCCATCCTGTGATTCTGTGAGAGCATTAGAATATTTTCAATATACTTGCCTCCCTCCTGGCCACTTATAAATTACAGTGTATTAACTTCTGTTTGTGACTTTTTTCCCCCCGCTGCTCAATAAACTCAATAATTTCTAGAACAGGTTGATCCTATTTAGGCCATTGCATCTAAGTTTGTTTCTTCTTTTACACATTTTTTTTTTAATCTGCAATACATGTCACACTGCTCACTGTTGGTTATATGGTCAATGAAGAATAACCTGGACCACAAATTCTGCTACAGCTGCTGCAGCCTTCAGTGTTCTGACCTGGAATACCAGAAAGGTGGCAGTTTAGCTGGAACAATTACTAGTTTATTAGTAGAAAACAGGAGTAGTATGTATTCTTTGTTAGGAATTAGTTCTGTCCATGTTCTACTTTGCATAGCTTTTGTAAGTAGGAGCAATTGTGTAGCTCAGGGAAAAAAAAGGGACTTTTTAAAGCTATTAGAACTGACACAAAAAAATGATCCTATTATTAAATTCTGTGTCACATCATAAAAGCTTGGAAACTGCTCACTGAAATTACTATATGGGAGGTTTTTTGACAATATCTATAATCTTCTAAATTCAGGCTTAAAAATGAGTGAATTGGTTTTGTTGAAACAATCTCCTCCAAAATCAGGCAAAATATAGCTGGAGTCTGTCTGACAAAATGAAGCTTACACTGGGAAGTGTTCAATACTTCAACTAACATTATTATTAAATTTAATTATCAATTAAATGAATTATAAATATATAATGTATAATAGTTTTTCACTCCTTCACTGTTACATAAATATTACGTTAATTAGGCAATAAATAAATATAAGAATTATTTTCAAAGTAGCTCCCTTCTCCATTATCTTTTTTCCCCAAAGTGACCACATATTGCAACCTATAAATTAGTATTTATATTTTTCCACTTGAATCCAAAACATGTAAGTATTTGACAATCACCAGCAAATTACAGTAGTGCTCATATATTAATAATATCTGCAGCATATTCCTGCTGGCTCAATCATCACTACTAATCTGGGCTAGAATTGTTCAAATGTTAATTTTACCCTTTCCAGCTTAGCTGCCATCCTTTCATAGCCTCTCAGACAAGTTATTTCCCCCTCTAAGCCCCATGCTCCAGCTTTTTATTTGCTAAGGAGGAAATCCTGTAGTTAAGGGGCTTTGTAACTACTACATTTCTAGGAAAGTTTTTATATCATGACTCATGTCAGGTTTGGAATTATGGGACTGCAACAAGGGTAAATCCTGTGACAGATAGATGCATTGGTTTCTAGGACTACTGTCCTGAAACCATTCCTCCTTTGTTTGAATAATTTCGGGGGTTTTGGGGGTTTTTCTTTGTTTTTTTTTAAAGAAGATGCTTGATTTGTTGTATTTATGCCTGGTTTTGTTTTTTGTTCCCCTGCTTACTCTCATTGCCCAGTCAAGCTTATTTTCAAAACATATTTTAAGGAAATTAAGGAGGACTTAAAGAGGTGATGGCTATGAAAAGACAATACTTGTGGAGCCCCTAACCTGTCAGTTTATAGAAAGTAGTCATCAAGTCACAAAAATATGGAAATAGCTATGGCTTGGAGCATGAAAATCAACATATGTAGTCATCATGTATTTTTTTGGAAGATAGGCTAAACAACCTCTGTCATTCTTGCCGTGCAATGGAACCCGCTTTCTCTTTTAGGGATCACCCTGCCACTTCCCATTAGCATTAGCAGCACTCTGAATTGCAGAATCTTCAGATGAATGTGCCGAGTCCTGTCATTTCCCCCACAGGCTGTCTGGCGATGATAATCCACTAAAGGATTATTTCATCCAAGTGGCGGTGTCCGAGTCAAATGCCGGCAACAGGCAGGGAAACCCAAACCTGTTGAGGCAGACATCTGCCCAGACGGGAGGAATCGGAGCGACGGCCCTTAAGAGGGCAAGGCGGGGGACATACTTTGTGCCAGCAGAATAAGTCCATGGGCTGCACCCGTGATGGCAGAGCAAGACCACGATCGTGATGGCTGGAAGTTTGCGGGCTGCGATGCCGATGCTGGCCAAAGCAGGCCCGGGGCTGTGCTCTTTGGAGCGGTGCCTTGTCACATTAGTCGGGCGGCCACTGTGTTTGATGCTCAACCTGGACGGACAGGCCTGCCAGGCAGAAACTGCTCAGGCAGATGATGCTGGGGAGGACAAAAATTATCCACCGCAAGACTGAGAAGACAGATGACACCCAGCAGGAACAGCAAGCCAGATCTGCAGAATCCACAATGCAGCTGGCTAGCCCGGGGCTACCTGCCTCTTTGAAGAGGAACAGACATCACCTACGAGCTGTCAAATTAGATCACCAGCCTGAAAATGCTGAAAGAGATTTAGTTCTTCCAACAGAGAAGGGAAAGTTTAATGGATGAAAATCTTCCTAAAGGGGCCAAGGTAGTGTGGGAGGAGAAAGGAGAATCCTTCAGACGCAGCAACAATGAATATGAATCACCTCCCGCCTGCCTGCAGAGTGAGAGATGGCATGTGCGGTGTTCTGTGGCAGCCGCGCTGGCTGTAGTCACTACCAGCGTGGAAAATAAAGGCCACGCCTGCAGGAACGTGCACAGAGCAGCAACAAGTAATGCTTGCTACAAAATCGATCCCCCTTTCCAAATCTGTGATATCTTTATAGCGCCCTGGAGCCGGGCTCTGAAGTATGATACATCTCACATTGAAGACATGCAGCCGTGGGATACAAAGGCACAGTCTGAATCCGAAAGCTCGGCGCAGCAAGAGGGGCATGACAGCATTTCCCCTCTCATTTCTTTTGCAATAAAATTCAAGCACAAAGGAAATATGCGCAACACAAGTCAATTTTGATAAATAAATAGAAAAAAATTAAGATTACCAAGTGAGTAAGCATGTGCTCAGGTGTGTGGTGAATATGCAACCTGGCGTTTCCATGAGGGACAGCAGCAGCATGATCCAATTATAGATGCAAAGAAGAAATACTGCTCTTAGGGGGAAAATATTAAATGTAGCAATCCATTAAGCAGCTGCATCATTGCAATTACACTTTGAAGTTAAAGACTGTGAAACACACCAAAGATTAAAAGAGGTGATAAGATTAAAAACCAAAAGGGGAAAAAATCAAATAGGCCTACTGATCCCTCTTTCTAGCAAAAAAAAAAAAAAAAAAAAATCAAATCAAGAAAGGTAGAAAAAATGGACATACTAGGTTCTGTATATACATACAGTTGCAAAATCAATTTATGGCCACACCAAGCAAATCTACTTGAAAAATCTTTTCCCAACTTCAACATTCACGTAGCAGACAAACCATAAATCACCTGTAGAGATGCAGAGGATTGTAGTAGATCAAAAAGAATATGAACCAGACTTCTGAATAGAAGAGCTTACACTGGATTTCTTAATAATGACTTTATAGTTCTCTCTATTCCTTTATTTTCATCTATCTCAGCTAATCACATTTTAAGTACTTTGTCATCTTCCAAATCAACAGCTGACTTTTGATCATCTATTGTTTTTTTAACCAAGCAGAAAATAAAGATACCCAAGTTCTACTGCTCTTTTATCTGTAATGTTACTTGGGTGTATTTCACAGACAAAACCACTTCTAAGTCACATTTTCATGTAAAATAGTTAATATAAATGAATGTCATATTTGAATTGCAAAGTACATCTACATTAAATCTTACTGAAGAGTCTCAGCTCCCTGTGAATAACTCAGGATCCACACCCACACTGAAGGGTGCAGAGTAATCTTCCATCAGCAATAACTGAAATTTATGTGTGTATATGTGTGTGAGAGAGACACAAAGTGACGTTGTAGAATTATTTTATCAAGATACTCCAAAGCTGTAACACCTACTGGGAAGTCTAAGGTGCACCTCACAAAAAATAAGCTCCCCATTTCTAGGCCTGTGTGCTTCCAAATATTCAGACAGTAGCAGAAAATTCCTGAGAGAAGGTCTACTTCAGTTTACAAATATTTTGAAGAGGGTTGGGTAGGCTATAGAGAAGGAATAAAAGATGAAAAAGATTAAAAATATGTGAAAATATCACCTCTTACAGGCAAACAGCTGTTTGCTTGGAGACTTCACTGGCAGAAGTTACACTTTCTACACAAAGATCTCTGGAAATTCAATAGGTGCATACCTATTGATGGCAAATACTTACTGTGAGTGGGACAAAGGAAGGTAACAAAACTTGCTGGGTTGGACTGTATTGAGTGAGAATCAGAAGTGATAACTTCTAACTCATTTTCTGTGTGAAATACTGAGATGCCAACCTGGAAGGTAAATCACTGATAACACAGAAAGCATGTTACACCTTTAAGATATCATAAATAATTTCTTTAGTTTTGCTGCTGAAAAGCCTCCACTTTGGTTCCATCCAAATGGCCAGATTTAAGATTTTCTTTTCAGGTCTAAACTGGAACTATTTTTTTTTTTTTTTTTTGTTGAGTGTAATCTTTCCAAATTTCTCATTCCTAGTTGCTCTCTTCTAATCCCATATTAAACTTGGATTTTTCTATAAATCACTGTTGCCCAGTTGCAAGTCTCAGAGCAAGAAACAGCCCTACAGACTTCAGATGTCAAACTGAATTCTCACTTAAAAATGAAGTTACACATACAGAGACAACTAAAAGTCATCAGCACATTTCTAACATATCTTGTTGCAATACTTGAACACCTGTTTCAACCTGGTTGGTCTACAAGCAGTCATCTTGGCATCAAGGGGAAAAAGTCAAAGTGCTAAGTGTAGGATTTCACTGAACACTTGCAATTATCGTATTTATTTCACTGTTGAATTCTTCTGTTGCTGAAAGGTTGTCATGCAGCACTATCTCACCATATGGCAACACACTCAAGTCCCAGGGGCACATACTTAAAAGACCATAACATGTCAGGCCCCTTGAATAAATTAGAACAATTATGCAAAATAATAATACTGCAATGATGAGATACATTAACAAATGAAAGTGTCGCTGTTCACGAAATGCTGTGAAAATAAATTCCACACATCACTGTGGTCATCATCATCATCACAATGCAAAGCAACAACAGTAAAACAACATCACAGTGCCCTTCAGCAACAGAAGTTTTAAGAAAGGAGAAAGGGGATGCAAGGGAGAAAAGTCTCTTTTACTAATGTTCAGCGAAAATAGAATAAAATATTGCATAAAGAGGAAGCTTTAACAGCAGCTGAACATTTACCCATGCAAACCCTTTACAGACCATCAATGTTAATTTGAGAGCTCCCACTACATACCTCATCTTTTAAAATTATGAAGCATAGTTGTAAAAAATGTATCTCATGCAGTCTCAGACTGACTCAGAGTTGTGTGATTTTTCAGAAGTTTTCTTACAGATTTGTTTGTCCTTGATCAAAAGACATTAGATAGAAAGGGAGAGAGGCAAGAAAAATCAATACCATCTGGTTTTCCCAGTCATCTCTCTAAAGGCAAAGTCTCAATTCATCCTTCTTTGCTTTTAACCCTCTATCCTCTTAAGTTTCTCCAAGCAGGGGAAAGAAAATTGCAATATGCTCAAGTTACTATATGATAATGACCAAATGCCTTTTAGATAGTAGAGAGTTAAATATTACTAATCCACTTCTAAGTATTTCATCTTTCTACTAGGTGAACTTTTTTTTTAAAACATTTCAGCAGCAAGTAACGCTTTTGTTCTACACCGGAGAAAATAAAACTGGCACAAGAGGCTGGGGGATACTGCAGCAGTAGCATGTGGCCAACTTGTGAAATCCCAATACTTGCAAACAGCAGCTGTTTGGGATTAAAAAAAAAAAAAAAAGACACTTTGTAGCATCATCTCTACAACAACCTGTCTGAAAAGATCACAGTTATTGTTTCCAGCAACATTTAGGTGTGGTTCAATTACAGCATTCTCAGCTGTAATGTAAGCTATTTTCATGGATGAAGGCTTGCACATACATTTTAAAGAACTTAAAGCATTCTTACTTACAAAAGCATAGATAAAAACAGTAAATCTGTAAGATGAACAAGAAACTTCCCTAAACCCTGACCAAATGCACTGATGATTCACACCCTTTCTGAAACAAAATGGTTGATTATAGCAGAATTTAGTAGAAGTGCAGGTACTTTTCTAAGTCTTACCCTCACTTGCTCCCACACGTGAAAGAAAAAGCAAACTCACTTAAATACATACTGTAAGATAAAAAATATTTGAATAAAGGGGATATTAAGAGTACAAATACTGACAGTAAACACCTGAAGCTCTCAGGCAGTTGGATATGGAAAGCTTTGAGTGTGAAGTTTCTAATGTACCTTTGTACTAAAGCCCACTCCACAACTCTTGAACAGACCTCAAGATTTCAGAGAGATCATTTTAAGTACATAAAGTGAGTTTCTAAATAGCAAGGGACAAGAGTAGCTAGAAGTGGATAATGAAGCACTCAGGAAACAGGGAGAAGTTTCTGAAATTTTTTCCTTATAAGCAATTTTGTGTGCCTGTAAACCCTCAGTGAAAGAATTAAAAATAGAATTATGTGTATCTAGAGAAAACATCTATTAGAGCCTGGAGTTGTCCAGGTTATGCTTATCCTTGCAATTTTCTTCTGTCCATTTATGTGTCAGGATATATTTTAACTACCTCATTATCTACTTACTTTTTCTTCTAAGGACTTTTAACATTCAAAATGTTCAAACATCTACCCAAGATATCTTTTTTATATTTACTAGGTGAGAGGCTCCTAAGTAGCACATAAAACAAAAGAATGTATGAGTGAAGTTTTCTGTTAAGCATTGCTGTATAAACCAACATAGAAGTTCATTTATCAATTAAAATATCAAAGGATTTTTGTATTTCTTTCATGTCTTAAAAGAAATGTTATCTGAATTGTGCAGAAGGTAATTAACCAATTCAAGTTAGCACTTTTATATTTGCTACAAATAAAAATCAGAGGACTACATTCTACAGTAAAATGACCCATCCAAATGTATGACTCAACAACAGTGTGGTTGGTTTTAAAGTCCATTTTAAACGTTGCTAGTGAACTTGACAGAGCAGTAGATTATCTTAAGAGTTGAAGGTTTTGGTTGGTTTTGTTGGTGGGCTAGGAAAAGTGCATTTGCACTTGTGTAAAAAAATGAAGCGAGGCACATGCAAAATCTTTAAGAACATGAACTTTGCTACCCAGTTTGAAAGAAAATGCTTCTAGATTCAAAACAGTACACCACAATATGAAGCAGGAAATAAATTAACCTTTTAAAATCTTCTTTACTGAAGAAAAACTAGAAAGTTTCACAGCCAAATTAAGACTACAGTTTTAAAATAATTTATTCAGTCACATAAATACTTTGTAACATTTGCATGTTCCCTTTTTCACATCCTTGGCACACAATATAGCTCTTAACTTGTACAAAACTAGTGTAAACATCCATGGAAAACAAAATGAAAGCTGGTCAACATACATAAAAATTCAATAAATAGCAAAAGGAGTGAATAATTGATGGCAAGGATAATGTAATTTCACTTGAATGTTTAATTAAAGGAACTTTAAATTTTTAAAAAAATAGTGAACTAAAACTGCATTTCCATCTTTCTACCATTTTAGCATTTAATCAGATACACAATAAGAGTTCTTTAGTTCAAATTCTTGAATGAACAACAGCAACTCAATACAGCTGTATTATTTGAGGCATTGACAGTTTTGGTTCACATACAGAAGGTCACAAAACAGTATTTGCATGTTAGTAGCTTTGGACAGTACAACTTCTAAACTCCCACACCTCATTCCAACATGACATTAAGATTTGCCTTAATGAGCATTAGTGTATAATCTGTTCTTGATAAAGACGACATCGGACAGATGCTGTCGGACACCTGGGTAATGCTGAATGTGGTTGAACCAACGAGACACATTAAGGTATTTCTCCTTTTCTTGCACTGTGAGGTCCACCTGCATGGGGAATAAATACAAGGCACCAGTAACACCAGGCACTGCACCATTAGAGTCATAACATGTGGTAAGGTGAAATAAAAGTGGATAGTTTTACAAATCGTTTAAACTCAGGTATGTTGTTACAGTCCAGCAACTGTAACATCCTAACTTCACATAGTAAAACTCAAGCCCATAATAGGTATATGGACTTTTAATTTACTCAAACGAACAGACCTGGAGGTGGAATATACATTTGCATTATAGAGAGGGTGGAAAAGCTTGCAAGAATTAAATGCATCTCTCTATGTGGGCTCAGCATACAGTACTGGGGGGTGCAGGGAAGAGTTCTACACCATGCACAACCCTTTCATGTTCATTTAGCAGACAGTCTTGTCTCACAGGCAAAGTGACTACTTCATGTTTCAAGGTGTATTGTAAGTAGAGGAGTAAGCTTTTTCCAGGCAATTTCAGACTGGATAGGATAATTGGAAGTTGTTTTGTATGATAATTGAATGAAATGGAATAGTTACTAAGAATCAGTGTAACTTAACTGTTCAGATCTGCTAGCTCACATTATTAAGATAGCAATGTCATGATTCAAATTACAACAGTAAAATAAACTGGAAACCTGTCCATACTTCATAAAAATATTTATAGTGCTGTCACACAAAACAGCTTCAAGATCAATCAGGAAGAAGTCTCTATCTTTTCAACATCTCCTTGTCACAGGAATTGTGGCTAAGATTAATGCAGAGCTTCAAGCCTATCTTTAATCAGAGAACTGGCTTAGGCAGAGCTAACTACAGTTACAGATCCAAATTCTACCTTTAAAAGTCTTTCAAATTTAGATCAGCAACATCCTCAAACCTTTACTACAAAATCTGTTATTACTTTGGAGTCTTTCAAGCCAGCTGTAGAACTAGTCCCACCTTGTATCACTTGTATTACTATTCTTGACTAGCAATTTTATGTCTTCTTATTTCTCTGTAATCAATTTGGCCTATCAGTTTAGACCATGATCTCTTTTCTCACATTAGCATACTACAGCTGAATTACAAATGGGGTAGACCTCAAAACAGACTATGAAACCTGTATCAGGAACCAAATGTGATCCTCATATCAAACTACTCTATCCTATCTCACCAATACTGAAATCAATCAGTGCAGGATTCACCTCACCTCATTTTTAGTTAGCCAAGTTAACCACCAAGCTTTACTTAAATCTTTACAATGCCTGCAGTCAATGAAGAAGGACACATCTGTAGAGGACAGTTTTAACAGACAAATCACTATCTAGACATGCCAATACACGTTTAGATTTCTAAAGCTAATCAAGGTTAATCTCCTCCAGAGCTAAACAGATGGCAAATTCCTTATGCTTTGTTCTACAAACACTAGATTTTATGGATGCTGCAGGTTCCCTGAAAATTTCATCTTGGGAACAAGATAGCTGGAAATAAATCTGTTTCAACAAACTTTGGATCACATGAAGAGTTACACATACTCATTTACACATATTCAGGTTTGTGAGTAAAAAGCTGCTCTTTAAACCCAAGTCTTATATTTCACCTTGTGACACACCACCCTTTTGAATTCAAGAGCTGCCTATTAGATTTGCTGCTTCTCCTTGCTGTTCTCTCACACAGCCCAGCATTTGGCTTAGAACTGGGAAGCTTTAAACATGTAGCAGCAAAAAAGAATGTAAGGATATATACTAGAAGATGAACCAGTGGAAGAATACTGAGAAAGAAGAATTTCAAGGAGTTGTAGAAAGGAATTCTAAACCAATGGAACACAGCATTGAAGCTCAATTAATGGGAAGTTAAGAGCATAGTAACTGTGGCAGCAGCCAAAAAGTAGGGATCTTGCAGCTGCTCCTAAACCCAAGTGGCTGCCCTTCCTAGGGAACATACCTGCCAGAATACAAGCACAGCACTACAGATGTATTTCTGTAACAACTTCTGCCATTTCATACTGTTATGAACCCCAGTTCAGGCAGCATGAGAAAATCTGCTTTTCTTGCTGCTGGCATGGAAATGTAAACAATGTTCCTAGAGTTGTACAGTCTGATAGAAATGCACAGAAAAACCATAAAAACCAGCCATATATTTTTGCTGATCTAGAAATATAAGAGAGTTATTGGCAATTAACCAAGTGAATAGCACTAACCAGAACAGCACTAACAAAGGGGAAAAAAAATCTACAATTTACAAATGAAAAGTGGAAGCTATTGTAATATAACACTTTCACAAATTGCCTGAGTTTCTGCAAGTGCAGTATATTCAGGACCAAAAAGATGCAGTACCATTTAGGGAGAGATGCCTTTGATCACCTGCAGTGTGTTATAATTAATGGTAGTTGGATGCTGATGCTTGATATGAAGCTGTAGAACCATTTACAAAGTAACAGTTTGTGAAAAGAACAATGTGTGTACTCCAAGGCAATCTAAAACTACTGGAAGCGAAGAAAGGTATTTAAGTAAGAGCAAATACTAAAATACCAAAACTTTAAGTTCCTTGAGTTTACAATTTTTACTTTTTCAAAGTCTTTAATGGGTAAGCACCTGGTTATGGAAAGGCTGAGCGAAACTTTAGATTCTGCAGCAGATGCAGTATTTCCTTCCCATAATCTTTTACTGACAATTCTCAATCTTCACATTTCTCCAATGTAAATCAAAAATAAAAGTCTGGAAAACTAGTCCTCTTTCATTCTGTTAGCGTAGTGAAAAAACATCTGAAGGGCAAAACAGACAGCTATGCTAATAATAAAACCCCTTTTTGTACTCTAGGCACAACAAGCAAGATATTTTTACTTATTTACATAATGTACTCTATCAGTGAAATATATTAAAAAGCACTTTGTGGCATGCTCTACTTTTTACTCGGAACATAACTCTTAGGTTAATTGTTTAGAGATCACTTCCATGGCATTTTTTACAACATTTTGTTAGATGGGTATTTTCTGTTCTTCCTCATTAAATTAGATAATTCCCCCAAGTTAAGAAAGGCTGCTGTTCTGCTGTTAAAATAATTATTTGCTATTAAAGCAATTATTTTAATAGCAAAGAAGCAGACACTTAATTTGACAGGCTTTTTTTTTTTTTTTTCCATGAAAAAAAAAGTCTTTTTCTTCCACCATAAAGCTCACTGAGGGAACCAAGGTAGTTATCACACAATGCAACTCCAAGAGTTTCTGAAAGGGCTAAAAATACACAAGCTTTAATTATATTTTCTTTCTGTAGCATTGGAGATGCAGGCATAAAGTCCCATTCCCACACCCTGCATGTCATGGAAAATCTAAAAATACCTGCCTACATATGAAGCTCTTCAGCATCAAGAAAAGGATAGGAGACTATCTGACTTTTAAAATTTAGCCTTTAGATATGGGAGAAAAAGCCCAACAGCTGGATGGTGTATTTCATGACATACATGTACTTTCACATAGTTTTGTCTGAGTTTCTGCTGTTAAAGGAATAAGCTTAAAATTACAACTTTTCTGTAAGTTAAAACTGGTTTTCTTGGATTTTAGTTCAAGAACTATTTTTAGCATCATTGCTTAGAAAAGCCTGTTACCTCAGTACTAAAATAAGCAACATATCAGTGAATATAAACAAAAATTCATTGCCATCTGTTTATTACAGGAAATGTTCCTCATGGAAAAAGTAACTCCAAAATAAACTACTATTGTAGTCTCAGTTCAATATTAGTAGTTCTGACTCAAGGATAACAGCTTAGTTTGTTTTGTATTTGATCATACTCAGTTTGACCCCAGAATTTTGACTGAGGCATCTTCTATTTGCAGATATAAACTTCACCCATAAGTAATTTTCCAAACCTTATTAAAGAAATTTTCAAGTCAGACATATAGACTTGAGACCACTTCCTTGGTTCTGACATTTTTGAAGTATAAAAGCAGACCAATCTTCATATTGATTATTTCTCTAGAAACAGAACTGGACTTGTGCTGGTCAAAAATATTTAAGAATGAAGACATCTGGAAACTTTAAAAAAAATAATTTAAAATAAAAAACAGATATGAAAACAAGTTCATTACCACAGGGGGAATTTAATGCTTACTGATTGCCAAGCTAACCTCAAGCAATGCTTCTAAATTCATGCTTTCTCTGCAGTCTATGCTTTAACCAAGTAGAACTTCATTGTTCATATTTATCCACATATGTATTTCTGGAATTGAAGTGTCTATAGGACAACAACATTAATATTACATACACAGAGACACCACGTATATATGACAATGTAGATCATATTGATTGAAAAGGCAGTATCAACCATTACACTTTTTGGGTGTTTGTGACCTATATTATGATGCAGTTCCTGCCTTATTACTATGCATGTGTATTTCTAATTAAAAGACTCAAAATAGATTCTGTCTGCAAAAAGCCTGAAATGTTACCTGTGAATCTGATTCTCACTGATTGAAAGAATAATTCTTTTCCTACAACATGGATTTTTAAACACATTGCACTATTGTGTTTATTAAGAGAACTAGAAGGGACAGGGAGAACGAAAGGCAGGCACACAACTGCAGAGTTAAGAGTTGCTGCTGTTCAGTAGACAAACTGATTAGTCAGTTCAAATGGATGAGCCTGAACAGTGAAGAATCAGACTCCAGAACCCCTCCTGGATAATGGGAAGGGCAACATGAAGATGGGAAGAAGGAATGAATACAAAGATGGATGATCTATACTCAGAAACACCAAGGTACCACAGGTGGAGAACTAATTGGTTGGTCTTAAAAACTCTTCCAATGAAATGTGCATCAGAAGTTTCACTTCTTGGCTTCAAAGTTTCACTACTTGGCTATTCAGGATGATCATGGTACGTCAGTAATATTTACAGTATCCTATCACTAATGTCTGTGTTAGCATGTAGTTTTTAGTCTATACCCTTAAAGGTATTATCAGTAATGTTTTTGGATCAATTTTCTAGACAACTTGATGGACAGCAAGATCTGTGGGTTTGCCCTATGCCCCATGTCTCCCATTTCTACCTCCTTTCTTAAAGCATTATAAGAAACATGCATTGTTATTTTGCACAAGGCTTAGCTGAAGCAATGGTGGATAAGACAAACTGCTTCTCCGAACCACATCACATGAAGAGATACAGCAGCTTTCCCTGCCTTCCCCATAAAGCTTAGGGCAGAGCACCAGCTCTGGACATACTCTCTTCCGATCACAAGAAAAATAAAAATAATTAAAAAAAAATTATTAAAAAAATCCCTAGAAAACCACGAGATTCTACAGTTCAAGATCCTGCCTCTGTCTGTTAATTCTGAAACCTTCAAAATACATGTAATTCCTGGTTAGTAGCTTCTAGATTTTCATATTTATTTAGAATAGTCACTCCATTGCTTGCCCTTTATACCCTTCCGATTCAGAAAATTACCTTCCATGAAATCAAACATTTCAGAAACAGATGCTGTACTATAAACTTGTCCCAAGTAGTGTCTGGATGGTTGCAGGCACCCAGGAGCACCAAGTCATTTGTTTTTACCATCTGTTCTATTTCCCAAAGCAATAACTTTATCTTTTCTTCTTGATTAGGTGGTCTACTCTAGAGCAAACTCAAGATTTAAAATATGCTTGGATTTTCCCCTGCCTAAGTTTTTTTTTTGAAAGTCTAATTTAAACTTGTACTCTCTTACAGAATATTCAATCATATTTTCAGAAAGTAGTTATAGGTTTTTTTAAATGTCTGCATATTATATGTGAAAGGTAACCCATTCTGACACTGTAGTCAACACATCTATCCTACTACTTAAGATATTTTACAAGGCAAATATGATTTAACAGAATTAATTCTATGTGACTTACTCTAGCCTGTTTTCAAAAACCTTCTGAAATGAAGCTTCCCTTCCCTCTCCTCTCTTTGACACTCATTTGAACTTTTGCTCCTGGACAGTCAAGATAGATACGTAAGTTCTCTTTCATTTCTGGTAGTATTTCACTACTTGGTTCCCCCTCCTCTCTGCTTTCATTTTGAAATGTAGTATTCTTCCACACTTCTCCCAGAGCTCTGCTTTTCATTGTATTAAAGCAACCATTCATGAAGTTGACTGAATTCAATTCTCAGACACATGCATTTGTCAGAGGCATCTTCTTCTAATTATCCTCCCCCCCCCAGTTTTCTAATGCAAAACTGACTGATTTCATCCTCTCCCAAGAATTCAGTAGACCTTTTTGTGTAAGTCCTTTGGTTTCTTCCCACTCCAGAGAATGACAATGGCTCATTTACAAACACATTGCAGCCACCAAAATGCAAAGAGCTTCTACTGTTTTATCTTTAAATTAACACTTGGGGTTCAGAACTGAAGGTGCACCAATTTTTACGCACTTCATAGTAGCCTGAGCTAACTACAAAACATCTCAACATCTTCCCTACTCAGAACAAACTTATTTTTGAGGTGTTTTATTTTCCCTTTTCCTCCTGAGCACCAGCTCCCCATGTTATTTTCATATTATCTTTCTTATCACTCACATCTTGAAACACAAATGACAATTCATTATGGCTCAAACTTTTTTACATGTAGTCATCCTTCAGGAGCTTAATTTACATGCATTTCTATTTCTCTAATACTAATGAAGTTAGTACTTTCAATTCTGACACATCCTTCCAGGTTCATTTATCTATTTCCCCATGTAGTTCTGTGAGTAGTCAGGTTTCAGACTCAAACAGGCAAGAATCCTCAATCCTAGAAACACAGGGACAGGTATCATCCTTGCTACATTTTACAGAGGAAATTGAAGCATTTGGACACTACAGGTCTTCTGACAGATCCATAGCTACTTATTAAAGAGTAAAATGAAAAACTTAAAAGCAAGTTTTGTTTTCCTCTGTTCTGTCCCCTGTCATTGATAAGTTCAGTAGGTCAACTTCTACAACAATAAAATGCCATTTAGATAAATAACAATTACGATACTTGTACATATAAAAATGATGCAAGTAATGCTTACCATGATATGATGCAATCCATAGTACATCAAAATGTCTGCTAAGGTAAAAACGCTTCCTGCAAGGTAGACTTTATCTTCAAGGTGCATGTTAAGATCCTAAAAAGGAAAAAGTCATTATACTGCTGTAGTACTGACCTTGTGAAACAATATATAAAGGCAGTTGTTAAAAATAATAGAAACTTCCCATGGAGACCCTGCATATAAAATAAACACCAGTTTTAAATTATCCCAACTCAGCAAACAAGACAAGAAAAGAAGAAGTAATTCTAGAAAGTAAGTGACAAGATAATAAAATAAAATATCATTCTTTGACAGTGAGAATTAGGTAAAATTTAAAAGCTGGTCTCTGAAAGTAGTGCTTTATATCTAGTGAATTTTTTGTAAATGGAAATGCAATTTATTTTAGGCTGACTCCACAGAAATACTTTCAAGTCTGTCTTTTCTTCACTTCAAATTACTGAAATTCCAAAATTAAAGAGTTGTGTATTTATCAGGCGTGCAAATTCAGGTATTTAACATTTGATTAGTCGAAAATGCAGCCCCTATGATAAAAGGACAGCATACAGTTCTTCCAGCAGCAGCTATGCCTGTCCTCCAGGACTCTGTGCAGCTGGTCAGCAAGGTTCTGGAGCTCCAAATGTGTAAGAACCAAGGAAGCACACAGGCATAGTGGGGTGGGAGACAAGGTGTTTCAAGCTTAATGCTTGAAACCCATCAGCTGCTATCGCTTGACACCTGATTTTATTAATGCTGAAATCACTGCTAGCAATTCCTTATGACTGATATTGTCAATTCAGCTGCTGTCCAAGCCTCTAAGAGAGCATTTCAGCACTTTAAGATAATCTCTCAACTGCTCCAGATCAGAGGCTATGAGGGTGGATCGTAGGAGGCTTCTATTTAGGTTCAGTAAATATTTCAAATGTGTATTAACAGAAAGACCCCTTTTCATGGCTTTTTGTATGCAACCATTCTCTGCCAGAAAACAAGAGGCTGACAGGCTCAGTGCTGCTCAAGTTTATCAGTTCTGAGGACACAGGCATCATACATTAGCTCTACCTCTTTACCTGTCCTTCCTTTTCTCCAAATCTTACCTATTTGTCATCCAATTTATGCACCTTTCTGCCCCCTACTTTCCTCTAAAGAAATGTAACAACAAATGAAATTACCTACTTTAACCCCGACTCCAGCACAAGCCAATAATATTTACAATATTCTTTTCAGACATGTACAAAAACAGTTTCCCAGCTTTTCCTTGGTTTTGGAAACTCTCCTTATCGGAAGAGAAAAAAAGGAGCACACATCTGCTTAAGCCACTCCCTCCCCCTGCCCTAGAAACAGAGGTAAGCAGCTTAAACGTAACTAACATTTCTAAAAATTTTAGTTTTTCAGTCTCAGTTACAGAATATTCCATTTTCAGACAACCTCTAACTGAAAAAAAAAAAGTGTCAGGCAAGGACAAGGGGGTTAATAATTAGTGAACAACTGAAAAATTATATTTGGCCTAAATCATTTGGCACTTTTTTGTGGTTACATAATTTTACTGATACAGAGATATCCTATAGTACATACATTGAAAATAAACCAAGACCAAACCACAAAACTAAAATGTTGAGATTTTAAGACATCTAACCTTGCATTTGCTTTTGACAAGTTCGACTCCATTAAGCCACCTTACTATTCTTCGATAACCTCTTCATGACAGGACTCCTGTACTTCTGTAATATTTAAACCTCCACATGTCTGTTTTGATTTCTTTTCTTAGAGTAAATCAGGGAAAAATATTAACTCCTGCATAGTTAAAATTCTGTAAGGTCAACTGCCCCTGGCTATGTACCTTCTTTTCTTTAGACTGGTTTACTGCTTTGTTCATGTTAGTTAGCGCTCAAATTACTTCAAACATGTAACTACAGTTCTATGGAATTTCCTACACGCAACACAAAGGCAAATACAATGTTAAGAAGAAAAAACTTGCAGGAAGAAAAAAACTCCAAACCTAGAGATTTGGTTACTAGGAAAAAAGTCCCATAAACTTGCCTGTTTTGAAACAAATTCTCTGACCAGCATTTTTCATTTCAATTAACCAGAAATTCCACACGCATTATAATAAAAACTAACACCACTGAAATTATATCTTCTCCCCCTCCTCCCCCACTCAGCTTAGGCTATGGAATCAGGATTTTGTAAAATAAAAAGCTCATTATCTCTGAAGGTACCATCACCACAGTTATTTCCCTGCTCAAAATTTTGAATTTCTGCATCAAAGAAATTACAGCATGCTAATTCAGAGTTTTATATTGCACGTGTACACTCAAAATAGTCATCAATAAAAAAATCCTAAAACTTTAAAGGCAAGGTAAGTCATTACAGCGTGAACAAGTCTTTATTCTGGCTCATCAAATTTTATGAAGTCACTTAACGGAGCAAATTAAATTTGACAAAAATGGTTTAGTCTTGTATAAATTAGCATTAGCTTACAATTCTGGTTTTGAACATGTACTTTTCTCCCCTAAAATACACGCAGATATTCTAATTTCATTCTGCAAGTCATGCTAATTCAGAAACACCAAAGTATTTTCTTTTCCATGTGCATTAGGCACATTTAGTTAATCTTGCCTCATGGGTTATGCTTCCCATGGATGATTATATAACTGGCTAATAGCCAAATGTGCCAAAATTCCTGAAAGTCAAGTTCGCTTAAGTGACCACAGTATTAATCCTGTCCTGGAGAGATTAATGGAGATATGAACACAAAACTGTATAGAATTTCTATTACATGCAGGAAATTCAGGTCTGCTGGCTGGCATTTGAATCATTTGCCTTTCATGTACTGAACACCACTACTTAAATGAATTACATATATACAAACCCAGAATTAAAAGACTAAGATAGTCCTGGAAGTTGCTTGAAACTATATAAACTTACTGTTGCAATCCCTCTGGAAACTCTTTCTCAAATTTCAGACAGGGTACTTAAGGCATAGCTGCATTACAATGCATTAACATACACTGAACAACTGCAGCAATTCAAACACCATTTTTGGGTATGAGCAACAGAAAGAAGAACTGTTCCATTATTTATGGACTGACTGATGGATTTCCATTTGCTCGTTCTCTGGGTAAAAAAATCCAATTTACAGCCCATATCTAGCAACAGCTCAACACATCCCATTCACAGCACACTTCTGACCAGCCCTCAGTATTGCTTACTGCCTGTTAAATACCCAGTCCAATGGCCTGTAATCCATTTAACCTGCTCAAGCCGCTGAATCCCTGCCAGCCACCACAAGTTGTGACAGTGGCTCAGAAAAGGAACAGTTGCTTCTTACGACAACTCAGGACCTAATCACACTCTGATTTTGTTCTGGATATTTTGCCCACAACACCCTGCTGGTGCGTGTGCTTCCCTTACACACACAAGCATGTCCTGCCCTTTCAGTCAGCAAGATTCTCGAGGTCATTTATGCCCTAAATGCCTTTATATCTCTTGCACCATGCAAATACAAAAAGCTGAGCACTTCCAAATGCTTCAGGAAAGCCCCTGACAATGCAGAACCCAAGAAAGGGTTTCTGCAGCCATATCCAAGAAAAGCAGAATTACACTTTTGGTACATAGACATATTTTTAATTCTCATGTAAGACTCTTCTCTCTAACTGGCAAACTATGAGCTAAACCTCGTCTGAAAGAATATTATATACAACATACTGAGTTTCCTGTAAAAGACAGAAGAAAAATAATCAACAAATGTTGCTGCAATAATCAAAATTCAATCTTTAAACGTGTAAGTATGCAAAAATATCCTGGTGCTAACAGAAGAGGTAAAGATGTGAACACTGAAAATTGAAATTTGAAAAATGTTTGCTGGACAGGCTTGCCAAAACAGGGAAGCATCCCATTCAGAACTCCCAAAAAACAGTGTACAGAACTATGGATTAATGGCATGAACAGAGCATGGATTTACCTACTTTTGTATCTGTGTAAACAGTAATTTTTCAAGCAAGCACATTAAATAGAAATTACAGCTCTCTTATTCAGATTTCTAAATGGATTTCATGATTAGAGCCAGGCAGCATAGGAAACTGGGATAAAGTTAACTGAAATAATGGAATATTGTTTTGTAAGAGACACTGATAGTACACAAAGATTCTTAGTTATAATTATCCTTCAGAGTCCAGAGGTTTCTACATTTATGTGGATGCTTTTTTGTGAATTTAACAAGCTACCAGTTATTTGCAGAAGTTTCTGAAGATGGGGTGTGAGGTGGAAAGAACCCTCAGGTTTAAAATACCTAAAATTGATAAAGCAGAGACATTAAAAATCTCCTGAACAGAATTCACTAATATCTAAATAGACATATGATGGCACAAAGGTTCTCAGTTCCCTCCCTGATGAGCAGAAAAAACACTAGTTATCCTGCATGACAACTCAGAAATTTTCTGATTTTTTTTTCCTATGCAGCTTAATTTACCACTAACTGAAAATCAAAGAAACAAAAGACTATACTCTTTTATCCTGTGGAAAAGAAAGTTAATATAATGCACTGGATATTATGCTATCACTGCTACTGACATTCATTTTTCCTACATATCTGCTGAGGAACAGATATGGAGCCAAAGTACTGGGAGCAAAACTACTGCTCCCATTAATTTTGCCCAGTACAGAAGCACAAATCAAAATTAGACAAAACTCAACAAACCCTTTTATTGGCCCATTCTGAACAGTGTGGCATTTGCTCTGAAAGAATATAAAAACCCTTGTTGAGATGGTCTGTTCCACCATTATTTTCCTGCCAAGTAACAGCTTTAGGCAACATGTTAGTAAGAACAATTTAACAACCTATTTTCATAAAGCAAACAGAAAATCCTTCCTGTTCAAATTCACAAACATGAAACCAGTTATTTATTGACATTTTGTAGAACCACATCAGTTAAGGGTTAAATCGAGGCAGCCTAAAGTTTATAGCAGAAGTGACTGAACTGTTTTTGGCACAGCTTATTATAAATTGTGGCTCTAGGCTGCAAGCGTCCCAAGACTGCCATTGTGTATTCCAGACACATTGTAAAACTACAGCCTCAGACTTCCCTCCCTATTTTAGTTTTTTTTTTTTTTCACCCATACTCTCTTTTGGCACAGTACACTTTAATGGTAGGCTGCCTCTTTTCTGATTAATCATGGTGGCAAGAGAACAAATTACAAAAAAAAGCCCTTAATTGCTATGCTATGCAATTATTAGTGCTGAAACAATTCCACAGCAGCCTTGCGTTAAAATAAATTCTGGTTATTCAACACTTGCTAAAAAAAAATTCCCCAGCAAAACTTTTAAATGGTAATGTTAGACTGCACTTAAAGGCAGAGATTCTCTCTCAACTAACATTGTTTCTCAGTAAAGAAATTTTACTTTGCTTGGAAACACTGGATTTATCTACATATTTGCATTTCAGCATATTGTTTTTTCGACACAGCCAGTGCCACTAAGGCCAAAGCTGAAAAGAGATCCCAGCTTCAGCAGGAAACTGCCATATCTCTGCATCTGGTTTTAATGCTGCAATGCAGTTCTGCAAATACTCACACCTATGTGCTGACAATGCAGGTATCATCACTAAAACCATCCCAAGCAGATGAATTTTGTGATAATAAGACAGAAAACTTGCTTTTGGTTTTTATATGATTTTGGTTTTTATATGACAGAAAGGCAAGAAAGATAAATGGAAGTTAGTTATTTGTTCTCATACGGTCTTCTCACAGTTTGGGAGAACAAAAAGCATCACAAGTTTCAAGTTTGTTTAAAGAATGACTGAAACTGTGTGACATTTGTCATAAAAGTTTAGACAACAGGGACCTCCAAAGGCCACCTCATCATACCACAGCTAAACCTGAAGTTAAACCCTGTTTAATCAGTGCCTCCTTCAATCAAGTTCTAAAAATCCTAAAGTGTAGACACTTTTCATGCAGTATCTGTAGAGTAACCACGACTGTGAAGCTTTTGCTAGCATTTGCACACAGAAAGTAAGAGCAGAGATGTTACAAAAAGAGAAGCAATGTAAACTAACTCATGATTAACCAGTGGAAGATATTCCCCAGACACAATGAAACCAAGATAACTCAGATTATTTGGGGTTCAAGTGAGAGAAATGGTTCTTCAGGATTTTCACTGGGTTGGTAAGGCAGGCGTGATCATCCTCAAGATTAAGGGGCTGTCAGCTTGGAGAGTAACAAAGTTTCACTTTGTATCATTTTAAGATGCAAGATTTTCCTTGATTTCAAGTAACAGCATGCTAATGCTGCTTCAGTTTATCTTTGGTTTCTGCACACCTTGGAAGAGCCAGAAGTATTATGTTCTGCCAGCTTTAAGTAGAGTCACCCTTGCAGCTCAAAAAGTTATTTCTAAACTCAGTCTCACTGGCAGCACTGAGCAATGTAACTCTCCATCTAAAACATTCTTTCAAAATCAGAAAAAAATAAACATGTAAAAAATTGATTGAATTTCACTGCTCTTTTATACATGCTTTATAAACAGTGTTTAACAGTGTAAAGCAAATTTTCTCTTCAAGTTGTTTGCACAAGACTGCAAAAATACTAATTACCAGTTGCAAGGAGTAAGAAGGAAAATAGAGTAAGCTTTGCTATCTGCTCCTTGTCATCTGGCGGCTCAAACAATGGGGTGACCTTCAAGATTCTCTTTCCTGCTTCCAACTGTTTAAGAGGAAGTAAGCTTCAGCCCACAAGAAAAGTTTAATAATAGCAGACCAAGCACTCCACACAAAGTAGCTCAATGTGAAGGACAGTTTTGTAGAGGTTGCTTTATGATTTCACTTTTCACACACAATTTTGTCCAGTACCTCCTTTTAGCATCAATACCAATTACCACAGCATCAACCATGGCCTGTATCCCATAATTGCCAAATCTGTAAGAATAGCTCTTAAAATGATCAGAAAAGTGTTATCCTGGAATGCAACACCAACTTGCTTATAACCAAGGGTTTATGAAGACAGTAAGAAACTGGCACCTCACACAGGCAGCTGAACAGTCTCTAACTGTGGAACACCCTTCATAATTTACAGCCTTACAGCCACTGAGCACTGCAAAAGCTCTGCTTCACAGATTTTACAGTTATTGCTGTTTTCCCGTTTCAGGTTGTTGAGGTATTTTTGACAATAAAAGTGAAAAGCAGCAAGAGGAATAAAAGCCAGTACTTAGTGATACTGTCAAGCCTTCAGCATTTGCTCAGTTTTATTAACTGGATGTTCATACACGTGTTAGCACCGTAATCTTCAAGGTCTAGTCACTCTAAAATTCAGTAGCAAGGTAATTAAGCACTTCTTACCTTCAGAACTGTTCTAGTATCTTCCTTACTGGAGCCTCCATTTACTCGAGTCACTCTGTATTCCAGCCACTGCTGCACCACAGCTTTCTCCTCGGCAGTGCTTCCCAGCAGCTGCTCTTTCCTAGCCTGCCTGACCAGGTGGGCAGCAATGGTCATCAGCCCCGTCAGCCCAGGGCCACTGTTGGTTTGGAGAACAGGAACCTAAAAGTGGAAACAAAAGTGTAAGACTAAACAAATAATTAAAGAAAGCAGTCTCTACATGAATGGCTACTGTTTTTTAACATTCCCTCAAAAGGACCTTTGAAGCAATGTATCAGAATTTAGAAGCAGTTATGGCAAAGGAAGTGCCATCAAAACCAAGTCTGTATTCACTTTTTGCTCTTTGGGGTGTTTTCTTTTCAGTTCTTACAGAAGAACATGAACAAACCAAGACACCTTTAGCTCCAATTAAGCAAATTCTGCCAATATTAGTCAGAAATAGCATTGCTTGTTCTAACACTGTCAGAAATCTTATTAACTGACTTCTAACTGGTTTTCAAATTCAGGACTCTGACTTAAGACCGTGAAGTCAGTAGCATCCAACTTGTCTCTGAGCAAGCAGGCTGCAGTAACCACACCTCTTGAAAAGCTTTTTCCTACCTACTGCTCCATTCCCAAATGCCCTGACAGCAGTCAGGAGCTCACTGGTACCAGGAGGACAACACAACATATCTCCAGCTTTAACCATGTCTTTGTGAGTGACAGCAGCAGAGGTTCAACTGTGGGAAAGGAAACTGAACCACCACCTCAAGAAATTGAGTGAACTGAAACTCACTGCAACAGGCTGAGGCCCATTCTGTCATTTATGACATAAAATGAAGGAAGCTGATTACATGCAACACTCTTTCTTTTGAAGTATCTGACCACACAGAAGAGTCTATGTTCACACTTATTTAATATAAGGTGCAACCTGAAAGCATAATACTATTTTCATAGTTACATCAAGAGTCTTTGACTACTATTAAGCTTTTCCCACTGAGCATGCTGCCAGAAAAAACTGCAGACAGATCTTGTTACTCAAATTTTTCAGCCTTATGCTTTATAGTGAGAGTGCTAAAATACCAGTTGGGCTGTAATAATTAAGTAATTAAGGCAGCTTTCACAACTGAAGAATACATATAGATATTCAGGACTCTAATCATAAAGTCAGTTAAAAAACCCCAAAACATAAGGCAACTGAAGACCTTCATTTCTCAACCAACCTTCTTCAGGAGGTAGGATCACACAAATGGCTCACAAATTTGTGACACTCCCAGCTCCATATTACATTTTTCATGCCTCAACTGCCTCTTAAACCATGGAACCTAGTGCTTCCATACAAATTTTGCAACATTAAGACATCGTCAAGGTTGGAAAAGACCTTTAAGATCATCCAGTCCAACCATCCACCCAGCACTGCCACTGCAACCCCTAAATCACCTCACCCAGCACCACACCCAGACATCTCTTAAACGTCTCCAGAAACGGTGACTCCACCACCTCCCTGGGAAACCTATTCCAATGCCCGACCACCACAAGAGAGAAAAACATTTTCTTATATCTAATCTGAATCTGCCCCCTCTCAGCTTAAGGCCATTTCCCCCGGGCCTCTCACTGCAGGCACAGCAGATGCACCGGCCCCCACCCCACTACAACCTCCTGTCAGGTAGGAGTACTTTAAAAGAATAATATTTAAATCAACACGCCCTCACTACAAACATGTTCCTATTATTAAAACAGCATCTTTTTTTTTTTTTTTCCCATGTAATTTAATCAAGATAGCACAGACCTAACTCGCACAGGCACAGGAAAAGGAGTGGTGAAAGAACAAGTCAAGCCGAGTATGTCAAGCCGAAATCCCTTCCACGACACATGATGATCCTTCCCACAAGCAGAGGAATGGGCTTTCCAGAACCTACAGGCTGGCAGGCAGCGAGGCCCTACAACACCCACAACATATGTGGGTTGGTGAAGGAAGGGCTGGAGGGAGCGCAGGTGAGACGCTGCTCAAGGAGATGCCAGCTGGTACCTGGGGGGCCGCAGCCACCGTCATATGGGTGTGTGGGGGAAATTGCCAAGGAGGCGGGAAGGGAAGCTGGGAGGGAAGCAACCATCGGGGAAAGGAGACCAGAGGACGCCCGCCCTCCCCCGCGTGCCGCCACCGCCACCCGCTCCAGGCCCCTCCTCTCTCCCTTCACCTTCCGCTCCCCCTGGACGCCGTACTTGTTCCCGCCCGGCAGCCCCAGCAGCCGCTCCAGCAGCTCCAGCTCCTCCGCGCCGCGCACCGCTGCCGCCATCTTGCACGGCGGGACACGCGAGGCACGGAGGGAGGGCCGCAACAACCGCGCGCCCCATTGGCGGACGGAGCTAAGGCACCGCCGGAGGAAGAGCCACTGCCATTGGCCCGAAGGGGCCGCTCAGCCAATCAGAAGCCAAGGGGGATTCTGCGTTCGGCCCTGCGGGGGGAGGCAAGACCAGCGGGGTCACGGACGGCGCGTGCGCAGTTGCGCGGCACGTCCCCGGCCGCACGGTGGGCCGAGAGCGCGCGCGCCAAGCCGCGCCTCCGGGGCGTGGCCTCGCGGAGGGGGCGGGGCGGCCGCGAGGGGCGGCGGGGGCGGGGCCGGGGCGGCGCTGGGGCTGCGCGGCCGAGTCCCCGCCCGTGGGTGGGGGGGGGGGGTTCACGGAATCAGTTTGGTTGGAAAAGACCTTTGAGGTCTCCGAGTCCGGTCTATGACCCAACACCACCATGTCAGTGAGACCACGTCCAGTCTGTCCTTAAACACCTCCAGAGATGGTGACTCCACCACCTTCCCCGGCAGCCCATTCCAATGCCTAATCACCTTTTCTGTGGAAAAATTCCTCCTGATGTCCAACCTGAACATCCCCTGGCGCAGCTTTAGGCCATTTCCTCTTGTTCTGTTGCTGGTTGCCTGGGAGAAGAGGCCGACCCCCACGTGGCTACATCCTCCTTTCAGGCAGTTGTAGAGAGTGAAGTGGCTCCCGGAGCCTCCTCTTCTCCAGGCTCAACACCCCCAGCTCCCTCAGCCCCTCTTTATAGGCCTTGTGCTCCAGACCCTTCCCCAGCTCCGCTGCCCTTCTCTGGACAGCCCCAGCTCTGTCCCCGGGGTTTCCCCACTCCCGGCGTCCTGACCGGCCCGGCCCTGCGCTGCTCGGTTCGATGGATGGCTCAGTGCCTCGCCTGATGTGCCCCTGGGGATGCCCTCAGGTTACCAACACGGACCGTCCCCCCCTTCTCCTGGGGTTCTCAGGAACCATTGCACCGCTTCTAGCCATCCAATTGCCCGTCCTGCCTTCCTCCACCTGGCAAATATTGAATTCGTTGTCCAAGGGCAGCTAAATTTAGTAGGGAAGCTGGAGTCTTGTGGAGAGCTACATCACTAGGGATCTTGTGAAATGAAAGATCAGCCAGAACCAAGCCGCTACCCAAGGGCTGGCAGCAAAGGAGGAAGAGGAGGGATAAAAGTAGGGTTAAGAAAATCATCCTAATCCCCACTGTTACTAGTAGTAGCGAAGTTAAGAGATAAGCACCACAAAATCTCAGCTGGCCATGAAATATCCTGATTTAACTGCACATTAGTGTATATGAGATTTGATGAAGACATGATTCCTTTCCAATGGAATATACTCTGCTGCAGATGTCATACTTGTATGTCTGATCATAAATGTTAGGAATGAAAAAAAATTTAGATTGGCAGGTCTATTTGTGCAGGGTATCAAAACACAATTCTTGACAGAAGATGACTAAACACCAAACTAACATTTTTTACTAAAAAGAATGAACTAGTCTTGTCCTACTACTGACATTTTCACAATACAGACTCAGGGCTATCACTGCGTTAGTCATCTCAGATAAGATGATCCTGACAAATGTTCTGTTTCTCCAGTGAAACACTTTATCTTGATACAAGGTGACATTTAGACTTGTACCTTCTGTTAAAGTCTGAAAGTGGACACTGAGCCTTCCTCTGGCTGGGGAGCAAATCTGAAATTGTGAGTGGATTTTTAAGCTTTGGCAGGACTTTGTAGGATCTTTTATACTAACATCTACAAAGCACTTAATTAAAAAACAATAGCTCTGCCTTGAAAATGGCCTTGCTCTTTGCAAAACCTTTTTAAATTCTTCAGCTCCATTCTTTAAGCAATATCTTCAAATGATATTGTTTCAGCAGTATTCCAGCTGTGTGATATCAATGAATGATCTAAAATTATACAGAAAGCCTTCCTTTTCAGTGGGAAAATTGAAAGAAATGCTTTGCTCCCGTTTTAAAAGCTAGTTGATAGTTTCATTATTGAGCAATTTTACTTTTGATAATGAACCATCTATCAGTAAATGTATACCTACACTTACAGGTTATTTTACATATTTATGGTTTTTAGATGCTTTGGAACCTAGAAGAGGTGACGTACTGGTGTAAAATATTAGTATCGATGTGTTGAAATATCTATCAGTTAAAATAAAAAGGTTACAATGTCAGTCAGATGAAACCTGAGGGTTTTGTTGGGTGGTTGCTTGTTTTTTTTTTCTTATGACTTTCCTTCCACCTCAAAGTTCTAAAGACCTTGGAAAAGGATACTTTATAAATTAGATGGAGGAGATTAACCGTTTACGGTTGTGTAGTAGTTTTCCCTTGACAGCAGTGTTTAGCAAGGTCTCTCTCCCTTTCTTTTTCTGTGCACAGTTCTCCCTTCATTCCATTAGGTGGAGCTTTGTGATTAAGACTACAGAAGAAACTTGCTTCCGAGTGCAAAATAATTCACCACGAAATGGCTGGGGGAGGAGGTGAACGAAGCCTTCTTTGCTTAGAGGTATCGTTGTCCTGTACAGAAGCTCGAGACACAAAAATCTGAATCAAGTCCCCCACATACAAGGAAAATAAATTGAAAAATCGATTCTGTCAAACGGGGCCCTGCTCTAATCTGCTGTTGTCATAGTCAAGTTCTGAATCTAAAATACCTTAGGTTATAAATTAAATGTCAAATATAATTAATTTGGCACTTGAAACATGAAGTGGATGACTGTCCTTTGGAGAAAGCCTGACAGCTTTATGTATGTCACATTGGTATCTGTTAAAACAAGCTTCACATGCCAGACGATCCTTGTGTGAATCATATTGCTGTTAGCTGTACCAGAATTTTGTTGATGGAATAAGTCTCAGAACAGTTTTCTCCTTAATTGTCTGAAGCTTTTGCAAGACAATATAAATCAAGTGTCATCTCCATCATCTGTGCAGAATAATGGTTTTATCATACATCAAATAAGCAATTTATTTCTTATTCATTACTACAGAAGCTATTGTTGAATATTTACATACAAATCTATATTTTATACAAATGGAGACTGTTTTCTGTCCTGTGCCTTGAACCCACTGCAGTTACAATTTGAATCCAGTTTTCATTCCATCTTCTTAACTTCAGCAACAGTGGCTGTAGCCCTGCATTCCTCTTCTGCAGGGAGACCAAGGTTATAATTGAGTACCACTCCTTCCTCAGCCCACTTTCCTGGGGCATGGAGATCCCATTTGCACGGCCTCCTCCCCTTGCCCCAAACCAGAAGCAAAGAGGTCTTTCTTCACATTTTTCGTTTTGTGTCCTTGCTTTGCACAATGAACTATGCTCACCTTAATGCTTCTTTATTCACAGGTACCCCTGGGGAGATGGAGGAGGCAGGTTTATCCAATGGACACTTTTAGACAGTTGTTGAAATAAAAATGTCAGTATACCATGTTATATTCCACTAACAGGACCAGCAGGGTCTTCCTAATCCAAACCTCATAAAAATTCCCCAAGCAGGGTGCTGAAGCAAGGTTTCACCGTTAATTTTTAAATGTGAGTAACAAACTGGCTAAATGTTTGTGGGTGATACCCTTTACACTGCCGGTGTGATCAGGATACTAATTTAGCTTAAAAGAAAAAAAAAAGTGAGACTGAGACCATGCTGTGCATTGACATGAGGGGAGCTTGTGCAGACAAACTAAAAGACCCAGACTTTTTCCTGGTTCCTGCAGTTGCTGAATGAAGCAAAGATGAAATTGACTTTTTTTTTTTCCCAAGTGCTCTTGGAAAATCAAACACACAAAAAGAATGATTCTTGTAGCAGGCAACTCTCCTCCATTTCAGCATCCCTTTTCTTCTGCTCAGCCCTGTGCTCTATAATGGAAACATGAGCCCCAGGTCTGTGTTAAAATTTAGACATTCTTGTAAGTGTCAGGCAGAAAACTACTCCAAAGCAATATTTTAAATCTAAGAGGCACAACAATTTTTTTCTTTTTGTCTCATTTCCACTCAGTTACACCAACAAGAGGACTGCTAGTTAGAAGCCTTTTTGTAGGCAGTGACTCAGAGAGGTTACTGTCCCAGCAGCTGATTTTAGCCTAAGTGCATATTGAAAGAAACAGGGAAGGGAACATTGCTGTAATATTACTGCTGTGATAGTGCACCACCAAAAGCAGGAAAAGGGAGGCTTGTCATACTTCTGAGAAGACTGACCTCATGCACATGTATGCCTTAATTTAGTAAGAGATGCATATGTTTATTTCAGTCAGAGCAACAACAGGATTCATCACTGACTGTATAAAACTGACTGATTTCTTTTTCACTTCAGTTCCATGGAAGATAATTGCAAGTCACGATGCTGCCCAGGCACTGCCGTGAGTTAAGGTCATCATCTCAGCTGCAAGACAGGGCCAGATGCACAGGCAGGATAGCTGCATTACTGCACTGCTGCATAAAAGCTAATTAGCCCAGGTAAGAGGAAATTACCTCCACACCGCCATGCCTAAAGTGTTCCCAGACCTGACTTGTTCACAGCTCAGAGTTCCCTGAGCTTTGTCTCTTATAGGCATATCTGCATTTGGGTCTCAAAAACCTTGTGACTCATTTTTGAAATTAAACGATTGTTGGACACAGGTGACAGTTCGGGTTTGATAATTCCAAAATAACTTTGACTATGTTCCATGGATTTGGAGACCAATCAACAACGCCTGTATGTATTCATAAACACATGTATGCATCTGTAAAAATTGTCTCATTGATGTGCCTTTGGAGTATTTTTTTGACAGAAAGCCCAGGTAACTTTATTCTTCAATAAGGAAAGAGTCAACTCTTAAGCACTGGTTGTTACAAGGTTGATTTCCCTGAGACAAGAAAATATGGACCTGCATGGAAAATTCACTGAGAATTATGTAGAGACATATTCTGCACTTAGCTTCATCCTTGTTTCTTAAGTAAAATTTACTATCCTTTATTTCTCATTTGCCTTCCACATTTGAAGATATTTTTAAAGAAAAACAACCAACATTGCTAGGTGTACGGAAATTCAGACTTACAAAAAATGGCTGATTGGCACAGAAGAGAACAAACTGGTGTCTGACATATCAATCTGAATGCTAAAGTTTGGTTCAGCAGGGGACCACTATTTTTTCAGCAGTCGTGTGTATCTAGCACAAGCAGTTCTGTCTCTGACAGCTAAATAGATGAAGCAGATGACAGATTTTAAAAGTGCTATACCTAGAACACTACACCTGGTTTATCATGTGTAAATGTGGTACATTTGATTGTTGAAATATAATCTACTGCTTCTTTTATAGCTAAGTAAATGCTGGATTTAGTCTGTTGTGTTTTTGAGAACATGATCATTGTAAGTGAATTGCTGCTGTCACAAAGCTGTTTTTAGGGGGTTTGCCCTAATTACATAATGCAGAGTCCTGGGATGAAAAGGTTATATACACCCTATCAGTAACGTGCCACCTTTGTCCAGACTAATTCTGTTCTTTGTTCTCCAGCTATGGCTGTGCTGAGCTGGAAATATGTCCTGAATATACACTAGATGGCAGGCGGGTCAGGGGGCTGGAAGCGAGCCTTGCCCATTCATCACACAGCCCTCTCTCCTGCCTCCAAAAGATCAATTGGTCTTCCCCAAGCCCCTACAAAGCACATTTGGCTCACTGTACTGGATATGAGTATGCAGTCAGCGGACTAGAAGCTGATCTAGCCCTCTGCCCACAGGATGCTAGGCCATGTTGTTTCTGACAGATTTGCTTTTGCCTTTTAGCCGACAAGGAGAAGATGCCCGATCAGCAACAGCTCGATCAGTAGCAGCTGTTGTTGAGACTAAGGCTTGTGTTAGAGAAGTGGATGTGTTAAAGAAGTGCTGTCAGCACCTGAGGCAGGCTCTGATGGCTTGTCTTCAACAGCCGACTCCTGTATTTGCCCTGCAGGAGATGATGGCAGCTTGTTGCAAATTTTTTGTAACAGAACATCTTTCCAATGCTCTGTGATGCCCCAGGATGAAAGATGCCCTCAACGTCGCCCTTAAAGTGGAGATCTCATTGCAATGCCAGTATGTACAGCCTTGAATACGTTAGTGCTTACTGCAGGATCCTTTGGGAAATGTCGTGACACAAGGTCAAATTCAGCCCTCATGTAAACTTGTGGTGCTCACTTGACCCACAGCTCTGTCACTGTAACAGAAATGCTGTCAGGTTTCACCTCTCCTGATGTCCTTGAGAAAAGGGTGGATTTGAAAGCAGATGTCACATCACTAGCAGATTATGCTAATGTCATAGGTGAGTCTCACAGGGCTCTAAGAATGAACCACATTTTAAAATAGTCTTTCCTATAGTTCTCTGTTTTTCCATTAGTGGTAGTTGTAGGAAAGCCATGTGTGGTCATCAATTGCTTTTGCTTTCTCAGACAAAAAGTTTCCTTAGTGTTGAGTTGCAGTCAGATGCATTTAGGATTCCTGCTCTGGTGTGAGAATTCCTGAACTGGTGCACCTCTTCTGATTTTGATTATCAAGTATTCCTCAGATTTTAAGGACACAGCTACTCTACAAACAGATTCAATGTAGTTATTGGTACAGATAAAACAAGTCTCTGCTAAGGATCTTTGGTAGTTTCTTATATCTGCTGCGGGGCTTGAGTACTTCCATAGAAACAAGGCAGTTTTTATTGCCAGTTCATCTAAACCTAATCAGCATATCTCTGGATAACAAATGGTAGAAAACATGGTTTTTTTCAACACTTTTCTCTAAACTACTGCTGCTTGTGGCTCTGTATCAGTTGAGAATTATGGAGAAGCAAATGCTCATATAGTATCAATTGTCTTACTGAGTAGTGAAAGAGTTGGAACTCTTGTGAGCAGCAATGGGAAAATCTCACTTTGAATAAACCTTTGAAAAACCTTTGAATAAACCTGTATCTTTCAGTGTTTAGAGAATGCAGTAGTTAAAACAGCAACAACAACAACAACAAAGGAATCAGGTTTAGATAGTTCCTAATCTAACCACCTGACACTTCCTAGAGTACCTGTACGTTTCCTCTAATAGGACAGGAATGATCAAATACTACACACAAGCACATTTGTCTTTTCTTCTTTTTGAGTCACCGAGGAACCACCCACTAAAACTAGGAAACATTTGAGAACAGGAAAATGAGAAAAGTGCAATAGAGACTTGGCAGAGTGAATAGGCAGGTGTATTTATACAGACATGAATACCGAGAGGGTCCTTCTTGGAGCAGCAGCCAGCCCCAAAGGAAAGCTAAGAAACCCTTCCTCCTGCAAATGTGGTTTGAGACAAGTTGCACGAAGACAACAGGAGAAAACATCAGGTCACAACCAGACCAATGAAAATACGGAGCTAATGGCTCACCATGGTTTGAGTTCTCTTTCATATACATGCAGTCACATGGTTTATTTGCAGCAAAGCCCCCTGAAGCTGGTATTGCTAGTGAAAGTAAATGTGAAGTAAAAATGAAGGCTCCTTCATTTGCTCTTTGCTTCTCTATACTTGGTCTCTTTCAGCTTTTAATTGCTGGAGACATAAATCTACAAAGCAAACAAACTAAAAATATTGAATTGGAATTAAGCAGTACATTGTATAATTTTTTAATGCATATTTTTCCAGTAAAGCAACTTTCTTCAAGGTAAAATGTGTTTGGAATATAAGTTATAGACCCAGGCCAACACCAGCTCTCTCTGTAGGAGGCTGCTTTTGTGAGAAGAAATTTACATTTAGCTGTTGGCAAGTGTGTTTGCTTGACATTAGCGCATATATAACCTAAAGGAAAGTCTGTATTAGTATGGAGATATCAGATGAAGCTCTGCTACTGAGATTCATGGCACTTTACCTAGGATGGCAGGAGTTACACACAAACCTTATGAGTTTAAGAACTTCAGGTTATGTTGCACCACAACCCATGCCTCTGATAATGGATCTACCAGAAGAAAACAAGGTCACAAATAGAAGATTCTCTTGGTGTCTAGCACCTCTGAAAAATCACACAGTTCCTCCTTTTCCTAGGTGTTAGGGTAGTTTTTGTTTTTGGTTTGGTTTCCTTCTATAAATTTAGATTTTTGTACTGATCTCTCCTTTTCCCTTTTGCCCCCTGCAGTGATCTTCAGTCTTGCTTCTCCTCTCCAGTCAAAACTTGTTGAAACCATACCTGGCTAGACAGACTTTTTTTTTATAGAGTGTTTATTTACTGCTGTTTTGTAAAGGATTTCGAGCAGGTGAGGAGTGAGGTTTATGTGATGATGAGTATTTGAGCTGATTACTGCAAGGAACTATAATGCAAAGGAAAAAGGTTATGGTTATCAGCTGCCGGGTGTTGTTCAACACATCAGTAACATTTTGAAATATCTGGTTTAGAATTATTTGAACCTACAATCTGGGGGACTGTAATTGAGTTTTACTTCTTGGGAGCTCACAGAAGTTCAGACAGTGGTTTATAAAATATACACAGAGATCAAGTGGTTTGAAATTCAGACTGATTTTCTATCTTCGTTTTTTTTGGTGCGGGAAAAAGGAATAAACCCTCAAAACACTTTCATTTAAGTCCAGTTCCTGCCAGCAAGGGAAATTTAATCCACTCAAGCTACCAAATCATTGAGTACATTTATTCATTAAAGTAATCAATCAGTGGAAATAGGTTTTTCTTTTTATATATTAAATGGCAAAAATGATGAGTTCATAAAAATGTCAAGAAATTTTCATCTCTGCTATCTCTTTTCTAAGGTCAGCTGTCTTCAAACGTATTATCCCATTTGTGGGAATCTTACTTATTCTGTCTTTCTTGGAGAAAGCTGAGCATTGAGTATTACACAGAGATTAAAATTGAGTAGAAACTATAGAAAATGTCAAACATAGCAGAAATCATGACACTTGCTCTTTTGACTCATCACAAAAGCATCAACAGTTGTTAATTCTTGAAGCCAGTACTCTGGCAGTGTTACATTAATACATCAGTCACAGCAACTTCTTGTTTACATTTTTGCTAGCATCTACAAGTTTGTAAAGATCTATCGTCTTTTTCCTTTATACACTTGGCTTCTTTTATTTTGACAAATGGATCCTTGCCAAGAAGTTATGTATGTGCCTTGCACATCATCATTTGGAAGCAGGAGACAGTATCGGGATTGTCATTTTTCTCCACCATGTATAATGCAGTCTGCTTCTTTGAGATCTTTTAGTGGAAAAGATTGGGTAAATAAAAACATCAACTGTCCATTTGCCATGGGAAATAAAATTACATGCATTGTTTGCCTGACTCACTCTAAACCTGGAAATTAAACTCCTTTTATTTTGGGAAAGATGAAGTGCCTCCTAGGTTTGTCTTTGAGCTCTTGTTCATTTAGGAAAGGAAGAATGTAAAGGGATCAACTGCATCATGAAATCAGTGCCTTACATCTGCAGACAGTCCTTTAAAACAGACTAACCCAAATTTATGAAACACTCTTTAAGACCTCTGAGTGAGAGACCTTACAATTGTTATAACGATCCTAAATCTCAAGAATGTTGCTACAGGTAAGGAAGAGATGAAACAAAAGGCATTGCCAATATTTTGGGTGAAGTAGCAATTTCTTTGGTGGTGTTTCCAGATCCTCCCAGGAAGATACGGGACTGTGGGCCATGCCCCAGTCTCCAGAGGAGGAAGGATATTCTCAGGTAATTTCCTGAAGTAAAATTCTGTCCTGAAATGTGTTATCAAAACATTAATCTGTTACTGTTGAATTTGGTGACAGGTTTAACCATACGAATGTGAAAAAGGCATGCTGATCTTCCTCAATAGTGTCAGGAATATCTACTACCTCCCCCAGCAATGCAGCTCCATCTGTGGCCAATTGACAGAGGAAATTGATTGACAGCAGCCCTGAAGTATGGACTAATTAAATATTTCATAATTAGGTTGCAGTGAACACAAATCAGCTTGACCCAAAAAATTTTGGTTCCCAGATGTCAGCAAGATTTTCTGTTTAGCTTTGTAGTGTAGTTGGGGTCCAGAAGCAGTCTCTAAATAACAGGGGCATCTTTGATGCCAATTCTTACTCCTCACAGTTTTAAAGTTGACTAACAAATATCCGTGGAGCAAGCAGACTCTAAAAGGGCAGCCAAAGGGCCTGTTTGTATGGGGAAATCAGCATGTGGTAAGGTAAGATGAAAACTGAGGGTACAGAAGCTGTCTGTGCTCATTCTTCACAGGAAGAGTGGTGAGCCCTCAGGGTGTGCTCAGATGGACCCTGCCAGTGCTCACTGACTTAGTTTACGGGGTCACTGTCCCTGCTTCGTCCTTTTGCTGGAGATTATGGCCTTTATTCCAGTGGAGATGGAAAGGAGCTCATGGCCACCCTTCCACCATCCTCTTTCAAAGCCTGCTGTGTTCACTGAAATCAGCCATGAAGACTGATTTGTGTTTATGAGCTGAGCTGCTGTTGTTAGAGGATGAAGAACTGAACCATGCTTGGATTTGCTGCCCCAGCTAAGGGAAGAGAACTGCTGTCAGAAGAATGGGGCAGGTGCCATAATGACATAAAAGTTTTAAGAGCAATACCTCGTGAATGTAGTGGAACAGGATATCATGTATGTCATGATTAAAAGTCTCTACACAGGGGATCAAGGCAGGATAGCTGGTGGCTTGCATGTTTTCAGATTATGGTCTTGCACTAACTTCTTGGGCACATAAAAACATAACTGCAAATTTCAGTTATTTAAAGACATAGTAAACCTGTTTCTTTTGGGGCAGAGCAACACCATATTATTTTGTTATTTCACGAGAAATTGGCAGTCCTCACATACCAGATGACATTAAACAGAGCAGAACTTTGCCTGAGTAAGGAAGTGCAGCTACAATGCAGCAGCTATCAATATCCCTAACTGGGATAACAAAACCTGTTCAGATCCTGCTGAGCATTTCCTTACATGCCTGCTGCATGCACAGCAAACCCCTTTTTTCTTGAGATTTTGATGTGGGTCTATGACTCATAATACACATCCTACGCCTTGGGACTGGGCTGTATCAGCTTTCCACAGACATGCAGTGTTTAAGTAAAGAGAGCAAAGAAGATGAGGCGCAATCTTAGAGACAATCTATGCAACTTGGAGATCAGTTAACCAGATGAGTTGTCAGTGTGTAATATTCCATTGAACACTCAAAAGAGAGCTAACAGAGTATCTTTAATTGCTTTGCATATTTTGAAGGAGTTGAGGCTCAAAGGTATGCAGAAAACACAGTTAAGTGCCAAGCTACTGTAGGTTAGGCTCCCAGCTGTAGCATCCTAGCCTATGGGCTAGAAATGATGAATCTTTAGTACTCACCAGAAATATCTATAGATGAATGATCATTAAAAATGTTGTGAATACCACTTCATTCTTGCAAACTAATCTTATCTTCTGGTCATTGGCAAAATGACCAATTTTGGGATAAATGGGCTGTACACAGAAAAGCTTGGTATATATGCCATGGGATTTAGCTGAGTTGGTTGGAGTGTGGTGCTGATAATGCCAAGGTTGTGGGTTTGATCTCTGTACAGGCCAATCACTTAAGAGGTGGACTTGATGATCTTTCTGGGTCCCTTCCAACTCCAAATATTCTGTGATTCTATGATTTATCTGGCTGTAACACATCTTTCTTCTCTATACCTCAAATCTTTGATTATGTGTAAATGAGTATACCCACTAGCAGGAGCAATTCACAAGGTTGGATCCAACAATATACCATGCAGCAGATACTAAGGTAATCTGCTGTAACAACCCCAGCAGCACTGAAACTTTCCTGACAAAGTTTCATCTGCACTTGGCTGGGTCTAGTCAAGGGGGAAGATTTCAGGAACTTCAGGTAGATCTTTTGCAACAGATTTCCTTAAGACAAAAAAATACCATGTCCTCATACAAATGGTTTTATGTACAACACAAGAGGCAGCTGGGTCAATATTGATAATTAAGAGCAGGAACTTGGAGACCTGCAGCTCTTCCATGCATCATTGCTCACACTGAAGAGCAGGTGTTTGCCATTTGGCACATACAAGGTCTTTGCTGTAACGGAGGAACCCACCTCTGCAGGCCTTGGCAGAACAATTTTCCATCCTCCACTGTTACGGATGCCAAAAGCTCAGTTCCAACACATCAGGTCATTGTTTGTTTGAGAAGCAAGGAGTCTTTGGATTTGCAGAATGTTTTGTCTATTTCTATTTCACAGCTTGTATAGCTTCTGCTGCACTTTATGATATCTGGATTCTGCATGGGCAATGGAGCACGTGTTGGTTCTGTCCTATGCTCTCTGCCCTGGAGCAACAACAAGTGCTGCTGGTCAAACAGCTCTTATTTTGTGGTTCTACCAAAGCAGGAATACAAGTGGAAAACAGGTGGAAGAAAGTCATCATGCTACTCAAAAACATTCCTTTCCTATTCCAATACTTGGACTTGAGTTTTCTTCTTGAAACTTGAAACTTGAGTTTTCTCCTTGAAACAGAATTGCCATGTCAACTGAAAATGCTTAGTGATTCATACAGAATCCTAAGGACAGGAAGTCCTGTGGAAACACACCATTCCAGGCCCATATGTACTTCAACTCTTGACAAGGAGCATTTTTCCACCAGTTCAAATGAGAGCGTTTGGGGTAAGCCTTCTGCAGTCACTGATTCTTCCTTTGTTCATTCATATGATAACAAAACCACACTAAAATAGAAGGGAAGAAGTATTTAGAGCTCTTTGAGGAAATGCAGGGCAGGTCCTCAGGTAATTAAAGTAGCCCAGTTCCACTGTAGCTGGTGATGTGTACTGTATTCACTGAAGTTACACCAATTTTTCCTGTCGAAGGCTCAGACTCACAGCCCTTGAAAATATCATTGTTCCGTAGGCTGCTGCTCTCTGTACATCTGGGTGAGGTAGAAATCAGAGGCCAAATGTAGTCCTCAGGCAACACTTCAAAAGTGTTACAGGAAGCCAGTTGCATATTGTATTGAAAAATGTAAATTTTTTCAGACTGACTTTAGTTCATTTTTCATAGCTTGGTTTTACAGAGATGTGTAACTGCAGTTGACACTGCTTGCAGTAGTTAAACTTTATGCTTGTTGTGAGGGTCCACTCGCTTGGAGGGCTTGCTGCTTGGTCTCTGCAACCATGCTAAGTCATGCTGGCTTTCACCCACCTGCTTAACCTCACAGATGAAAGGCAGAAACTTTTCACCTGGTCTGATCTCTCACATAGGTACAAATATGTACATGTGTTTATAGGCTGCAAATAATTAGCATAATTTAAAAACAAACAAAATGAAAGCAAACATGAAATAGAGACGTAGAGTGTAAAGCACATAAGCAGGTTGGGGGTAAGGCCCAGTTTCCAGAGGCTGCTGACAATTGCCTCGTGTCATATGGAGAGGTGCTACTTTCCATAATGCATGGAGCCAATTATAACAGTGTCTTGACAGAGGGGAAGGGGGAGAAGTCTTTTTGCTGACCCTGAGAGACAACAAACTTCTACCCTGAAGCCTGATGTCTGATTAGTTTTTCAGGTTTTTTACTGAAAGGCTGTTAAGTAATAAAATCCTTTCTTCCTAAACCAATACTGTTTCATTTACCAATGTGCCATTTGATGTATTCCTCTTAGTTTTTTTTCTGACATGAACTTAAATACCTGTTCTTCCTCTCCTGAAGATGTGGAATTGCAAACTGGAAAGTTCAGTTAGTGGGAGCTGAGTCAGTAATACCTCCAGAGAGGGGGCAGAATATTTATAAGCAATTTACTGTTTTAGAGTACTTTGCATAAAAAAATATAACAATTAAGTACTAAAATAAAAAGAACTAAATAGTATATTATTAAAAGATCAGGTTTACGTAATATGTTTTGCACTCTAGTCATACAAAGAAAAAAAGTTAAGTATTTGATTTCACTCTGAACTTTATGCCTTTGATAAATTTAATATTATTATTGTATTTAAGCCATTTTATGTCCTCAGTGGGAGTTAAGGCGCTCAGCACTTGCAGAATTGAAGTAAGGATGGGAACAGTAATTTGACCACTCTTGAATTGTATTGCCTAACATCTGAGAAGGATCAGGAAGACAATCCTTAGCCCTGAGCATTATATACAAATCAAATAGGGGTTATCTGGGGGCAGCATAATTCATTAAATGTTCCTTCTAAATGTAAAACACCAAATTCCCTCGACACAGTCAGCCTTTCTATCTGCAGTCTAGTTGTGACATAAAAAAAGATATTACAGTAAGAGTAAACTGAAATTCAGAAAAGCCCAGAAGTTCACTGTTAAAGCTCATTCTATTTTCTCATTACATCTTTTAACAAACAAACAGAAAAAATGTCTGATTTTAGAAGATGGAACTAGATTCTCAGATAGTATCAATCAGGAGATTTACATTAATTGTAGTCCAATTACCCTGTAGCTCTATCAGCTGAGAATCTGATCCAGGAGCTGTAACAGGAAAACATCCATGTGTATCTTCATCCTCTCCTCATATGTCTCTTTTTTACTTCAGTTTGGGAAAAATTTCAAGCAAATATTCTAATCAGATTTTTATGAAGACAGCATAGAATTACACTGGGGCAAAACCCCAGTTTATTTCAAGGGAAGGTGTAAGGTGACGAGACCAAAGTTCAAAAAAATCTCATAACTGTAATTGTACTGTAAGACATGTGCATCACCCCATTACACAGACTGTATGTTCTTATCTTTGATAGATTTATTCTTACATCAAACCCTCCCATGGAACAAGGAAGGATTAGTTGTCCAGTTTGACCAAACTGGACACAACATGGTAAGTTAGGGTTTTACTTAAGGCTACTCAGGAAAACCTATCAGAAGAGCATGAGTCTCTCTCATACTGGGCTAATGCCACGGTCCCCTGGCCACTTCTGCCTGCCTAGTTCTCCTTCTGTTACTTAATACAGGCGCTATTGATAATCTTTGGGAAGTCAGTTTTTTATGCTCCAGCTTAACCAACACAAAAAAGTGGAAACATCTGTCTTGTGAGCTGACAAGTGGAGAGTGTTATATAAAGGCAATTGATTTTAAATTTACTGTTACCATGCCATTAACAGGAGAGCAGCCCAATGACTGGGATGATTCAAAAGCACTCCCCTTGGTTCCACCAGCAGTGCCCAGTGCCCTGCTTGTATTCGGTGTCATGTGAGACAGAGGCAGACAAGTAACCAGGCTGGTCCCTCTCCATTGTACAGCCCCATCTGTGCTTACAAAGCTGGGATGAAGTCTCAGGGTCTGAATGAAGATACTACTGAGCCCAGTGGATATTCAGTTATGCCAAGTGACACTCACTTTCATTTTAAACTGCCAATAAATATGAAGGGAAATTAAAGAAGTCTTGGAAAACAGCTTGCAGGAATTGCCCTAAATGAGACTATAAAAATGTATAAAAATTTGTGGAGAAAAGGAAAGGGAAAAACCTTAAAAAGAAGCATTTATGTTTCCTTTTTCTTTTTAGTAATTATGTTTTAAAATTTCCTCATGGAAATGTGACTAATTCATGTATTTGAAAAATAGTTTCTGCCTGTTCAGCTTCTCCCACAATAGGTCAGTCCTAATTCACCATCCACTGATGTAGATATTTGTATTTCCTGATGTTTGTATTAAACTTAACACATCCAGGATCCCTCTAAAACTTTAGAATACTTTTTAACTACAGATATTTTAAAGTCCTTTAAGATAGAGTATATACTAAAGATGATGTTACAAGGGGGTAGTAGAAAGATTTTGTTCCTTATTAATCTGTGATCATGCAGAATTGCAAAGGAACCAGGGAAAGAAATAGGTGAATCTGGCAACTGATTGGCTTTTTATTGCCTTAATATGGTGAGATAAAGAACAGGCAAAATCATGCCTTTTTCTGAGTGATTCCTGTTTTATTCAAAATCCATGAGGGCTTATCTTAAAAATATATGATGCTATCGAGTTCAGCAAGCTGCATGATTTATTCAACCGGGCTCACCATTTCTTCCTGTCAGTTATATGTGATCAGTTATTAAAAGTGTCTATCACTCATTATATATTTATTTTTTGCAGTTTAGAGACAGTCTTTTAAAAGACTTTCACACAGGGGTATTAGGGCCCAATACTCAAGAACTGACTTTCAGCTAGTCAGTGAAATAAATGTTTTGGGACAGATTATCAGTTGATAGAAGTCCCTGTATGCCTCATGCTTCCAATTTACCTCAGCCCTGAGAATCTGTCCTGTTATCACTGACCTTGTAGCTGACCATTTTTGGTGCAGTTTTGTTCTGGCACGGTGCAGTGTAGCTGAGACATTTTCCCAGAAAAAATGCAAAATGTTATACACCATCTCATGTCCAGCATTCTGTACCTCAAATTGGTGGAACAAAGCATGTTATTTCCACTTAGTGGGAAGAAACCAACATTGTTATTTCTACTGCTCTAGTGTCAGGGCTTTTTATTTCCACTGCAGTGATTGTACAGGCTCTCATAACCAATAAGCCAACGTCCACCCTGCCAAAAAAAACAACAAAATACCCCTTGGCTGGTCAGAAGCACATTAGAGCACACAAAAGAAAACTGACTCAGGCTGCAGGTAGAAAGGAAATGTCTATTCTCCTGATAGTAGTGTGGAATTTGACTAAAAAATTACATTTTTCTGACAGATGAACCACTTCTGGATCACTTCCAGTTTTCCAGATGATGCAAGTAGAAAAAACCAAAATAACGAACCAAGGGCATATATAGATTCCTAACTTTAAAAGGGGGACAGGAAACATGTACTACTTGCTCGTGATTGTGTAAAATAATTGCAGTTCAGGTTTAAAGTTTCTGGACACAAGTGGTCAGATCTCAAGGGCCCAGATACACCACATCAGACAAAAAAATGTCACATCTCTCTAGAGCAGTGTAAGTTCTAAGAAAATTTCTTCTGAATAAGGGACACAGCATCACTTCTCAAAATTTTCTGCAATGAGAAGCAGATTCAGGGTGAAATTGTGGCTCCCTGAATACTTTGTCACAGAGTTGATGTGAACTAGTTCACTGTGAGCACCAGCTGTGCCCCATTCCCAGATTGCTCTTCCCACTTTTTAACCTCAACTGCCCTCGGTCTTCAGCCCTCTGAGTGACCTTTTCTTACAGTACAACTTGGTGCTGTGACCTACTCCAGCTCCCAACAACAGGCTTTCTGTTTCACAGCATGTGAACCTGGGCCAGGAAAAGATGGCTTAGATTTATGAGGATTGTGGACTACAGAGACATTGCCCCTGAACCCACAGGAAGCTTGATTCTTGGGTTGGTGGAAAACCACATCACCTCATGAATGTAAATAGAACAAGATGCATTTGTCTTAGCTGAATGTACAATCTGTATATTCTGGGGTTATGCACAATTTATTTGCTGTGCTGAGAAATAAAATATCTTGGTTTTATTCCTTATCAGTAGAAAAAGTAGGTCTCTATTATCCATAAAACTAAGACTCAGTCACATTTATATGGTTTCAGTAACACATGATGTATTTTAAATGATGGAAACTTCACAAGGGAAACAAAAAGATGCTTTTAGGTGAAAATGATGATTCTGTTATTCAGAAACATATTGATCTCAGTTCAACAAATTAGCACAAAATGAGTGCAGAAATATGAAAATGAGCCCTTGGACAGAAATGAACACCTTTCATCTTGGAATGTGTATGTTAGTGCTCTTAGCAACATTGCTTTTTTCACAAAGATGTACTGAATAATGATGATCTGTGACTTGAGAATTCACGATATAAGAATATGAGATATATAATTTTGTAAAACATAGAATTTTTTATGAAATTGATTTACTTCATAGAGAATTTTACTGAGAATTATTTATTTCACGTCACCACAGCTCTTAAATTTGATGCTGACATCAGCATAAGATGCATGCTATTTATTACTATCTGTTGGGGACAGTTTCAAAAAGTCTGCTACAAGTGCCTGCAAAAAATAGTAGTAATAATGTTAACCCATAATAAGCTGTTCTTACCGGTACCAGCCAACATCTGCCTAGCTGCTGTTATACATCCTTACTCAGTGGCATTGGAGGTGTGGCCATCCTGAACCCTGTTTCTCAGAGGGAATGAGGATGGTGAGTTGGAGAAGATTTCAGCCCAGTCTGAGACCTCCGATCCAGCACTTGGATCTGTATCAGGGAGCAAAAGCAGTACCAGAGGCTGGGAAAACGCTGGGCACCCTCCTGCTGGAAGCACGGCACGGCAGAGCTGTGGATGCCGTCCCCGCCGGGGCATCGGTGCCGCACGGTCTCTGCAGCGCCGGCTGAGGTCACTGTGGCTCCGCACCTCCCGTTGCTTTTGGAGCAGCTTTTTGCTTCTGGAAGAAAGGATACGGACACAGATTTTTCTATTTTTTTTTTTTTTTCCCCAGCACATATAGTTTCTAAAAATGGGGACTAACTGATGGTTGTAATTTTGATGGAGATTTACCTGTAGGCAAGACGGCAATCAAACCCACACTATTAACGGAAGGCTGATTGAGTTAATGAATATAATTGTCAACTCTACAAACTGATTCAGTCTGTCTAGCAATCTATCAGTTTGTCTTTCCTCTTGGAGTTGTCCCCATTTATATCTTGCTCTATGGTGGCTGTGGGTGAATATCTAAAATCCCCATAAATATAATATTGTTTGAGGGAAGACTGATGTATGCTTGGGAAAGAAAAGGGAATCTGCTATACTGGGTAACTGAATTTATCACTGTTCAATTAAACATAATAAATTTGGACTAGGCAGCTGAAATAGTAGGGAATATTAACTTTTGTTTTTATCATACGGCTGGTCTGCATGAAATTCAGGTCCTTTACTCATTGGACTAAGTCTGCAAAGGACACATCCGTAACTTAGATGGCTTATGGTCTGATGAATGAAAGCATGTACAGGAAGCATTGCATATGGAGATCAGAAAATGATGCTCTAAAAAAAAATGTTCTGGGGAGCAGGGAAAAGATAAGGAGATGGGAGAAAACATAAAAAATGCCTTCTGTGAGCTGGAATTTCAGGTTTGGCAAGCCTGCAGCCCACCAACCTAAATTGATACAACAAAGCCCACCGCTGGATCTGCAGGAGATTTCCTTCCATACAGGGAACCCATGGGCCTGTAAAGAAAGGCTTTCCATCCTCCCCATCCTCCCCATCAGTTCAGAGAGAAAGGAGTGATATACTAGAAGATGAAGACTGAGCTACTGAATAGTCAGAAAAGCATAATTCACAGCTCAAGCCAGGGACAAATCCAATTCAGAAGAGCCCTGTAGAGATCACACAGCCTTTCTAGAAGTTACTATAAATGACCTTTTTCGGATGTGTTGGAAGAAGCGTACATTCAGCTTCTGATAGAGGAAGCATATTCTGCTTCCTCAGAGCTTGAACCAGTCCTCAGAGCTGCCATCACTGAAGAGGTGAGGGCCACGTCACAGCAAGAGAGTTACCAGAGTTTCCCCTGCGGTCACTCACAAGAGGACAACAAAAACGAGACTGCACTACATGTCTGTGAAGAACATTGTAAAGAAGCGTGACATTGGAATAATAATACATACCTCTTAGAGTGGAAAAAACCCCTGTGTTTGCAGAGAAGCTGCTTTTGAACTCTACTAGTGAAAGTAAGGAGCAAGAACCCACAGAGAGAGAATTACTCCCCAAGGCAGGAGCCTCTCTGGAGCAAAATAAGAGGTGTGCCTTCATGTGCTCCAAGGGAAAGGTTGGGTGGAGTCAGATTGCCCCAGCTCTATTTGTCTGTCTGTGAGGCTCTTACTCCTCTAATGGCAGGGACACGGTCAGGCCTAGGTAGTCCATAGCTGTGTTTTAATAGTGGACATGAGTCTGTGGCATGGCCCTGATCTAGTTTAACTCATGGAAAGAAACACAGATTGACTCACTGAGGGACAAAGGGCCACATGCTTGTATAAGTTTAAAAAAGAAGTGGGCAGACTTAGGTGAGTCTCCTAATAAAGTGGTGACCAGCTTTTCTGAAATCCATCTCATATAACTGTATGTAGGTAATGCTGTGTTTTGCAGTCTTCCTTTCATCTGAAAGACTTTTTCTACACAAACATGATAATGCAATACCTATCTGTGTTCTGGCATGAATCTGTGTTCTTAATGCCTTGCATGTAGCAGGTGGAGAAAGACTTATAACCCATTTGCCCATGTGTCAGCTATTCCTTAACTAGCTCTCACATATTACTAATTTTATTTAATAGAAGACTGTTTTGCATGTCCTGTCATGCAACATTGCAAGCCTCTTTCCAACATAAAGAATCCTCCCTCCCCAAATTTACTTATGCTGTATCGCTGTGTGTGTCACACCTAATAGCTGCTTTAATACATATTACCTGTAAGACTGTGAGTTTATCCTCAATTTATTTGGATTAGACAGTAGGTTTCAGACACTCCACTGCCATTGAATACACTTACATCAAATTTAACATGAAGTTTAATCAATAAAAATAACAACAATAAATTTGTCTCATTCTGCTTTTCATATGCTGTAGAAATGCCTGAGTATAGATGGCTTTCAGCTGTTCCTCAAGAGATACCTTTGTCATTTATAGAGCATTTTGTGCTTCACAAGAATTCCTATTACAATGTCACAACTTAAATTTGCCTTGCCTCAATGCTCTTGAAATACCTTGCCAGCTGATGGAAAAGGGAGTATCATTAGGTGCTTGCATGGAGGTGTCATCTAAATCAACACTGTCTATAATCTATTTGCATAGGCAAACACTAAAATCCCCTGAAAATAGAAAGAAATACAATTTAAGAAAAGTGAAAAACCTCTATTTCAAAGAATAGAAGGGAACTGCTTGTTAGGAACTTCAGTGAATGAGTCAATATCTCTTGCTCAAAAATGAAACGTTAGCTAAAAGGTGAATTAACTGAGTAAGCCAACTAATTGAAGTCTTAATCATGACCCGTAAAAATAATAGATTTGTTTACTTTTTAAAATTTATTTTTATGCATATAAAGAGTGTCTGATAGGCATTTTTTAAAAGGAGATAAGAAGAAAGCAGGGATTTTATGTTCACTCTTCGGGTCCTGTCTCGCCTGCCTGCCTGTGAGAACCGAAAAATTATTTAAATTATAGCATCAGAAGAGTCAGGAGCAAAAAATGTCAAGTGTTTAGGAGAGAATGGGTTTTTAGCCTTGACTGTTTTGATTTTTTCATTTTGTTTAATTTTAGTGTCTAAAAAGCATTTGGAAAGAGGATGTTTTTACTTAAAATTCAACATCCATAATACTTACATTATGGTGTGAAAGCTGCACTAGATGACTGACATCTTGGCAGATCTCCCAGGGGCTTAAACCGGGCAGGATTTTACCCATTATTTTTAGAGCAAACAAGTATAGGGGAAAAAAAACAAACAGAAGAAAATGATTTACAATTTCATTGTAATAAAGAAATAAAAAGGGCACCAGCTTAACTTAAAAAAAATCTTTGGCACATACAGCTTTCACAGAAGGGGTTTTGACTGACCACTAGGTCAAGTTTGTTGTCTATCTGCTGTAAATAAAATTCAGAAATAAAAGGGGGTTTTGTGTGGTGGTGATAATTTTTTTTAAAATTTATTTAGTAGTTTGACAGAGACTTACCCTCCATTTTACCTGAAGGATTTACTAAAATTCACAATCTGAAATACCAGCTCAAATTCAGACACATGGAAGAACATGTGGCAGACTGTTTCTCATTGGAAATGGCAAGAACATTTCCACTTACTTTTAATACTTATTTAGTGATTTTTATGCAGCACCAGTAACACCATTATCTCAGCACTGACAGAACGATATAAACTGTAAAATATCTTCTTTGAGACATTTAAACCTTTGCTGGATAAAATGCTAGTAAATGTGATATTAATTAAGAAATAATCCTGCACAATAGTAAAAGATGTTAGATCCTAAAGAGTAAAAGGAGTTTCTCCATTTTTAATATTTTTAAATCTGTGGTAGGCATAGGATAATGTTCTTAATTTGTTACTTTTTACTAGAAGATCAAAGCGCATTATAAATTTAAGCTTGATTTGAACAATACATTTCCTTCATATTCTCTAGGCCTGAGGTTTTTTGAAATCATCAAATTTTGGGTGGGAGTGTAAGGAAATATGCGTTCCCTCTGTGGCCAAAAAGTAATGTAAGTAAATTTCCACGGTCAAAAACTTAAGTGTAAACATTTTTTATCTTTGAGTCTAGTGTAAAATGGTACTTCCCAAATGTGCTCAGGTACTGTGATGATGGGCAAAGCATGACAGCTAAACTCCAGAGTTCGTGTTGGAGAGAAGATTGTTCAGTACACGGGTGGCTACTTTAATTTGCAGTTCCCCAGTCTTCAGTAGCTCTGGGATCAGCTTTATGAAGAAGACTTCCCACTCCTCAGCCATGCCAAGGCACGCTTCCAGGGAGCTGTGTATTCACATACTTATTTCATGTCCCTGGAGCTGAGCTTATTGATTACTCACACACTTAAACATTCTTAATCTTAACAGCTTTGTTAAACTGGGGACTAATTCACTTACAGTCAGTCCCCATTTTGTGCAACAGGGATATACATTTTTTAAAGAGGGAACAAAGGAACAAATGAAAAAGGATATATGAGCTTAAAGCAGGCTTTAGACAGATTTGAGGTGTTCAGGTACATGACTGAATCTAGCCCATAATGTTTAAACTGCTTTTCTTCTGAAAATGGGCAAACCCATTTATCACTAAGGGCAATAGTAACAGTGGCAGCATATGGCAAACATTGGTAGTGAGAGAAAAATAGTCTGAGTAAATGCAATACTTTCTTCAACATTACACACTACTTTAGCATAAGTTACTTTGAAAGGTTAAAACATGCAATTTTGAAACAGCTAGTAAGTATGGTTTAGAATGAGTTCTAATCCATATTATGCCATTTTCTCTCAGTGTTTTAAAATTTTTTAAATAAAAAATTTGACTGAACAAAGATGAATTGCATCATAATGTTCCCACACATCTATTTTTTAACCTTATGGTGATTCACAGGTTAACATTATGTGAAATCACCTAATACTCTTCATGGAAATATTTCAGTCCAGTAATAAAGAGAAGAACCCATTTGAGAACAGAACAAGGAGCAGATGGATAAAAATATAAATATTATTTCAGTTTAATCTAATTGATTGCAGAAGCAGAAAGATTCTTGCAGTACCAGAATTTGCTAATGCTGAAGCTGATCTCCGTGCTCCAGAATACAGCCCTCAGAAAGTGCTCCTTTGGACTAATTGCATCTACTGGATGGACAGATAAACAATTTATTTTTCTTAAAGTTGTCTTCTGGATAAAATTAAAGCCTGTTACTTTTGGAGACAGTCTTCAACCAACCTTTAAAACACGACTGTTCTCCATTCTCACTTCTCTCGTCTTTTTTATTTTATTTTTTGATTACTATTTCTTTGCAAACATACATTCTAACCAAGCAGGATTTACTTACATCCTGCAGTGGGACAGTAAGCCCCCAAGAGATATGGGTTTACAGGAACCTCTTATGTCCCATTTTCTAGCTGTGGGAAAGTGATTTTCAGGGAAGGGAAAATGACTTGTCTAAAATCACACAGTGAGATTAATGATACAGTCAAGCATTGAACATTTAGGCTGTGGTCAGATGATCACTAAGATTGGATTTATGCATTACTGGATCACCTGGCAATACAAATTTGGTGCAGACAGGCATGCACTCCTGTTGAATTATTCACAGCACATCAGATAGTGCTTATGTCAGCTGGTGCCCTGAGATAGCCCAGAGTGCAGCTTATCCCATATGCCATTCGTTCTCATCTCTCAGGTGTAGTTTGGGATGATGGCCTATTGCAGTGTAGGAAAGCTAGCTTCTCATGAGGCTGTTATTACCACAGGAAAAACCCTAGAAAGTCACCATGTCACAAGCAAGGCACTGTTTCAATGTCAAAAAGTGTCAGGCCATCACAGTTCCAGGATGCAGCAGGTGGCAACCTGGATCTGTTGTTGGCTCTGCCCCTGGAAGTGTCCATTTCCTGATACGAGCTGGTGATAGAGAAGTGCAGATATGATGGCCAGAGAATGGTGTTGCACGATGGGCTGCATGAGCAGGGAAGGGGGAACAGAGGACAGAACTAATCGTTTTGCCAAACCTTCTCTCACTGCTGATTAAACTGAGCACTGTAATGCCAAGAAATGGCAGGTTCCTGTTCTCTGAGGCATTTGGGTCTATGAGAAGAGCTATAACCACAGGCAGAAGGTTATACTCAGAATACGGGGAGATCCAGAACATGAGAAGAGCTTCTGAAAGGAAATGTTCCCAAATATCACCTTGTAGATGTTTTTCAGGAAGGTGCCCACCCAACCAATGATGTTTACTGAACACTGAGGACAAAGGGACTTAAGCTATCTGAGACGTGGCAGCTCTTGACTCCCCGCATTTGGATCTGAATCAATTTGGAGCTTAAAAGGCATAAAGACAATGCTGAACTTCAGAATGCTCTTTGGAAAGGCTCCAGATCATGATCTGAGTGATCCATGCAGGAATTCAGAGTGAAAGTCGCTCAGCTAAGCATGTATCCTCTCCCTCTGTCCTGTGACCTGTTCTGATTGTTTATCAACATCTTGGGTCACTGCGACATTGTGCTGGGGTCATCTTCAGCTGGTTTGAGAGACCTCATGAAGCTTGTGTTCTCTGTACTCCTCAGCTGATACCCTGGAGACAGGACAGCCTACTGTCATGGTCAGCCACTCACGTTATTTTGTGGTTCCAAAAATATCCCATGCTACACTTACTTCACTTCATCCATCTCAATCTAAACCAGAGGCAAGACAGTAGAATTATTGACTAGTTCAGGTTAGAAGGGTCCATTAAAAGTGATATAGCCCAATCTCCCTCCAATAAGCAGCAGCATCTTCAACTAGATCAGGTAGCTCAGAGTCCTGTCCAACCTGGCCTTCAATATTTCCAGAGATGGGGCATCCACCATCTCTCTGGGTAAATGGTTCCAGGGTTTCACCAACCACATCATAAAAGATTTCTTTCTTATATCTAATCTAAACTGACCCTCTTTTAATTTAAAACCACTAGTCCTTGTTCTACTGGAACAGGCCCCTACTGGAAAGTCTGTCTCCATGTTTCTTATTGGCCCCCTTTATATGCTGAAAGTCCAGAATAAGGTCTCCCTGGAACCTTCTTTCCTCCAGATGGAACAAACTCAACTCTCTCAGTTTTTTCCTCATAGGAGAGGAGGGTGACTTGAGAAGACCTGTCTGATTAGGCTTTGAATCTTTAGGATTTACATAATCTCTTCTGGTGGCTCAACTGTGAGTTGGTAACACCAGCTGAAAGATGGTAAATGACAACTGAGGACAGTAATGAATAGTTAGAGGTTGTAATATCTTGAAGGCTCCAATTACTGCCATTGTGACTCTGTGACTGTGCCCGAAGACAGTGTGGGAGTGACTCGACTCTGCCAGTGACTAAGCAATTAGCCCCAAAGGCAATGTGGCACATTTCTCTGGGCCTCCATTTCCCATCTGTGGAAGCAGAGCAGTGCTGTGCATTCACTTTCACTTAGCACATTCTGCTTTGACACTAAGTGTGAGGATTCAACCTTAAACAGGGATTTCTGAAATGCATCATGAGGGAACTAGGCATCTACTCAAACATAACTAAAACAGTAGTTAGAAATTACTGTAAATGAGCCCATGTCCTTGCAGTAACAACAGTTACACTTCATCTCCTTCATATTCTCTTTTTCATATAGAGAGATCAGAAGGACCTTATTTCCCCATTTTAAGATCACATGGCAAACCTTTTCTTGGAGGAAAATGCCTGCTAAAACATTTTGCTTTATGTAAAGGCACAAAGTGGTATTACCTATGGGGCTTCGGGCTGCAGGGGCCTCCAGGCAAAATACTCTACATGCTGAAGAGGAAATGCAGTTACTGAAGTCAAGTTTATGTTTTTTAACCTATTTTTCTTGAGATAACTTTGTCAGATTGTCAAACAAACTCTCCAAAGGGATTTGAGTCACAACCACATTAAACTGGAATCCAATCTTGTTATGCTGGCCTCAGTGAGTGGATATTCCCTCTGAGCAAGCCTGCACTGTATTAAGCTGCCTTCTGTTTCTTCAACCTAAGCTTTGAATGTATAATCATATTTCCTTTTGAAAATGACTTGTTTTTCTTCATTACAGAAACAGGATTGATTTTCCTACAGAGTGTTACACTTGTCGAAGCAGCTATAATCAAATTTCAGTGTAATGTCCCTACACAAGTAATTCCCACAATTAAAACTGTAACCGTTCTGGATACCTGTTGGCTTGGATTCTAACCTTCATGTATATCTGGAATTGGTCCACTGAGAACATGGGCCAAATCCACAGCTTTGCAAATCAAAACCACTGGAGCTGCATCTGTGGGCACCAACTGTGGATATAACTGACTACCTTCAAGGAAGTAAGCAGAATCACTTATTAATACTGGTATGACAAGAGGAAAAAAATAGGACCAATAAGTCAAAATAAATTACCTTTTACATCAATGAATGACAGCAGCTACATAATTTTTTATAATTTTCCAATATTCCAAACCTTCTCTCATGTAACCCTGAATAAAATGGAGCTGGATGCAAGGATAGCAATGTTTCAAAAGTTAGCTCAGGAGAGGCTTCAGTGGCCCAAGAACTCCAATGACAAGCCATGGTAAGAGTTCGCTACCTCAGTAGGATATGTTTTGGGTGATCAACCCTTAATTTAATTTAAGTTTAATTTAATGAAGACATTTATGTCAGCCTTGAAGATAGCATGGGCTAAAACTGCATCCCTTTTTATGTGTGACACTCAAGCACTGCTATTGCTGTCATATTACTAAAATGATCCTGCAGGTCATTCTCCAGACTTTCAGTCATGATTTATAGCTCTAGTCAGGGTGGGCTGGTCTGTTCAAATTCACCTTTCCTGGATAAAATTTCTAAGAGAAGGCAAATGTGGCTACCTTCCCAAGCATATCATGGCTTTCCTGTGCACTGGTCACCAAGGAGGAAGCCACAATCCTCGTTAAATGGGCTCATGCTCAGTCACACTCTAAGTCTTCCTCTTTTCTCTCGCACACACACAACCATGTGCACATCCGCATGCACACACTCCTGCAAAATGCGGGCAACCTAAGTTAACAGCAAATAATTAAGACAAAAATGCATTTTAAATATAAGCTGTATCACAGGTCCCACTGCCTGGCAGCAGCTAGGTGATATAAACGATAAACTTGCCCTGAGGGTCAGCTCTGGAATTCCTCCATTACAGGGGAATGAATGCTTAAAGCAGCGCAAACAACTGTGCTGCTGAATTCACAGCTCCACCTATTTTCTGAAGGTCAAGCAGCCTGAACTCCCTACCGACACATGCTGCTGCATGTGTGCACACCCACAGAAGTAAGTAAAAATAAACAAAGTATTTACCAGCATGCCTTTCACTTACATCCACTTAGTATTATCTATAGTAGTCATTCCACTGGAGAACAACATGTTATTAAGGGAGGCCAGCTCTGCCAAGTGTTAGTCCCCCAGAGGGGACTCACCCATGTGTTAAACATTTTAGCTCTCGTAATAGAAGGCTATGCTGTAGATTTCAATGACAATTCACTTAGTACTTACAGATGAGATACTTGGGAGTGCATCCCAGCAAGCAGTGTTTGCTTTTGATACTGACAGAGTGGGCAATAAAATCACGCAGTGCATACTGTTTGTGAGGCAGATGCTCTTGTGGCAGTGAGCAAACCAGATACTCAAGTTCATCTCGGGCACTTAATGTGTGCATCAGATTTGCTCTGAACAAGGAGAGCCCTGAACACACCCGGCTTCCAGATGCAGCAAATGATTAGGAAAGTGGAGTGGCTGAAGAGCTTAAGAAATGAAGCATCTGTTTATAACCAGGCAAACAGAGACTGCTCCTTTCTACACAGCAGTCATTCTTAAGACATCCTGTAAAAGGGAAGATGGAGATATCTCAGGCTGCTTCATCTGCTTTAGAAGGGAGACCAGATTTCACAAAACTTTGTTGCAATAAGCAGAGACTTATGTGACATGAAGGAGGAAAAAAACCCAGGAATTACAGGAAGGAACTAGAGATTCCTCATGGGGTCTTTCACCCAGTACTCTTCTCAAACAGTCTGGCATCCTGAAGTGGTTTGCACATCAGAAGAATGTTCCAGTTCTGGTTTCCTTTAAGTAGATTTGACTTTGTCTCATTTAAAGCAAATGTGTTGCTTTGTTGATGTGAAAGTTTTGACGACACACCACCCTAATTGTTTGCTGCTCTTGAGAAACACAAACCTGCAGCCAATGCTCTATGACATGTTTCTGTACTTCTCGTTGTTATAGCTTTCCACCAACTGATCATCACAGCAAGTCAACCTGCAAATAAGTACTCCTGAGCACTTTAATGAGGCCCTTATCTCTGGCCAACTTAGGAATACTCATTGGGCTTTCCCCTGTTGAACAGCAGCAACTTCAAATAACCGTCCCATTAAAACAAATGCGCTGCTGTCAGAGATGTCAGGTTGAAGGGCCAGCAGGCTTCTGAAGCTGCTATTGCATCATCCTTTTGTTGGGCCAAGGTACAATGCCTACCGGAGTGATTAGAGCAATTACTCAGCACTGTTTGTCACAGTCAATCAGATCTGACCAGCATGAATGCAGCTGTGACCTAGACCTGCCTCTCTAGCAAAGCATTATTATTGGTTGTCATCTCCGTCTTCGGTAGCTCCATGCATGTGTCTAAGTTGGAAACACACTAAGAAAACTTCCTAGCAATTATTTCTCTTTCTTTTCTCTCCTTGATGGGCCTCTCCAATCATCTGATGCATGCTTTCTCCCCCCTTTTGTCTTCCTGCTTGTGTTCCTGCTGATACATACTGTGACTTTCTGCCAATGAGTTAAGTAGCAAAAGCCACTTGGGAGTCTCTAAAGTCACCCCTTCTCTGTTTTCATTTAACACGAACCAGAGAAGGCTGCTGGTTGGGAGCTAATGGAAGAGAAGAGAGAGACATCGGTCTTACTAAGTTCAGTTCTCTGTGCATCTCCTTTACAACATTTTCTACGGCAAATGCAACCTAGTATGAGTATATTTTGTAGTAAACTGCTAATCAAGATTGAAAAACACAGATTAAAAATGTGTTGCTCAAATTAATGTAAAACAAGTTCTATGATTTATTTTTGTATGGCTGGAATTAAGATATCGAAGAAGAATAACACTTGAATCTGGTGACTGAAGTATCCTGGCCCCTGTAAACTGCTGCTTGTTCTCCCTCTTGCTTTTCATCCTAAGCTTTGCTTGAGATCTGCGGGAAAGCAAGGACAAGCACATCTCTGCTCTCTGCCTTCCCTACAAGGACAAATGTATCCAGCTGTGCTGCACCTTTGGACTGCCACATTCTCTCCTCTGTTTCATTTTTATTCCAATGCACATGCAAGAAAGATACTTCATCAGCATTAGCAAAGAAAGAAGCAAAAGGCATAGAGACATATCTTTAGGAGGCTGAGATGTCACATTGATGCAGCTTCAGACAGGTGAACGGGTGAGGAACTGCCTCGTGCTGCTCCACAGCACAGATACAAATACCTTGCATGCAGGTGTGTGAGGAAGACCAAAGGACATAATTTCATGCAGGCCATGTCAGCAGAAGTTCTTACACTGATCCTAACTGTGGTTAGTGAGGAAGAGAAAGAGTTCATGACAAGAATGTGTTTGTGAACAAGACTTCAAATTTCAGTAAGGGGAAGATGTTAAATGTACGTTATTGTGATTATTGTTACGAAGCAAAATGCCTGTGTTGTACTTGCAGCTGTTGCTAATAATGGAGGAATAAAAGGCCCTCTGATCACAAAAAATCCCAGCTGCAACTTTGTCACATTAGTACAGTAATTTCAGTATTGCTTTTAAAACAGCTGTTCAAAGCAATCAGTAAGCAATAGATTATTAAACACAAAATGCTTTGTGATTGTTTTTCCAGGAAGTAGCTACATACTTCTGAATTTTATAATATATACTATGTTCTATGATGGTATAAGGACCCTGAAGTTCAGACAGTTGCCACAACTCTTTGAGAGAATGAGGAAACATTTATCTTACACAGGCCACTGGTGAGGTTTCTTTCACTTGCCCTTAAAACTATCTTTTCTCAGCTAGACAAAATTAGAAGTTCAGCACTCTGATACTCTTTGGAAAACATGGATAAAGGTATTGGAGATATGGTGAACAACAAAGGGTATTTCAGCTGTCTGACTTCAGGGATAAAAACTGGCATGCTTTGTAGTTTGTCAGATCCTTAAATCCTTTGAAAAGGTTTAAGGATAAAAACCTACAGTTAGCTACGAAATAATGCACATTAGAAATAATAGAATAAAATTACAAATAGATGAAGTAAGAAAATGTATTACTAAGATTATACTTAATAAGTATCCTTCTTAGCTGATTTAACATCTCAGCTCCCTGTCAGACTGGCTGATTAGCCTTTACAATGTACCCCAAGGCTGGTATACCCTGCCAAAATCTGAAAGGTATATATTTTTCTCACTAGTGAAAGTGGTTTCCAGAGCCATCCTGTGCAACTGCTGTGCACAATCTGTTTCTTTGTTAGTTCAGCAAAGAGTAATTGTCTTCCTGTTCAGTCTTCTTTGTTGTCAGTAAGGTGGTGACGCAGGGGATCAATTGTTTTACCTTTCCTTTAAGGTTACCAATTGCTTATCTTAATTGGAAAATTCCTGTCCTCAGCTCTAATTTGTCTATTATTGCAATGTAGGACACAATAACAAAGCTTTATAAATCTTACAGCAATTCAGTAGATGCAAATCATTAAATTTTTGTTTAATCAGACTTTTAATACCAATCTATGTGTTCTAATTACAAATGAAGGATGAAATCCTGTTTTAGATTGCTTTGGTTTGGTGACATCCAAATACTTACTTTTAAATAATGTAGGGTCCTTTCATACTTATCTTAGAAGGCAAAGCTGAATAATGTGGGTGAAACCAGAACCACTCCCAAACTCTGTCACTGACTCAGTCTCATGTTGACCATTTGCACCAACCCTTTTGACATTTCTTTAGTCTGAGCTAGGGAAAAAGAGAATGTTGGTACACTTTTACTTAAATATTCTTGTAATTTATTACCAGGAAATGCATGGTTGTGAAGCCAATGTGGCATGCATAACAAGTACTTCAAAACTTCAAAGGCTTGAATATGTGTTTTCTTCAATCTAAGAACTGAGTTTAATTACATTATTGCAAAATGGGTTTTGATCAACAAATTTTTTCTCTGCTATGTAGCTGACAGGTTGTGGTAGGAGCATTGCCAGTTCTGCTGCAACTTTTCCTCTCATTAAAAATGGTTTCAGAGCATGTGCTGATATCCTTAGAGAACACACCGGATTCAGTGATTCTCTGTGTGGGTGTGGGTAATGCACTGCAGAAACAGAGCCTTAATGGGGCTTAAGAACTGGACAATTCTATTTCTCACTGTTTAACTACCCTCAAGCTGGAAATTGTAGAGGTGGACATTCTTCTCTTGTTGGTGAAAGACTTCATGGTATAGGACACTACTTGTGAAACTCATGGGAACAGTAGAGACTAGTGAAGTCTGTGGAAGTGTTAAGTGTACATGGAATGGCACAGCCAGGCCATGACCTTGGTAGATTTTTCAAAATCGTGAGCTCTACAAGATTCACTTTTCCATATAAACTAGCAACTAATCAGTAATCCTTTATGTGTTCTAATATTTTCCTTAAATGTTCTGTGCTCCTCCATGATTTGCATCTCACACTGGCAGTTCTCCTACTGTGAGATGGCTATCAAGTTCAATCAAAGATGACTTTTATAAATAAAATTCCCTAAGGAAATAAGGTTAATACCTCTTTAAACAATTTTCCTAATGCTATATGTTTATTATTTGACTGAACTAATGATATAGTTCTGCTCTTAAATTAATTGTTAATAAAGCTATGACAAATTTAAACTTTGCCCACATTGGGCTGGGGAAGATCGCAGATATTAGTGACTCTGAAAATTTTGGCTAATGTTGAGAAGGCAAAGAAAAAGAAAAGTCATGTTGTTGGGTCTGATTCCACTGCAGCTGATTGCATCTGGCAGGCTGTCTCCATCTGACTTGCTGGCTGTCTGAGTACAGTACAGGGCTGCATCTTCTTGCATCCAGTAAATCTGAGTGAATTTAATAAATCCAAATATTAGCAGCCTTCTTTTTCCTACTTTCCTGACTTTTTTTTTGTTTGGTAGGAACAAACTTCATGCTGATGAATGATTATTACTGCTATCAATGCTATTTTAATCACAGAAAATATACCTGGAGTTGTACAAGATTAAAATAATCTCCTTTACATTGAATTCATGATCAAAAATATCAAAGTTTCATCTACAGCATAATCACTCTTGGGAGAGTGATGATACTTTAGCCATCTGGAAGAAAGATTTTAAAAAAAAGGATCACTAGCAACCACCGGATGAACTTTTGCCAAGCTCTGTAGAAAGTTTAGTTTTCTAACTGTGCTTTTGGAACGCCTTGGGGAACTTTAGTGCTATGGACAAGAGCTTGAAACTTACCCAGGTTAGTTTCAAATGTTCTAAGGGGTTAGCTCTTTACCTAATCAGGTGCCCCACCTGAGTTAGTCACCCTGCTGAGAAGCAGGGGACTAAAGCTTTTATGGGAATAGGCTGCACTTACAGAAAGCAATGCTCGCGTCAATTAACAGCACAAAATCATTGTTTATCATTACACACAGAGATTCTCCCCTTCTTTAGACATTAGCAGGATTATTGGCAGCACCTGAGATTCAGCAAAACCCTATGATAAGCAGAGACAAATGAAAGGCTCCTCTCAACAAACAAACAAACAAACAAACAACCCCACAAGAAGCACTGGTTGCCTTAGAGTGGATACTTCAATGTATGTAGATGTGCTGAGGTGGTGGTCGCCCTCCAGCTCTACATTGAGCCAGCAGCACAGAGAAGAAAAAATATTAGCTGAATAAATTTGTGGCCACAGTCAATCTAAAAATACGGCACTAATTCCCCATCAAAAACTTTTTGACTATAGGATTTAAAGCGCTGAGCTGGGATAATCTCGCTCCAGCAATTTAAATGAGGTAAAAGTATTTGGATGTATTAATTTCGTACTGCTGGAGTTTCTGCCAAATTACATACTGTCTGCCTGCTTCATTCAAACTTGTGCTCTAAACTAGCAGCTGATCTCCCTCATCCTAATAAAACATTCACAAAAAATAAAGCTTGCATAAACTCTGTATAATGTAGCCAGGCTAATTCAACAGAAAAGCTGTCATGTATGTGTGCTTATCCAGATAGGACCTGCAGCACCCTGTGCTCCAGAGGGCAGAATGTCTGATGTGGTGAGTGCAGAACCTTACGTTTGGTGTGGGAAGTAAATGTGAGGAAAAGTTTCCCCTTGGCTGGAAAACAGGCTCATGAACTGATCCTTGATCTAAGCTACATATAATGTTAATTGCATAGGAATAGTCTGTTCCCATGGTCATGGGAAGTGGGTTCCTTTGCTGGGTTCCCATTCCCCAGTTCATGTGTGGTAGTGTACCTGCAGCCTATCCAGGTCTATGAAGTCCGCTCCTGTTATTGTCCTTGCTGTTACATTAAGCTTTTAAACCCATGTGTGTATCAAGTGCACAGTATCTGTGTAGGAAGCCTAAAATAAGACTAGGAGAATAATAAAATTTTGGTCTGGTATTTATACCAAGGAAATAATTTTGGTTTCTTTTAAAATAATTTTTTCTTTATGTTAGGTGGAAAAGATTTTCCATCTTTGCTTTACTTAAGGTGCTTTGCATAGAACAAGACATAGGAAAAAAAAAAGAGAAGAACAATATAACCAAGTGCAGCAAGGAGCTAGATCAAGGTGGATTGCAATATGAACTCAAAATTTTTACAACACACATTTACTTCCTTTGTAACTTTTCCCTTTAAATTTTCTCAGTTGAGTATTTATACTTATACATGAAAAATCTGTCAAAGTTGTAGCTAGATAAGTGAATATTGTTGGTTTAGGCTTTGTGTTTTAGGCTGGGCTATAATATTTTAAACATTTCCTTCTGCATTGAAGTTGTATTTCTAGCACATAGTTCTGTTATTCCTTATTACAAAAATTGACGCCTTGGCTCTGAGTGCTTCAGGTCTTTCAGACAGATGTTATTTGCCCAATAGCTTAATTGCTCTTCCACAGAGTGAGTACACAAGCAGGCATTCTGCATTTATAATTTAACCCTTCAAAGACAAGCAATAGTAAGTGACATGACACAAAAGGAGAGCTTGCATAAAGTCTTAAACCTAGTTATTCTGTCCTTATATAAATGAAAAATTCAAATCTGAATACAGAAATAAAATTTATACAGATTTCATGCCTTAATTTTTTCATTAATTCCAAAAGGTTTTTTCAGTCAGGCCAGTCCTGAATCCCTTTATCAACACAGCATTTTTGGGACCATTAATTCTCTGTTTTAATCTCTCTGTTCTAAGTAAACTTGGTCTGCACTACTTCTTCCTAATTTCAAAAGTCTTTCCTTATAACAAGGTTATTTTCATGTCCTCATTAAAGTCATCCTCTCACTTGGCATGGGCTTCCAGTCTTGCTACGTGAGTTTCACACCCAATACTTGTGTTTCCTACAAGAAGTTTTGTAGTCTATAATTCTTCCTCTCACAGAAAAATTGGATGGATTACGTTCCTCACTTCAATCATCTATTGTTACACTGAGTGTGCATTTCAGTAAGAGGCGACTGTTATTCAAAATGCCATATTTTCCAAGGCAGATCAATGTATGATACAGCACAGATAGTGTATGGTAGATCCCACTTACACTGATATATTTGGTGATAGAGCAATTTCACAGTAAAATTAGAATTCATAAGATGCAGATAGACAGATTTCCCATCGTGTCACGATTTTGTTTTACAATGGGAAGACTCGCTCGAGAGGCAATGCTCATGGGTTCTAATACATTTAACATCACCTTGGTGATGAAGCTAAACATCAGTTTGAATTAACAGTTTGAAGATGTTTAGAAAGAGGGAAAAGGGCTTATGTGGCTTGCCTGAAGTCACCAAGATAGAGTGCAGAAACAATGGGGTAGAATCATCTTCCGAGCTCCATTCTTCTGTTTCAGCTACCGTGGCTCACTTATCCTCTACTCCAGGAGCAGTTTAGCAAATTTAGGTCAGGTTGTTTTTTCAGTTAAACACAGCTACCCATTAGTGGAATTAATATATTATTCCAGCTTGCATTTTAACAAGATTTCTGTTGGAAACATGGAGTAACATAAAGTTACTGCAGCAGTGGGTGAGACTGGGTGATTTTTGAAATAATACTTTACATTTTGCTTTTTTATTTCAAAAAAGGCATAACAAAAAGAGCTGCTCATGTCTTATGCAAGAGCAGGATATATGCAGAAAGTATTTGCTTGTATTGCTGTATAAATAAAAGACTGAAAATAGTGGATAATAGGCTTTAAAAAAAATGACAAGAAGAAAAATGCACCAAAGTGAATACACCAAAAATCTGCCCCTTAAAAATGACTCTGTCATTATAATTTACCTGTTGACTTGTTATGCAGAACCTGAAGGGCACTTGCTATACAATGTTAAATAGGTTTTCAAGTATCTTCTTTGTTTTACCAGAGGCTGTCCACAAAAATAAGGTGATTTTGCTCAGAATTTTATTTCAGAGCCTTCTAAAATAAGGAGGGACATGCAAAACCACTGAAGATTCAGATCTTTGATGATGGCTTAAGACTTTCACTTTAGCTGGTGATTACTTTGCTTTTCAGCTCAGTTGGTTCTGTGGCGAAGTATGAGAGCCATTTTTCCAGACAAAATGGAGTTCTCTCTAGTATACTTATTTTTGCACCCGAGGTGATACAGCACTCCTTGCTAATGTTTAACCTAAAGCTGTGCTTAGTATCACGTATTTCTTCTCACCAATTTCTTCATGAAATTATTGATATAATTTTACCAGATTTCAAACTCCTTTGCCATATATATATGTCACATCTACAGAGGCTTTATCATCCACATAGGACAAAGACTTGTGGCAAGGCAGAGTGTTCAAATTCTGATAGAGTCTGTCCTCTCCTCCTTGCCCAGGTTCCCCAAAGCTTGGGTGTGATCTGGTGTGTGTGCAGTTCTTACAGTCAGGAGATGAAGGCCTTGGTGTGAAATACAGTGCCAACCACTTGACTGTACACTGTCTTTATAGTTACTTTTGGCTTTAACTCCATGGTGGCTTGGATGGTTGGGACAGAGAATTCTCCATTTCCACTTAGGGCATAGTTAATTAAAATACTGGCATTTTTTTGGCAGATATTGGTGACTATGAGCAATACACTCATATTTCTTCCTGACAAGCAAGTCCTTCTTCTTTTAACTGTGTTGTTGCTGTTACCATTCTTACCATCATTGTTAGGCTTCTGCTTTTGAAATAATGCTTATATGGATTAATGGATCATTTATAACTAAATCATGGAAACCATGTCTGTGTGATGGTCCATTCAGTGACTGAAAAAGGCAATGGAGTCTAATTATCTGAACTCGACAGTATTTTACGTGTCAGTGGAGAGTAAGCTTAACTATTACCAATACTGTTATTATCCTGTTGCTGTTTTAACTGCAACCATTATTAAGGGTCAGTGTGAAGCACAAACAAACCCATGGCCTCTAAGTAGAACATCAGCGCTGCGTCTAAAAAAACTTTGTTTGACATAAATTTAAATCAAATTTCCACAGGAGGTTCACCTGCATACTTTTAAATGACAAGAGGCTTAAAATATCTCAGTACATGGGCGTTTCACAGCATCCCAGTCAGAGAGCTCCTTCAAGATGGGGGACAGAAAATACCTACATCTGCAAATGGCAATATTCCTGTTTTACAGAAGGACAAACCTGCATTCAAACAGTGACTCAGTCCAATATGGCGAGAGAAGATATCTGCAGCAGAGGCACTAACAGAACTCAGATCTCCTGCATTCAGTTCTGTATTTTATCTGTCTAAAATTTCCTCATTTCTGTAGAGGCAGCATTATGGAAATACTTATGATTGTTATTGTTCTGCTTTGATAACATAAAATACCATGACACCTGTGGGCAATAAGTCCGTAATAGGTTTTGTTCAGTACTTGTTATCAAGTAGAGAACAAACATGTTTATGTAGGTCAAGGAGAATGAAAATATTTGGCCTTGATGAATTTGGTGCTTATTGCTCTTTTCCCAGTTCTGCAAATCTGTAGTCACATAGTAATAACAATGACAGCACTGGGGCAGGGCATTAATTGCAGATGAGAAAATATACAGTTAGTGCTACCCTCAGTAGGTAAGAGAATTTGTGGTGATAGCTTTTTGTAGAAGATAACTGAGCACTGGGAGTAAGTTACATGCTGCTGGGATGCTGCAGTTGATAATCAGAACACTGAGAACATGCATGATGTGCTTGAAACAAACATGTAATTAAATTACTTATCTCATTAAAATATGCTTGCATGATGCAAATCCATAAAACAAATTATAGGGGACATTTTAGGGGACATATCCTGATGGGAAAAGCTATAGATATTAATTTATTTTAAAATAAATAAATAAGGTCTCCTACATGTTAGTGTGGCTTATTTAGCTCAGCACTTCAACTGGTTGTTTGCTATGTCATGCTGATCTAGGGCTGTTCTCTTATCAATTTTAAAGCTTCTGACATCCTGCATTCAAGATCATTTTGTATTAGTAGGAATTACAGGCCCTAAACTTTTGATTACTTGTGACATCTTTGTTCATTTGGTCCAAAAGCATGTACCAATGGATCATTTCATTTAAATTACAAAAGTCACTGCTTCTCCGTAATCTTTAGATTTATTTTTCATCTCCCATCCCCGTGCTAGAAATACACCCATAAGCACACATGTAGCCAGTAGGACTTACAGACACACATCCACAGTAACATAATCCGATATCACAAACTGTAACAGGAGCAGAACAGTAAAGCTCAGGTCCCTAAGTGGATGTGGCATTGTTTAAGCCTCAGGCATACAAATTAAAGCACCTACTAGCTGGCATAATTTGCTTGGTCAAATATCAAGACGATTCTTCCACTAGCTCCATCCTAAGGAAAAAAAAAAATCCAAACTTTAAAAGCCGCCTCCGCTTCCTTCTATTCCATGTATCCTGGAATAGATTTGAATGCTGTGGAATTCTTGCTGTTGTTGGAAATAAACTGGCACTGGGAAAAAAACAAAGTGTAACACTAACAAGTCACAGAGACCATGGCAAAACTAAGGCAGAGAGTTTCTCCTTCACTGCTCAGAAAAGAAGGTTCTTGGGGATAAAAAGGGGAAAAAAAAATTCCCAAGTAAACTTTGTCAAAAGTTACTGGTGTAAAAAAATGCTGTAGGGCCTTTAAAGCAGCTTTCTTATTGCAGTACAATTAGATAACTAACATGGCAGTTGGAATTCAATGAGATTTGGTACTTAACTCCCTTAACTTGGCATTTCCTCAAGCATCTGCTATTTCCACTACTCAGGAATTACAGTCTTTCTAATCACAAACCTAATTTATCACAGCATGATTATTCTGGTTTCCCCTTATTCAGTTTTTTTTTTTTTTTTTGAGCTGCAAAACATGGTCCTATTGCTGGCCAGAACCATCCACTGGTGTAATACGAATATTTACTCATGTTGGCTTACATATTTGCTACTTGGCTACATTGCTTCTCTCAGCTGCACACAGAACTAGTGACTCTGGCAAATATCTCCTAGAAGAGGTGGATTACTTAAAATGTTAGGATCCTGTCTTCATTAACCATTATCTCTAATTCCTGTCGTGTCAATATTATTGGTATTTGACATCTCAGACAAGAGGAGTGTGATCAGTTGTGCAGCTGTGCTCCTCATTCCAGCTGATGTGGACACTCATGTGTAATCAATAAAATCCATGGTAGGACCCTTCAAGCATCACTTTGTAATGTTGGGTAAGACACCTATTTTCCATGTCAGGTAAAGGCTGAGAGGACACTCCAACAAGACACTGGTTTTATGATTAATGGTTTCTCAGGGACAAAGTGTAGTAAAATAAAGTTGAGATGAATCCTAAGTTGCTTACTAAGTTTCTCCTCTGTGTTTTTCCAGTTAAGTTGTGACTGAACTCCGTAGGAGTTTTTGTAAGCACCCAGGGCCAGACTTTTAAGTGTATTTGAACAACCAAAACAGAAGTCAAACTACAGATGCACAGAGTACAAATAATGTAGAAAATATGAGGGAAAAAATGCTGAAATGACTCAGCAATTACACTGTTATGGACAATGCCTTTTTTTGTTGTTTTGTGCATGCTGATGGTTTTGTTCTCAGGCATATTTTTTCCAGTGTGACCGCAGCTGAGCAACTGAGACACTTGGCAAAAGTTTCTTGTACTTTTATAGCAATGTGTTCTTCATCAGAAGGTGGGGAGACTGCTTCAAGAGGCTGTTTTGCTGCATTTGAAATTGTAAAGTATATTCTAGAAAAATTCAGGTGATGTGACAAGGGCTGAAACTAGGTGAAGGGATTTTCTCAGCTCATCCAGCAGGTAAGGAGTGGAGGTAGGAATTGCACTCCTGGTCTCTGGCCCCATCCACAAGCAAGCTCAGCATCCCTTCCCATCATCCAGGACTAGAAAGAAGGAGATGAAGGTTTCACAAGGAGCTTGACAGACACAAGACCAGTCAGCGGGAACTGTTTTCAATTCACTGGCTCTCAAAATCCAAGGCCCCTGTGTCTCTTCATGTGGCTTCTCGGCATTCTGAGGGAAGGCCTGGTTCCCAGCTCTGCCATTTTTCCTTAGTACTGAAGCAATATAATCTCTCAGCAACTATAAATTTTGTCCCCTCCCACACAGATGTCAGCAAAGTTCCCTTCTGTGGGACATGCCTAAGTGTCCACTGGGAAACTGTGAAGAAATGAGTAAATTAATTTCAAACGTACTGAACCAGGCTGACATGAATTCAGACCAACTTTTACCTCCAGTCTCCTCACAGATATATACCAAAATAAAATAGACATTATATATACAATCCTAAACTCACTTCACTGTGAGCTGACTATAAAATTAACTGGAAAAAAGGCATATGGTTCTGGTCTACTAACAAGAAAATTTTGAGAGGCTCATCTTGAACTAATTTTTCAAAATTAATTTCAGAGACACCTGTCTCACAGTTGTAAGCCAATGAGAGCAGCTTTTCAATGAAATAATGGCCTTCAGTTTGTGAAGAGGTGATGTAGAAGCTCTGAGGCACAAAGGGGACACCACCCTGCAATTCAAGATGTTCCAAGCTTATAAAAGACATCAAAAGTGTTTTGTGTTTTAAGGTTGTTTTTTGTGAAAGTAGAGAAATTATGTTCAAAATACTAATAAATTTATAAAATAGACACAGGAAAAAAAGGAGAAATTCATGGAATACAGTTAAGAAAATGTTACATTTCATGGCAGAACATGATAAAATGTAAATTCCAGCATATGATTTTTCCTCTATTGTGTTATTGGTACTATTCCTCTCATGTATAAACATAAGGGTCATAATCCAGAGCTCCTCATACTGTACAGAAATGATGGCCCAAGATTCAAATAAGCTTGTAGACCTGTCATCAAGGCCAGGACAGACTGAAATACATTGTTAAAATTTCACTGAACCACTTTGAAATTTTGAGTAAACTGCTGCTATTTATCAACCTATTCGTAAGTTATTTATCTTCTAAAAGGCAAATTGTGATATACAGGAGCAGATCTTGCCTTCTTTTTCTCCCCTTTATGTAGAGATTAGCACAATATACTCCTCATTCTTCAAAACTGGATGTTTGGAAGTTTTGCTAATATAGAAGTTTTAATATATATAACTTTTAATATTAAAACACACAGTATATTGATAGTAACTCTTTTGCCTTCTTCAACAACATGAAAAAGAAAAGGTGAAAAAAATCCAAGCAATCTAACCCAAAGCAGTTCACTTCCAGCTTCTCTTGAAATTCAAAAATATCTGAAACACATATTGGGGTCCAAATAATCTCTCTTTGTGACCAACTTGGGGTTAATTTTTTATTGTTTTTCTCTTTTCTAATCTTGACTGCTGATTTATAAACATATAGTTGGCATAACATTATGGATAGAAGATGCATTGGATAAATTAATCAATATTTAATTTCTCTCTATTCTTTTGGGTTTATTTTCATTAAAGTAATATCTCTTTTTATGTGTGGTCAGGGAACTTTTTGATGAAAGCCTATTTGATAAGCCAAGTTTTCCCAAACAAACCCCAGCTGAATTCACCTTTGTCCCTGAAAGCAGATTTTGCTCCTTGACATGAAATCCAAGACAGAAATGTTGATAAAGATTCCCAGGGAAATCTTCCAAACATTCTTCACAATATCATGTGTGATATAGTGACAAGCTATATGTTTCCCTGGCACTGAGATTGAAAATGGAAATGTTAAGTATAAATCTTTATGGAAGTTTCAGTAATTTTTAATAATTTGTTCTTTTGTGGCATTCATATGTGAATGATATATTTGTCCTAGAGCAATGCGAATTCATTTCCCCACATCTATAATATCTGCAGTAAGCTAAATTAAAAATACATTTGTACTTGTACAGTTAAATGATCATATTTAATGAAATGTCGGAGATGAATCTCAGCAAATAGTCAGGAAATTATTTCAGAAAGAGCAGCATTTCATTACTGGCAGTCAGGGAAAAGCAAAGAGATTAAACAAATGGTTTACTACTCCAAGATGTTGGAGGAGGTGAGGGCAGTTCTGTGCAGGGGGTGACTGTGAATACGAGACTCAGCTGGGATCCTCACCTGTGAGCACAGAAGCATTTGCCCAGCACGGGGCTGGCAGGGCTACTGCTGGGGGTGAGAAAGAGCTGCTGGTACCTGGGCCTGAAAAGGCTGCAGGTGTTGCACAGGTGCTGCGTTTGGCTTCTGGGAAGCACGGAGTCCGCACAGCATTCAGTGTTTCCCGACAGCTGCTGCCATGGGCGCCACTCCAAGGGAGCCCAGAGGGCTCTCTGCCCAGTCCCTGAGCAATCCCGGAGCTGAACCCCTGGGCTCGGTGAGCAGGGATAGGGAACTATGAGACCAGCGGAGTTAAAGCAGGTCTGACAAGGTCAGAAAGAATGGGGAGTGGGAGAGGGACTGCTCAGGGGCAAAAGAAGACCAGGAAATTGTTTTTGCTGTAAACATTATGGCAATCAGAAATAGTTGAAAGGTGGAGTGTGGGACCCGATTTGTAAAGCCATCTAGCAACTTTGTTTCCATGAGATCCGTGCTGAACCCTTGGAGCTATCAGCATCTTGTAGCAGTGATGTAGCTGTAAAGGATTTCATCTCGTCAAGGAAACCTCTGTGGCTGGGAGCACAGTTGCCTTTGGCTCCCTGTTAATCCGTGGGAAGACACTCGTAGCAGAGACTCAGATCTCAGGCAGGCTGACCTGGCTTCTGTGGGCTTCCTTTCTGTCTGTTGCCTGTAAGTCAGCAGTGAGACCCCTGGCTTAGCTGTTCTTAGTCTGGCTGTGCTGTGAATCTGGCACTCTGCCCCTCTACCTGTCTTTGTAAGCTGGGACACTTCCCCCACCTTCTGTTTCTCTTGATTATTTAAATTACAAGATCTTCAGGCTACAGGCCATCACAGGTCAAATCGAGGCTGCGTGGAGGATCTGGTTTAACAAATCTCTCTGTGGTACTGTAAAGTGACTGCTGCTAATGCATGACTCAAAAAATCGACATCTATCAATAGGAACATTTTAACTAATTGATATTCTGAAGTTCTGTTAGAAATCCTGTGAGATGACTGAACTAATCCTAATATCAGAATTAAATTCTAAACCAAATATACAAATTTAAATAGTGAGTATACAAATGCAGAAAATATACTGATTTTCTGGAATCCACAGACAATTGATGTGAAAGAAGATGTAGGTGTGAAAACGCTTTGTTGGCAAAAAATCTACGCTAGAGGGACCATTTTCAGGGGCATAACATAAATGAAATATCTGAACTGCTTCATTTAATCATTTACAGATATTAATATATGCACTACGTATATATATGTACATACAGAAGACTGTGGAAAGGTGATAAGGCTGTGGAGACATGGGCAGTTTTGAGTCTCACCCATCCAAGAACCCATACATTTAGCTGGCATTTCTTCCTTTCTGATTTCTACTATGTTTTGGACACTTCAGCCACCCCATTCTCCCTTTGTCTTATTTTCCTTGCTTTTATATCAATATCAAATTAAGAAAGAAGACAATATAAGTTATAGTTTAGTCTAGCATCTCCACTCAAATTTTAAATAAGCATTTGGATGCAGCAGCCTGCATAGAGGAATTTACTTGAGGTTCTGATTTTCAAAGTGGAAAAAGAAGCTGGATTAGTTAAGTAATTAATCAGGTGTGCAAAGCCATATGAATTCTCTGAACAACACATTGTAGAAGAACTCAGATCATGCATACAAAATTGAATTATGGAAAAATGGTTGAGGCACATCAGGTCTGAACGAGGAGAGTGTCAATCACTTCTGTTTGTCAAGGTTCTTTGAGATGTGAGTTATCAGCCTTAAGGAGAGACAAAGGATCCATGTAGGGATCAGCATAATTCTTATGTCTGATCTGATTACCTTCAGGGACATACATATAGACTGGCCACATATTACTAAAAGGGTGCTTACTTTGGGAATCATCTCTTTTCTCCTTTGGATTTCTCTTTGGTGTTTTTGCTATTGCTGGTCTTCAGGAAACTTTAGGCAGGCAAATGCTGTCTAATGCCCAGTCTTCTGAAGTGCCCACAATACCACTGGGAAGGCTGTGGAAAGTGGGAGAAAAGGACTGGAAATAGGTTCAAAACAGCTGCAAAATTTGTTCCACCATAACTTGTCTCCATTCTTCATTAAAGAGCCTAAAGTCTGAGGGATTTTTGTGGCAGGAAACAAGAGAGTGTTTTCCACACCAGAATGCTAATAATATTCTTTTGCTCCTTATGACGTGGGGCTGAGAACGTGCAGAGTAAATTCTTTACCAAGCCTTTTTTTCTCCTAATTACTGCAAAATAGATGTTCACTTGCTAATCACTGCAATACAGAATGTTATCATTAAAACAGATACTATCAGATTGTCATCTTTCAATTCCATTGAATTTTGTTTGGTTAAAATCCTTACTTAACCCTCTATTGCATATTCAACTTCCCTTAGCTTTTGTTTGTTTAGACTTCTTAATCAGGAAAACATAGAGACCCCTGAAGTACCAGGAGGAGCATTCTACATCCTAAGCAGCAGTTGCTGTGAAAATCTAGGGCGAGAACAAACCTTTCTCAGAGTGTGTTATATTAGGAGCACTGCAAAAAGCAATGCAGAATATCTACTCAGGACATGCAGATTTCAACTGGAAGACACCAGCAACAGCAGTGGCCAGAGTTGTGCTTCCCAAAGAGAAAAATGATCTTGTGCATTGGATAAAACACACATCTTAAGATTTCATCCCAGCTGCACTAGAACAGCAGGAACCAAAATACTTGTTAATGTTGTAATATGTTTGCTTTCAATCAGACAACAGAATTCATTCCATTTGCCCAGTATTTTGCCCTCCTGAACTCCATCTCCACAACAGCTTTGCAAACACATCTGAGCAATTCCTCAGTGGGTTTTACATCCGTGGTAAGTCGTATCTACTGGGCCTATATGCAGGATTTGTGTTTTACAGAGACTGCAATGAATGATTCTTCCCCAAATTTGATTCTGTAAAAAGCTACTTGACTGCTCCAAGTAATCTTTTTTATTCTTCGTCTTAGTTTACTCTTAAGGGTTTTTCGTTTCATCTTTTTCTGCTGTCCTAATGTACACAAATCACTTTTAGAGATAGTGTCATGTGTGTGAAGGGAGCAATTCATCAATACAGACACCTCTTTGATGAAGGATGGTTTGTCTTTACAAGGCTGGACAGCCACAACTGAATTTCAATTTGCTATGGCATGCAAGGGATTTAGGGATTAAGGTTGGCGAGAGGCTTTAAGCATCAACCACCTTATTATTGCTGAAGGAATATGTGATTTGAAAACCTTGCCTGCCTTGATTTTTTTTTTTTTTTTAGTATGTGGGGGTGAGGTGGGGAGGGATAAGTTAGAAAAGCAATAACCTACTTGATGATTTAACAGTTATTACTTTTCTTCTGCTTTTCAGTCACACACTGCCTATTTTTTAATGGGACAGGTAGAACTTACAGTGTCAGATCCAGGTAACATCACCTAAATATCTAGTTAACAGTGTTTTATGACTAATACCAAATATAAAAGCTTGCAATAAAAATAAAGCTGTTGGGGAGGGAGAGATGGAGAAGGCAAAAAATATGAGTTATAAGTATTCATATATGAAGAGGTCATGAACGGCTACAAATAAATATTGTTCTGACCATAGCATATTACCTGCTCCTTAATGCAAGCAAATTGATAAGGAATAATATTTCCCAGTGAAAAAAACACATCATATATGTCATTCACCTGTTCTTTCTTGGAATGGAAGAGTGGGAGGAAATCCAAAGGAATCTACTGACTTAAACTTTGTGCACCATGATATTAATTAATTTCTGATAAATGTAAAAGTACTGTGAATCAAAAGCAAGCATTACTCTTATTTGTTGACTTCTGATTCTTTTAAGTAACCAAACCACTACAGGACTCATTTATCTGTTATGCTAACAAAGGGCCATTGTGGTTGGTGTCACAATGCTGTGAAACTGAGTGCAGAGGAGAATAACAGCTGTGCAGTCCTTCCCAGGGCAAAATTCCCTGTTCTGCCATGTATGAATTTCTGAGGATCTGCTCTAGCTCCCAACAAAAATACAATCTCTTTTCTTCAGAAGGTTTTTGGGTAGATCCATGCTTTGATAGAGAGAAAAAAAAAATTGTGTGGAGTAGCTGTTCTCTTCTCCTTCCCTTCTTCTCTCAGATCCTGTGCTTTCAGATGTGGAGACCAAACTCCTGCCTGCATCATCCTTGCCTGCATGCTCAGAGCAGAACAGCACAGCAGAGAGGAGATGGATTGCATCTATCCATCTATCTATCTATTGCAATTACTTCAGTTTCTTTTGAGGGTTTCCTGGAGAGCAGCTACAGGTTCTTCTCACAGTCTCATTGATGTGCTCTAATGAGCATTTAAAAGTTTCCCAAGTAGTGGAAGCATTTCACTAGGACATAAAACCTGCTCTGGATACTCAGAGGAATATTCTGAGCCCTTCCCAGGGATTTGAGATTTGAGCTGAGATCTTTTCTAGTCCAGTCACTCTATGGTGCAACAGGAGAAGCAGAATAAAATTGAAGGAATCCCAGTTCTGAGAATCAACACCTTTCTCAAGGAAAATTGGTACATGTTATTAGAATAAAGGCTTCAAATGGAAATAAGGTGTTTCCCTATCCTCTCCCAACATTTTAAGACATATTAAGAATACATGTATTTTCCAACTCTTTTAGCATTGATTAAATCACTGTTTATCCATACGACACTGTATATAGACTTCTCCATGTCCCCTCATTGCCATAATGCTCCTTCCCTCTATTCCATGGACCATAACAAAAGAGAATAAAATGGAGTTCATGGCTGTGATGTAATATCTCTTTGACAAGGTTGCTAATAATTAATGCCAAATGACTGTTATTAATCTGATATCTTCTGAGTTGTGCATAGTTGTTGTCTCTGTGCTTTGCAAGGGATTTGGTGTCTGATTTTTTTGCTGCAGACAAAAGGTTTTTGTTGTGGGTTTTTTTTTGTTTGGTTTGTTTTTGATATAACCTCTTTAAGGCTTGGCATAGCTTGGGTATGGAATTAGAAATCTCCTAGAAATCCCAGCATGTTATGAGAGAAAGATGGTCTAAAATGAGGATGTAGGGCTGTGATGAGAGATTAGACAACTTGTAACAGCAAGAAAGGTTCTTCTGGATACAGACAGAATAAAAGTCTTCATGAAAACAGGAAAATTTCAGAGGCATCCAAGACCCAAGTCTTCTTCCTTCATGAATGAAATGCTCTTCTGCCTCCCTGTTCTCTCCAGCCTCTCCCATCAATGCCTATTTCCCCTGGAGAGGAAAGACATTGCATGCTGCACTGGTGGTCCTCTGTTAACCCATCCTCAAGTTCCAGTCCTATTCATTGACTGGTTAATTGCAGAGTACACCACTGGCTGTAGCCTCTACATGGAGGTCTCCTGCAATTTGCCCCACTTTTACAGGGGTGATGATGCATGTCTTACTGTTTCATTTCCATCTTGACTCTCATGTACACCTGCATAGATGTATTTTTCTAAAGCTGTCACTTGGTAAAACACCACCACAGCATCCTGTGATCAATACAGCAGCTTGGGGAAAATACATACACTTACATATCTAGCAGCATAAATGAAATCTCTACCTTGTATTTCAGGCCAGGCAACGGGAGACAAATGGGGAAAAAAAGACAACCAAGAAAAATCAGATTTTCTATAATTATATAAATTACAGCTAGAATGACTGTAATCACCTAAAATGCCTCTGGGGAGTTGGATTAGCAGAAGACAATTTCTCAGATTCACACTCCAGGGTTTAAACCTACGGCTGATATTCAGAATTAGACTACCAAGCTGAAATAATTAACCCTTGGGAAGCTAAAATATGTAACTCAGAGGTGTACTATCTAAATGAAAGGGAGGAATATGCAATTGGTGTTATTTTAAATTTCCTATGGATCTTAATATTTGACCAGGCGAGTCAGATTGCACACTTCAGTCCAAACTATATCTAAATGAAAAAACCTTTCCAGTCTCCCTCCTTTTAACATCCAGTAAAAAAGCAACAATTACACAAACACCCTTTAAAACTGAAACCAGCCTTCATTCAGTAATGTATGTCTATTGCAAAGTGGATGATGAAAATACAGATAAAATATGCAGGACTAAGCTGATTTGTAAGAAAAAAAAGTTAAAGTATTCTAAAGAAAATTCAAAAACTGCCTAGACATGTAAGCAGCATGGGTAGGTTAGGATATTAAAATAGGTATAAAGACAGAGAAATAAATAAGAATGCCCTCTTTTGCTTTATTTTCTTCAGATGTCTAAGACATTAAATCTTATTTCCTGGATTATGGAGAATGTCCCTAATGTAAGAAGTAAAATGCTCCAGGAAGGTTCCCTCCACACTTTCTAGTTTTGAGGTGAGATCGTCGATGGGGCAGTGGAGGAGGGCAGCGTGAGCAGATCGGAGGTCGCTGTTCCTCTATGTGGATGTTTCCTTGGGTGTCAACAGTGTTCTTCTGTGCCTCAGTTTGGATATCATACCAGCAAGTGCCAAGGGATTGACCTTAAACAGAACTGTGAAGGCATAAAGTTGCATTAATATTATCCAAATCTCCTGCTTCTCTGTGCTGCAAGCTTTGCCTGGAGTCTCACCTCATGCTTTGAATCCATTATGCTGCCACAAATATCTAAAACTTGAAGCTGCTGAATCTGCTACTATTGATGAATCCTAGATGAGATGTTACTGTCTAAAAATGAAAACATCAATAATTCCCTTAATCATGGCAAAGTGTTTTCTCCATGTAGATATTGCTTTGAGAGTAGAAGTTTGTATGAACAACATCAATCAGGGAGCTCACACAAATGAATAACTTACAGCCCCACTGGCAGCCACTATTGAAGATTAATGCTGATAAACACCACATTCAACATAAGATGCGATTTCTGAAGACAAACCAATTTATTGGATTCCCAGACATGTGTATTTTGTAGTCAACCATTGATTACTGACAAACCAATTTATTGGATTCTCAGAAGTGTATTTTGTAGTCAACCATTGATTACTGACTCAGCTGATTCTGCTGGTCATTCATCACACGTGCTTATATAAAAGCAGAACTATTCTCTTTCAGGACTTCATCTAATACACAGCACAATTACTTCTGAAGTAGTACTGTTCCAGTTAAAAGAAATTACCTTTGAAAGCTGCACACTGAAGTGGCTCCATTTACATAGCACAAACATGACAGACACAGATATATTTTGTGGGGATAAGTATCATGAGTCAGAGAGGAACTGTTGCTTGTTAACTGTAGTGAAAGTTTTGTGTTGGATACCAGGGACAACTCTTCACTGTTTGAAGAGGGTGTTGGAGTTTATGACTTTAATTTTTATTTATTAAACAATGACAAAAAATGCTAGCAAACAAGAAGGGAAAGAGCTTGTCTTCAATCTCTTACCACATAAGTACAGCATATTTCCATTCTATCTCCTCTTACATATCCCTCAATAATCCTGAGGGGTTGTCATAAATATCAGGTCTGCAAGCAAATTGACACAAAAGAAAGGATGCTAAATGGGTGAAATATTTGGATGAGATTTATTTGAAGGGATGCCAGGATAACTTCCTAAACTGTTGTGAACTCTTTCTTCATTTTGCCTAAACAGATAGGCTTTTGTAACCATGTTCTGACTTTACAAAGGTACTTGAACAGGTGAGGGGCTCTGTAAGTTTCACACTTGGTGTTAGGCACACACTTGAGACATAGATGAATTAAACACCATTCCCGCTACATAAAAAAGATTAGCTTGAGTATATACTTTATTACTGTAAGAGCTAGGGAAATGTCAATTTTCATTATAAACTTTATTTTCACACGTAAGTTCATGCTGCTTATGTGATAAGGCTTTCTTGTTTTTGTTTTGTTTTTAACAAAAAACCCCATTGTCTTTGTCTTTTAAAAAGAAATGGCTGCTTCTTAATGCAATGAGATTTTTCTTGATAATGACACAGCACATAATCTTGAAAGCCTGGGGGTAAAGTTTAACCATTTGAAAAAATGACCCTCTGTACTGTTATGAGAACTAGAAGGCTTTGGTGCCTGAATTTTGTTCCTTCCGTAACATAGAAAACAATTCAAAAATTGTTGCTCAGTCTGAGAGTTTTGGCTGGAGTAGGGTTAATTTTCTTTAGTGACTAGCATGGGACTGCGTTTTGGATTTGTGTTGAAAATGGTGTTTATAATATAGGGATGTTTTCCTTATTGTTCAGCAGCATTTGCACAGAATCAAAGCCTTTTCAGCTTCTTGTACTGCCACGCTGGTGAGGAGGCTGAGGTTAGGTCCTGTTTTCATTTTTCAGCTGGGAGAAACTTAATCTTTTCTCAGTAGCTGGATCAGTGCTGTGTTTTGGAAATCAAATGAGAGCAAACTGATGTTTTGGGTTTTACTAAGCTGTGCTTATCCTAAGTCTAGTACTCTTTTTTTTTTTTTTTTTTTTTTTTTTTTTTTTTTTTTTTTTGTCTCATGCTCTGCCAGTCAGAAGGTACATAAAAGAAACTGGGAGGCTGCATAGCTGGGAAACTTGTTCGGAGAGCCCCTTGGGAAACAGCCCTTAAAAAAGAAGGGGCTGTAGTCAGAATCACAGAAAACCCTTGTATGATCAGCACCTCTGTATTTCTCAGTGGGAAGTTGGTTGTGCCATCTTTTTTTATAAATATGGTGAAAACATGATGACAAGGATAAAAAGAATCCAGGCAATGGAATGTTTTTCAGGAGTTGATACAGCTGAATATGATAGCTTAGCTTCAGCAATTACAGTTTTACAGTGTTAGCAAAGATGAAGGAAATTTTCCTTTCTTTTTTCTTATCTGGCAACTTGTTTATTATTGGGTAAATGTTTTTTGGTTTTGGTTAATTTTTCAAATCCTGGGGATTCTTTGATGCTGAAATTTTTCTGGGTCTTCATTAGGACAAATATTAACCAGAAATGATACAGAAGCAGCAGGGAATCTAATTTTGTGTGCAAACCAGTATTTTTTTTTGTGCTTTCTCTAACCCTCTTCTCTAATCTTCTTCTCACTCCATGTTCTCAGGAGATGTATATCTTTAGTTTGATGTCCACCACTGGGCTTTCACCCACAGATGTTGCTCTTCTCTATGAAGTCAGTTGTGTTACCACCTTTACTGGTGAATACAAAATTCCCTGTGTCCGATTTGTGTCTGTTTTCAGATTCAATAACACTTGCTGATGATTGTATGCACTTAACTTCATAATTAATATACTTTAAATTCATTGTGCTAAGGCTCCTCCTCTCAGCTGAACTTTTGCTGTTTTCATAGGAGGTAAGATACAGCTGTCATGAAGCACTGGTTAGCCAAACCCGCTTCTCTGCAGGGAGAGACGTGCACTGCACAATGCAAATTCACTAAAAGCATTATTATTTTCCACACCAAGTGTCTCATGACTGTTTATGAAAATGCCAGTACAATCAGCATGTTGAGTCTACAGAGCAACTTCATTCCCATTGTCAATGGTAGAAGGAACAACACACAGAAACGGAGCTTTCAGTTCTGCTTTGGAAGTAACTAGATGCAATAGATTTATAATACTGTGAGAATAAAAGTAAGAGAATCCTGTGAGTGCAATGAAAGGAAGTCAAAGCCCAGCAGCCAAAAAGTTTTAACAAGGGACCAATTAAGCACCTTTGATCATTCTGAATGTTCATGAAAGAGAATGTGAAATAAGTAGATTGAAGAACACAGTCATAAATGCTTTTGGGATTGAGATAAATTTGTTTTAAAACCATAAGTAAGACTTGAAATTGATGGAAAATGGTTGCTAGTTTGTTTAGAGGCATCATGCTGTTCTGAAAACACCAAGAAAAGAAATATGTGTAACCTTTATTCTGGAAATAGAAAGAAAGATTCTGCTTATATTAGCAGCTGCAAAACTGTTCTGTAGGAAGCAGGATGAGGCACAAATTAAGAAAGAGAGAAATAAATAGACGAGCATTGTGCAAAATAAATGGGATTTAATTCTGACAAAGATAGTTCTGAGAACAGTAGAAATAGTGATGCTCATGTCCACTGGTAGTTAAGCCATAACAAAGAAATGGAGAATGGGAAAATGGTTTTGTTAAGGTCTACTAGAATTCCCACAAAGACTGTAGGATCCTTGTCAGGATGAAGAGCCTTTACTAACCATATTCCCTAAAAACACAATCTGAGTCTATTGTGAATCCAGTTATAATAACAGGACTGGTAGCATATTGGAGGCCATCACTTCTTGCACTGAATTTTTTCTTTACAAAACAGTGGACTTCCAGTTAAATTAATCTTTGATTATGTATTAAAATATAAGTGTTTATCAATGGATGACTCAAAGCCAGTAGGAACTTCAAGTATTGCACTCGATTCCATATGGCCAGTGGTGCCCTAAGAACAACTGACATTATTTTGGCAACATCACAAGTATTAATCAAGTGCTTAATTCATTGTTTTTCCATGTACAACTGGGATTTAGGTTCCTACAAAATGACAATGTTGGCATCTTCACAGAGTCAACACTAGTGTAATGTCTACATGTGAAGGAAGCCATCGTAAACTGAGCGCACATTTCTATTACTCAGCTGGTCTAAAATAGTGCATTAACTACAGTGGTGATGCTATTCCATTTACAACAGCAGAGAACCTGTACAATGATCTTTGGTTTAAAAGGTAGATTCTTCTCAGAGTATAGGACAAATTTTTCAGTTCTATTTTATTATATCCTTGGTAATTGTTTGTGTAATATATAGTAAACCTTGTTATTTCTTTGGAAGTGTCTGCTTTCAGTGGTATTATGAAAAATTAATAATTGCTTCACTGAATTGCCATCGTACTGTCATGACAATAACACAACTGCCATTGATTACTGACATTTTATACATATAGTCTTACTCCCACTCCTCTGTACAATCCAGGTTTCTGTTGATTTAAACTAAGCCAATTGCAGTACTGACATGGTGTTCAAAGACAGCTCCATCAGTCTCCAACTGTAACAACAATAGCATCTTTAAATTAGACGGAAGTTTTGCTTTCAAAATGGCTTTTACAGTGAAAGCATCTCTCTATACTTCACTGCTTATATGTTTATGACATTCTGACTGTAATTGTGAGAGAAATAATTTAGGTTTAAAAGCTATTAGTCCCAGATGTACAATTGAATTCTAGTCTTCATTACAGAAAACACAGCAGACTAAAGGAAAGCAGACAAGGTCGGAGCTGTCCAAGGAGCAGTGAGAGGAAAAGGTGATTATGCTGGCAAAAGCCCACAGGTACATTGCCTTGTTGAGTCATCTGATTGGGGAAAAGCTACATCTTTAAGGAATGCTGCTGTCCTTTTAGAGGTATTGTGTGGAGGCAAATGCCAGGGAGATTTATGTGCTTCATTCCCTGACCTGTGATAATGCATCATTAGAGCCCTCCGTGTTTTCCACCTTTGTGAACAAAGACTCATAACGGGGACGATTATGAAAAAAAGAAGAGGAGAAGCCACAGCAGTGGCAGCAGGGGAAGTGTGGCTCAAGCACACAGAACTTCACTCAGAAGTTGAAGTGAGATATGTTTTTTTGCCTTGCACCTTCATTTCACTTTATTCTAAGGACTACATCCCTCCCTGCTTATCTGTCCAAAGCTCAGACTCCTTGACAGAATTAGAACGTAGCACAAAGCCAAAACACACATTCCCCCACTCCCTCAGTTGTCCTTATTATTTAACCCTTCACCTTCTTGGTGGGCATTAAAATAAATTTAGAGGCATAAGAAACATATAAGGAGAGCTGAGGTCACTCGTGATCCCCAGTGAGAGCTCTAGTGGGATCTCTGAAGTGCAATGATAACACTGAAAACTGTTTCATGGCCCTGTGTACCTTTGCTTTTATCCTGACCCCAGGCAATCTTTTTATTTCGCTTGCTGAAATGCAGGGCTGCTCCTCTAGCTGACTGACTAGGGAATAAGTTTATATGTATTTAACCAAACCAGACTAGCATTCCCTCTTCTCTGGTCATGGATGGATATGGATTCAAGCAGTTGTAATGCTTTTCTGAGAACATTACCAAGACATTTTAATCACGGCTTACTGCACTGGTAGATTAGTACCCAAATGCAATGACCTTCTTTTTGCTGTGGACATGAAAATGCCAGAAAACCAAACTGTACTATTCTTTGTCTTGATCCGATAAATTAGGATTAAATAAACAAGAGAGACAAGTGCGATGTACTTTGAAAATCTGAGTGCACCTGTTTTGTAGTGGAAAATCGGATGTTCTTTTTTCCCCCTCACGTAAAAACACTGCTGCCTGTGTTTATCTCCTAGGGAATGACACTATAACCAGAATTTATGCATGGCTTACTACATATTTTGCATTTGGAGGTTATTAAGGAACAAAACAACAAAGAAAAATTGGTGTGCATTAGGAGGTATTAGAATACATTAGTCTGACTGTCTGTTCCTCTGCTGGGGTGAGGTCTGATTCCACAAATGTGCACGAGAAAGTGTGTTCTAGGGGGGCAAAAGCATGGAGGAAAGAGCTACCTGAAAGCCTTGTAACCATATTTAAGGGCAGCCATTATCCCGAAGTGCTATGACCAAATGCTATGTTCTTGTGCATTGTTATTTTGGCACTTCCATGGAGAAAATGTACATGTCAGATACTTCCACATCAAACTACCTGTGATCTGTAAACACTTTGTTTTAGTCTGTGTGGATACACAGAGAGGAAGGAGGGTCTGATCCTGTATTAGAATATCAACTTCTCAAGCCAAGAATGTTTCAGAATATCCAGCCCAGTTCTTTTCTCAGTTTCACTTTCTTGTGCATACAGAATGAGACGTTTTATACCATGTTGGAGTTTATGGCTGCATATATCAACAGATATAAAAGTAGGCATGCCTCTAGGCATCTCTGCCTTCTTCCATGTCTTGGAAATGGTCAGAGCAGCACCTTCTATCTTTGCAGAGAGGTGCAAGTGCATCAGTTATCAGGTGCTGAGTTGGATGTGTTTGGTCACATTCCACCTGTTAGTAGCTGGTTTCCATCAGCAGTACTGCATTAAAAATTGAGAACCTCTGTCTTTATTATCTAGCATGTCAACATTCAGACAGGAGTTACAACGCAATGCTTACTTTCCATATTGAGGGGAGTCTATTTCCACATGTGCAAGCAACCAGCTGGTGTCAGAGGCAGTGGCATGTTCTGCACATGTTCACAGTCAGAATTCAAATAGGGACCGCTGTGATCCAAAAAGGTATAGCTTTGCATAGTAAGCAAAGGAGGAAGCCTCTATATCTGAACTTTTCTGAGTGTTTGCTAGAATAATCTCACCTGTTGATTACTCTTTCAGTGCTTCTGATGGTATGGAAAATAAATATTTCAAAGCAAACAAGAAAAACAACCAAGCAACATAAAAAGGTGAGGCATAACAGATGTTTTGCTTAAGCAGGTTGTATAATACTGACATAAAAAAGAAAGCGTTTTATTTCTTTTGTGTCCTGAAAGGCATGTAATAAAATTAATTTTATTACTACCTGGTGTCTTCCTCAGGTGGTCAGGCTGAAAAGTAAATATGTTTTTATAATGCTTATAAACTGTTTTACAATATCCTAATCACATATTATCAAAATGGAGATAGTACAGAAGGTTGTGATGCACAAGACCAGCGCATGACAAGAAAGACTGAAGTTTGTGCAGTTTCATTCTGTGTATTAAATTCCACGAAAGCAGCTCTGCAGGTAGAAAGTTGTAGCTGAGTTCAAAAATACACATTTTATATGATTCATTTTATGAAATGGAAAGTGTAATTCCAGCACTTCACTTATTACATCCTTGACTCAGCTAAGTGCTTAAGCATCGGGCTAAGTTTAAGTCCCGCTGAGATAACTTGCCGTGTAAAGTAAGTCATAGTTAAATCTTTGGCTCAGTTGAGGTCTGCTCCAGTGAATTCTCTAATACTCCTGGCATGTGAGTGTCTACTAAAGCTCTGCCTATGCAGCCAGATGCTCCTGTGAAGAGGGTGCCACAAGTCAGTGAGGTTTTAGACAGTTGGCCATGCAGAACTGGGACAATATTGCATGCTACAGCACTAAATATACCAGAGCTCCCATTGCTTTTTATCTTCCACTGATAGACACCTGCTGTGCAGGTAGCAATGAGGGATAATACCTTAGAAGGGATGCTAATCAAACATGCTGAATTATTGGGAAAGCAGAAGCATTTCAGTTATCTGAAGCACCTGATGTCCTGTGTTGCCAATCAAGGTCCAAGGTCATTCGAGCCTTAGATGAACCTTCCTAATATGTCAAGTGATTTGGAATCTGTTCCCATTTCTGTTGAGGACTTTGTGATTTCAAAAACTTTGATACATGATTATTTCCCTTCTGTCCCAAAATATCTGCCTTCAAACAATAAGCTATTTCAGCAGAGTATGGCAAAGAAAGATGAAATATTGCACTTCATTAGAAGTTAAATACATAGTAATCTCTGGTATCCTTGATCTTCACAATTAGTAAGAAAGATAATAACAAATGATAATTATTAATAAAGAGTGATTGTCAATAAATAATATAAAAATGCTTTCTTAAACTGCATTCCAGCTGTATACCTAGCAGCCCTCTGGAGGTACAACATTGTTTCTCATTTTATAAATGTGAAAGCTAAAGTGAGATTACAGCCTTGCAATAACATTTCCTGATATGTTTCTAGTAGAATTACATTACATGATGAAACCAAGAAAAGTCACTTATGACCATATCACTTGTGTAGGATATCATGGGAAAAAAAAGTAAGAGATTTGCAAAAACAGAAGCCTGTCCTGAGTTTTGCACTCAGTAAGGGCATCCTTTGGTAGCAATGCCTTAATTCTCTGCAAGTATTGCTGTGGCGCAGACAGCCAGAGATGTGTGGCTCATCTGCTATTGTTCCTAGCAAAGCATTTGGATGACTGAAGCTTCTATGTCAGATCTGTTTTCCAAAAACACTGTCTGTTCTTTCACTGCAGTCCTTGGTTTTGATCAGTTTCTTAAAACATGCATTCTTTGGGTACACTAGTATTTAATTTTTTTTCTCATTTAAACTGCTTTTATTCCTGCATTACCTCTTCAGGCAGCACAGGAAGAAGATGGCAGGAACAAAATAATACAGGAAAAAAGTGCAAGCACCACAGTGTGCTAGTGATATAGGTGATAGGTGGGAAGGAGAAATGAAGCTTTTCATCTGACAGTTTCAGTGGTATGCAACTGTTTTAGGAAGAAGGTTCATGAAATACATGGGAAAAGTATGTGGAACATTACCTGGAGAAGAACATTTGAATGTCACTAAGTCAAAGGAAGTAAATATATTATTTCTGAGGAGAGATGAAGTAGATGGAGACAAGGGAGAGGACAGCAGATTAATGAGAACAGTGACCAGTGTGTGGGAAGGACAAAAGAGATACAGATGCAGAAGGCTTGCAAAAGGCTTGCATCACACACTAATAATCAGCTGTTGTGTTTGTAGTGTCAAACAGAAAATATTGCTGCTTTATAGGGGTGAATGCTCAGGGTATCCTCTACTGGTGAAACTTTATGTAAGGCAGATTTAACATGTACACAAATTCGAAACCACTCAAGGTCTTGTATACCTGTCTGGCCCTTTCACTAGCAATGGGAGGTGTGGGATACAGTGCAAGGAGTAAATTACACTCACCCCTTGGAATCACAGCTGTCGATCCTGTAAATATTGCATGCATGGATAAACCTTAATGCTCTTGCAAACCCTGATGCTGATGTGTCCACATTTCAGAATATTTTAATATGAAAAAAATTTGAAAAACGAAAGAATCTTTACCCAATTACTTCATCAAGTAATAATGAAGTGTAGCTGGCGTTGCAAAATATTTGTCATTAGGTTGCAAGATATCCTCCCATGAATCATAAATATCCACTTCTCATGCACAGAGGTCAAATGAGTTTTCTAACATTGTTCACTAGTGGATTCAGGAATCTGCATTCACTGCTGCAATAGAAGTAAAACTTTGTTCTTGTGCGGTTCTGGAAAGTCTTGCAAAAGAGGGATGTTTAAACTCATTTAAATGGTGTGAAATCCACCTCATTGTTCATCCACTTCTAGAATTTAAAAATCAGATCCATGTAGTCAGACTTTAGAAAATAATGTTCCAAGAATTCCTCCTGTAAATCTTGACATTAAACCAGTCTTACCATTGTCTCACCACTCGAATCATTTATTTAAGCGGCGATAATAAAAGGTGTCAGCAATTCTGTTGTAAGCTCTTGAAAATTTCTGTGAGCATTGACCTTTAAGTGTTTGCATCTTGACAGGTGAGCCATTCCTAATGTCTCCTATGAGATATGGCCAGGCCAAGGGGTCAGGCACGCTAATGATAAAATTACCATTTACCTTTTACCTCACCAGCCTCAGTGCCTGACATTATAAATGTAGGTAACCTTTCACCTGAAGGCCCTCTTTCTTCTGCAATGCCAGGGATTATGGAGAAATGAATGTGCTCACAGCTGCAGAAGAGGCATCAGTCATGAAAAAAAGGTGCTTTTGGTGATTCTGTCCCTTTATTTTTCTCCTTTTTTTTTTTTTTTTTAAACCAAAATCATATTTTTGGAAAAAGTTTGAGGAGTTTTACCCTATTTTATTTTAAGAGATGGTTATCTGGCTATTTCTATTCTAGCATTCTTAATCTAGTCAAGATTATTCTGTTCTTTCTTATTAAGATGAAAACACTGTTTATTAATTAATTAATCCAACTGATATCACAGTAGTCAATAAGGTTTCTTACTGAGAAACCACAAGAGATAAGTGACCACATTCATGAGACTGTATTGGTGATCTTCATTGTTTGCCATAGCCCAAGAGAGTCAACTTGTTCACCTTTGCATCCTCATCTTTGCATGCTCAGGTTTTCCTGAGCTTCCCCAATTTTCTGACTTGAGTCAATATTCCTCTCCAAGAGGCAACACCACTCAATCTGTGGTAATGGGTACATGATGAGAGCTTTGGAGGTATCAGTGTGACTCTGAAGATTGCTGATCTCCCACCCACCTGTAATGTGCCTGATTGCTCACAAGTAAACACTTAGACAGCAGGATGTACTGTGAAGCTCAAAAAACAAGAGTGGGGTGTATTTACTTCTTCACATATAAACCACCTCATATTTCTCAAATCCATGCTTATTGTGGATAGGATGACTATTATGCCCAGCAGAAATATTAAAGATGGTGCTAGGAGCAGAGCCTGCAATTTGGCTGGTTCATGGGCAGGTGATTCATACCCTGGCTTGAAATATGTATTCTTCTTGCCAGAGTTAAAGCATATGAGGGTGGAAAACATACAAAGAGACAGACACAGAAAATGAGATTCAGTTCATTTCACTGATCAAGAGCCAAATGATCACAAGCTTTAGTAGAATTACCTCCCAGAAGAACAGCCCCTTTCTGATAAATGCAGTCATGTAACCGCTAGGGCATAAATCATGCAAATTGAAGACTATAGCTCAGATATAAATCTTTATATTAAGTTTAGTGAAATTTGCTATTGTGTGAACATTATTCATATCTATGAATCTTCAGGCACAAATCTTGTTGCATTTTATTTGTGTTAGGAGGATATACATTTTGCAAAAGTTTCATTCAGTGAATATCTACCTTAATGAAATTGTGCTCTGGGAAGTTTATAAAAATTGTTTCATCTCCTTCACAGTGGAAAAATCTGAGCAGACCCATTTCTGGTTTTATCTATTCATGTACACACACAGAGTTCAAGCATCTTATAAATGAAAGGTACAACATCATTTCTGTATCAAGCTGGCAGAGTAAGTAAAAGGCTTGGTTAGTACATATTGAAAGGACAGTCAGGTTGCAGGCTGGAAAAAAAAAAAAACCACAGAAGAAATATTGTCCCTTCTGGAAAAGTGCATAGCTCTCCTCTCACGTTAACCTGCACTGCTTCTGCCATCAGGGAGTTTGTGAAGTAGTGAAGCAGGACAGAAAGCACAGGAAAAGCCTTCCTCTGTGAAGCTTGTACTCAAATCAAAAGTGTTGAAAGGACACAGACAGGGATGTCATTTGGGCTGGATAGCCTGACAGAGTTATTTCCAGGCTTATCAGGTCATGTTCCACTTGTCTGAATACTCTTGTTTTACTTCTGTGCATCAATACAAACTCAGCCCCCAGCACCAAAACCAGATCCATTTCCACAGTACAAAGGGCTTAACTGTGCTTTTCAGCAGGTTTTCCTCCTACTCCTCTGCCCATCTTTCTCCTGTACTGGATTGCTGCTCTTACATTCAAATTCTGCATTTGCAGTGATGTAACTATTTCCTAGTTACAGCTCAGACCACGGAGCACACACAGTACCATACAGATATAAGGAACTTTCATAACAGTATGAAAGGTTGCAGAGACTCCATGGATGTAATAGGAGTTGCTGGCAACATTTATAAATGGATTTTATGGGTTATTACATAGTCCCATCCACTGATCCATGTCTCTGGGACTGGGACCAGTATTTCATGCTTCCGCAAAGTTCCAAGCACATAGTATTAAATCTGTTGAGGAGTAAAAAGAATCCTGCCAGTAAAATATTTCTTTCCCCTTCTCTACACTGCAGCACTTTGAAGGATCAGTACAGGTCAGGCTCATGCAGCTGGGAAGTCAGTTTCTGATTCTGAGTTAGGAAACAGAAATATTATCACCACTTAAAGGGCAGATTCCTGCTTTGACAGAGAACACACATTTCGCCCTCACAAAACCTGCAGTGTTTCTCAGCATGGACTAACACGATCTTTGCAATATCATGCCAGTAAAATCCCTCAAATACTGGATTATGCTCTCATCCCCTTTGTGTTCATCGAATATATATGATGCTAGCTGGCTTGAAGGAATCTTTCTTTTGATTTCCCAGGGGATATCCACTGAAGGTTTGATCCTGCAATACACTGAATACACTGAGCATTTAAGGAAGCCAGAGGAATTTGAGAATGTAAAGCTATCTGCTGGCTGAAGACAGGAAGAGATGTGTTGCACCAGCTGTGTCGTCTGCGATGTCATGCAAAATATTTCCAGGATAGCAAGAAGAAATAAGGGCACTTCAAAAAATAAACAAACAAAAAAATCTAATAAGAAAAATACTTCCTGGAGACCTGGAGGGAGAAGAAAATCGTACCAGATATGTGTGGTGACATTCCTGAATGTGCAAGGAGGATTTGGTTTCATGGCACAGACTTGGTCAGATCAGAAGACTTTCTACATTATCACTCCCTCCTATGCACCTATGCACCACTCACACCTATTAAATCCAACAGGAAACATATTTTGCAGGTTGGCTGGAAAACTAAGAAAATAGGATACATTTAAAATTCAGATGTTTTCATCTGAGCATATGTTTATTGATTCTTGAATCTTTCACAGCCGCATTAATCATGCAAAAAGGCAAAAATGTGACTTACCTGTTTAGGAATGAAAGAAAAGGGAAGTGACTTTTTCACAGAAAGGGCCGTGCCAACATATTTCTGAAAACCAATCAATAGTCAAATAAGTCTAGTGAAGAACTGGGCATTCCTTCAGGGACTACAGGATGTAATACACTTTTTATTTACAGTTTATAGAAAATATAGTTTGCTAATATAAAGAATAAGTGCATGTGTCTTTTCTTATTTCAAAAAGGTATTCTGTTTTTCCAGTAAAAATAAAAGTGGTTGCAGTGCTGATAGGAAAGCTTACTTATAATTTAGCAACACTTTGAAATATATTCAGTTTGAAAAACAAAGAAAGTTAAAGTAGTTTGTCCTCAGTATTCAAAGCTTGTTTCTATTCTGGGTAAGGACTGGAATTGGCTTCAGAGAATGACACTAGTGGGTTCTGGATCTAGCCCTTACACTTAAAACTACTGCATGACCTTTTGCTGTGCTTTATACACCACCAAGCACATGGAAATTGTTTAAAAATTAGTACATGGATTTTTGTTTTTTGTAAGTGTCTGTAGCAGAAAGGATTTGTTTAAATGAAAAATGAATACTTCATGTGTTCACTTTGCAGATTCCTCATAATGGACAAGGTTTAATCAGGGGATGAGTTAAATTTCTTACTTATGGCGTGGTATGTGGTACAAATACTTCCCCAATGCAAAATAACCGTGTGTATATATGTGTGTACACAAACACGCAAATAGGTATAATGTACCTACATGTGAGCATGTGGGAGTGCACATCCTTAGCAGCAACACAAAGAACCAATGCATATTGCAATTAAATGCAGTATGTAATTTCCCAGTTAAGATCAAGACCTGGGAAAGAAACTCTGTGTGCAGCGCTGGCAATCCTCTGGGAAAAAGCCAGGAGAGTTGATACTTAAAAAGTTCATCCACTGCTTCTTTCTGCTCTGAATATGCTGAAAGGGAAACTCAGGTGCAGCATTTCCAAAAGCCTGCACCAAGAACACTCCTGCCTGCCGAGGAGGAATGTGGTGGGAAAAGACCACCAGCTTTCATGCAGACCCTGCTCCTTCAACCAGCCTTCGTGCAACTACTCAGAAGAAAGATGTGGAGATCCTAGGATGACTGTGATATGACTGTGATATCTGGGGGCAGAATCCTTTTATTAGCTAGGTGAAAATCCTTTTCTTCTAATGAGAAAACCTGTGGAGCAGCTGAAATCCCACAAGTTTTTAGTCTTCAAGGTTATCTTCTCATGTGTTTCCACTGAAGAACGCAGTGGGAGACAGAGCTATCTGTGAGGACATAGTGTTTCTACCTCTATTAGATATTTCCATTTCTTCCAGCCTGGAAGCTTTCCCATACCTTATTAGATTTTATTAATGCGCAGTTGTACTTTGCTGATTTTAGGATGTCTGAGACTGGAAGGGAATGGGATGACATTTCTAGCATAATTTGTTCTGCATAAAACCTGTTCCCATTAATACTCAAGTTCATTCTCTATTTGTGAAGCTACTGGACCAAATCAGCTCATGCCAACAGGCACACTCTGCTGACAGCTCAAGAAGCTTTGCCAGTTGACACCAGCTAAGAATTTGGCTCCACAGTCTGAGGAAGGGAGGGACAAAGTTTAAGAAGTGTTAGTGTAAGTGTCAGATTATATTTTCACTTCCATCAGATCAAGTCTAGAATAAGTTCATTTAAAGCAAGGGATTTTTTTTTCTATTTTCTTTGGTGTAACGGAAGAGAGTTTGTCCCTGAGAATTTATATCTTCAAAAATCTCAGTCAGGCAGAAAAAACCACTTTTTAGCCAGTCTCTAAGATGCTAATGAAACCCAGAGCAACCCACTGATATGTAAAGTACCTCATTTAATGAATTTACACTCACACATATGTGTATCTGTATATGTGTATGTATACACACAAACACACAGTTTAACTGAAGAAAAACAAACTCTAAGCAAAAGAAAAATCCTCAGGACTAGATACAGTACCCTTTAAGTACAGAGCTGTTTAAAATATCAATCTCCTTATTGTAATTTGATGTGTGAAATTCAGGCACGCATTTACAATTCAGATCCTATTCCTTAGGGATTCCCATTTAGGGCCTGTTCATATGATTTATTTAGTGCCTTTCTTCACTTACTTACGCTTGAGATCGTTAGGTATAATGCACATATATGCACAGGGATAAAATGTTTATCATCATTACTTCAATGAAGTCATTTGCCATCCTTGACACCCTCTAATGTCCCAAGTGCTTCAACCCACTGGCTCATTTGCCCAGATTTGCTCTCTCTTCACTTTTTCATCTCAAATTCTCAATGTGTTCCCTTCATCAATCACAGATGTTTAGCGGGTAGCAGAAGGGAAGACAGCAGAATAATTATCCAAATATAACAAAAGAAGGTCCCCTTTGTGATTCAGGAGGGACATGGATGGGGGAGGGGGAGCAGAGGAATCAGGAGTGTGGATTTCATGCTTCTTTGAAAACATTAATGATGTTTAACAGAAACCAAAGAACGCACTGGAAGTTATCATAGTCTCAAATCTGTGTCCCACATAGCTAACGTGAGGACTTGGTCCCCCCCAAGTGTCCTCTTTCTGCTCTGCCTCTCATTGCCCCAGGTTGCCAGCATTTCACTACCACTGATTGTTGCAGTCAGGAACCACTTTGAATGTACCTTTTTGGATCTATTTTTCAAAAAATCAGGATCCAAATCACTGTCCCCTGACCACATTCAGCTAATTGGTCCTTGCTTTTGATGACATCCATGGTGTGGGGATGAACAAATTGAAGATGAAAGGGAGGGCTGGGGTGGGGGCAGGGGAAGTTAGCATGGCCTGGGGCACAGTGTCGTGCACAACTGAGGAGAGGCGAGAGACTGTGGGGTCCCCAGGTGGCTGTGTGCAACGAGACTTTTTCACTTTGAAAGAAGATTGGTCTCTCACATTTCTCTGCCTGCCTGGTACAGGCACCAGCTGCAACATGGTGTTTCTCTATGACGTGAAAGCAGGGATGTACAAAAAAGCCTTGCGGGGTCTAATGCTAGGGAGACAGATCCTAGAGATGTTCATGCTCAGGAAAACAAATATTTTTAGGGGTGCTTCAGAGCTCAGTCAAATAGTGGTTGCCAATGTGTGCTAGAGTTGGGATGAATTAAAACAGAAACTTCTCATGTAGACCACAAAACCAACAGAGAGTAAAAAGCAATCCTTTTGAAACAGAATCAAACAATTCAAGATGGAAATGAACAACTATTTATCTACTTATTTTTCCCAGTAAGTCCATGCTGGGATTTGATAATTTACTCAAACATTAATATTTGCCCCACTCAAATTCAATCAAAGTGACAATTACCAGAAAGAAAACTCAGGGTTTCTGAATGCTACCTGGCACTTTAAAATACACCAATAAACAAATAGCTAGTCATAGCAAAAGCTTTATTTTCCTTTCAGTTTCTTCTCCCTTTCCCTAAATATGAAGATCTTTGTCATGCACTTAGATGGTAGATCTGACATAATCATAGAAACTCTTCACAGAGAGATTGCTTGTGATCTTCATAAAAAACACAGTGGTTGCATAGCAGCAGTGGTTGTCTCTGATTACAACAGGAAATTCTGGCCTTGAACATACCTACTGCATCAGCTGTTAGAGGCAAATGTTCTACCAGGGAATTCCCAAGCCCTTTGTTCACAGCTATAGGGAAGTAAATGGAAGATGAACTACTGGTACTGAAGTAAAGGCTAAAATGTATGCCTCTACAGAAAACTAAATGTTCTTGATTTACTTTTTTTTTTTTTTTAGGGCCTATATATAACCTGGGATACTTGTCATCTACTCCAGTTTAAAGTATGTGAGCTAGAGCTCATATATGGTCACCAGGGTCCCCATGGACTTCTTTTTGAATCCCTCTAACAGCACGTTAGAATGTTGTGTTAGTCTCCACAACATTCAATGGTAATAAGTTCTACTGTTCTACTGTTTAATCAGGCAGTGTATAAAAAGAAAATAATGGACATTTCTGGATCTCTGGCAGAGATTTGTCATTTTTGCTACCTGAAAATGAAAAGAGTGCAGTTTTTCTCAGCCATTTTTCATGCCATATATTAGCATGTCAAAACCAAAGTAGAAGAGCCAGTCTTTCACAGCTCCTTCTCAGAATTATGCGTTGGGACCTTTTTCTGCCTCTCAGAAATGGTCATTTCTAATTTAACAAATATTAAACATTCATTCACTTTTCCTGCTAAGTGGTTTGGTCTACTTTCTTCTCCTTTCAGAGTTTTCAGGAGGAGATTAGAAAGTGTTTGAAGATTATGAAAGAGGTAACAGAGTTTATCACAGCTGCTTTGACCTGTGTGGAGTCTGAAACATAGTTTGAGCCACAACTTTAGCCAGTGATGGTTTTGTTATTTTTTTTTTCTGATCTGAAGTATAAAACAGCGCACTCTGGCACAGAAATGCATTATAAAGCTATGGAGAAAAGCAGAAAGTAAATTCCTCCAAAGGGAAAATGAATCAGCATTCTTTCCAGGGGAATGGATAGAATTGTAAAAATCATATAAGCACAGTACTTATCTATGGCATTTATTTTTGGTTAATACTCTTTAAAGCAATATTTGGAGTGATTTAAGCACTTCTCTTTATGTCCACCATGTAATTTGCTATTCTGTATTACCTGTCTGGGCTGGTAAACACCAAATAAATACAGACATTTCTTCAAAAACCATTCAGAATGTTACTCATGTCCTAGAAATAAAAGGAATTTACAAATGTTAGTTTGTTAGTTTGGTTTTTACCTGATGCAAAATGCCTATTCTGCAGCATTATTTTGTTTTCACACTGGCACTTACAATTCATGGCACCTGATCTGTATCTTTTAGACTCCAGAAAGCCTTTCCAAAAACTGGTAGCATGTGTCCAATGTACTGAAATCATACAAGACCATGACTCACATTTCCTCCATGTCAGACCCAGCTCTTCTGGGCTGTGTAAATAAGAGGTAGAGGAGCAATAACAGGTCCTCTGTGCTTGAGGTCCTGGCTGGACCCTGCTCCCTGCACCAGGGCAGAAATTTTATGCCCCAGGCCCTTCTCTCTTGAAGAAATATTTATTTCTTTGAGTGCTGCCGGGGGCATCTTGAGTTAGCTCTGCTAACTCCATTTCATACAAGATGCTCCACACCTCAAAAATTTTGTGGTGCAAACACAGGAAGCTAAATAGTCAGAAACTCCAGGCATGCCACTGGAGAACTCTTTTCCCCATTCCACATTGTCATAGCATCTTCACACAGTCTTAACATCACATTTAGAAATCAACAGGATATTTTCCTTCCAAAAACATCCCTACTCTATGGTGAGTGACATCTGGCTCTGTTAAGCACGTTTTCCTCTTTCTTGGGATTCAGAAGCTACAGCAACAAAACTCCTCTTTTCTGACACGCCAAAAGAATAAATGCAGCCTTGCAGGGCTCCTGGCTGAATCAGGACGTTAATGAGTAGGGAAACAGCAGTGAAGATGATGGCTAACCAATCAATAATGACTGAATTACAGTTTAAAAACTGGATGTGTTAGATAGTTATTAACAGTGTAATTATTCATAAATGTGCCTAATTATTCATAATTATTCAGAAACCTTATTACTTCCCTGATTGTCATAAGTGATCTCCGAGGCCAATTATTATTTGATTATGGCCACAGGACTCTATGTTGGTATTGCTCCTTTTGTCCTAGAAAAGTACAGAGAAAGCTGGTGAAGTGAAACTCATAGAGTACTATCTGCATCAAGTAGTCCTTTAAGAACAAGAAGCCTGTGATTTGAAAGCCTCTGTTGTGTTTCCTCTTAGCTCTTTCTTCAGATTTTCTTGATTCCTTTATTACAGAAGCTGCTGCTGCCTAATTAGGGTTTTCTTGTTGTAATTGCTGCATTTGATATCTTAATAGTGTTACAGTGAGTGTGAGGGAGGAAGGGGGAAAGAGGCAGAGGGACTATCAATGCATGTTTTGTGGAGAAAGCTCCCCAGGCTGTATGACTGAGCCAGAAAGGCCCAGGAGCCAAACCCCAGCTAGCTCAGATATCTTGTAACTCAGCAGGGAGCTCTGTCAGATGCAGCTAGGGTAGTTTCTAGCCCCTGACAATACGAATGACAGTGCCTTTCCCTTTAAACAAACAGCTGGGCTTGATTAGTCATTTCCACAAAAGTGGGTGAGAAAATTGTATTTTACATTTGCTTACATTTGACCCACAGGAATGTAAACTCAAACCTAACTGCAAGCTTGGTTAAGTGCTGAACCAGATATATCCAGGGTCTTGATGCAATCAGAACTCATAATCAGAAAATCTGGGATTTTTGTCAGAAGACACTTCACTAATCAAACAGGAGCGTCAGCTTCTTTCCACTCTCTTTCCTCCCCTGAAAACATTAGAGCCATTATATTGTGGGGCGGCATTAGTCATGTTAAATTAGCATATAGATGAGTTCTGGGGGTAGGAAGGAGGGGGAGATAGGTTATGATAACCTGATACTGTAATGCAGAAATCTTTTGGCTTATATACCAGGCCCCACAGTGCCCTGAGCTTGTTGCACAGGGGAAAATGTAGTTTCCCAACAGGGTTGCAACCAGCTTCTATTGTGTGATTTTACTGACAGTGTTTAATAAGAAAACACACACCCAAGCACTGAAGAATCATGAACCAAGCTCCACAGAATCATCTAATTGTCTTAAAAATCATGAGATTCAAAACCTTATACTTTTTTTTTGTTTGTTTTTTGTCTTCTCTTTTTTATCTTCTCTTACTGAATAAGAAGGGCTGGAAACCTCTTTACACTGACAGCCAAGATTGTCCTTCTAATAACTTGAAGGGATAATAAAGAAAAGCATTAGACACTGCAAGTGCTGTCAGGTCCATTAGTGGCTCACAACCACTATGGTATGGAAAGAAGGGTTGCCCATCTGTGTGGTCATTTCAGCATCCCTTGATCCAAAATGTACGTCATAGCAGGGGGTTCAGTGGGAAGCATTATGGTTCCTCTGACTCTTCCCCATCCCATTATCACTGCCCAGGTACTGTCACATATGTATATCTGAGTGCTGTCCTCACTTCAGGAGACAAGGCCAGATTCTGGTTGTGGTTACAGCTCTGTACCCCTGGAGCTGTTTCACAGATGGCAGTGGAATCTGGGAAATGAGATCGCTGTTGTCTGATGTAAGAACTCTCACAGTTGAAGATATAGTGGAAAATAGTTTCATGCTGAGAGACTGCTACCAAATGTAAGAAATAAAACAGTTCAGCAGCAGCTGAAATGTGTGTATATATAGTTCTGGATTTCTTAAAATCCTTTGGGAAGTTTAACAGGGGCATTTTTTCTTTTTGTTAGGCTATGTGACATAAACATTCAAATCCTAGTAACCCCCTTGTTTTGCGGCAGTCTCTAGAATTTCTGTGATAGGGAATAAAACCACGAAACAATTACAACCATTTGGTCTTTTGTGAAGGCTTCAATACACGACAGTAGGTCTCAAATAGCACTAGTTGCTGTGCTCAACAGTAACATGAAAGGAATATACTTGATTTTTCAAGGTATCTCTGTGCAGGAATAAGAGTTTTGCGAGATGCATGCTTGCAGTCTGCACTTTTACAAAGAGTACAGGAATGAAGGTTTCTATTTTCTTTAGAATATATAAGCAAAAAAAGGAAAATATTTCTCTGTCAGACAAAAAATGAAGACAGCTTCCTCCTTCAGAATTCTTTATTTCACCTCAAAAATGAAATTTCTTTAGTCACACTTGCATACCTTTGGTCTTTTCTCATCAAAATTGTGATGGAAATTCAATTTCTACAAGTGCTATGGGGAAACCAGTGCTCAATTTGCACGCTGGGGATACTTCCAGGACATTCCAACATGACTTGACACAGTAGGACAGAACACTTCACAAACTCTTTGACAAGATCTGTCAGAATGGAAGTCAGGAATCTTATTTTGCCACAGTTCAGGCTCTAGCATATTACTAGCATTCTAGTCTCAGTGAATCAGACTAGGATGTAACTTCAGATTTTGCAAATAGGATGGTTTATCTAGTTATTTTGTAATACAGACATAAATTGATCTCTTCTGTTCACCTAATATTACTGCAGCTAAGACCCGCTGCAGGTCCCCTTGGAATGACAACTCAGTCTAGACCCAGAAATGCAAAGTTAAGCTAGCTGCTAATATCACTAGGTATATTTGATCTGAGATTAAAAATAGAGTTCACATACGTAAACAGTCTCTCTGAACTTTTTAAACTACTGAGTATGTGTTATTTATTTCTTATCAACACAGAGAAAGAGAAGAAATTGTGAAAAACGTTAAGGTCACATTTAATACTACAGCTTAATTGCTAAGGCAGGGCAGAATATCTCATATATACCTTTTCTAACATGGCTGCAGCTTTCTGGCTTGCAACACAAGCTATAGCTACCACATTGTCTTCTGCCTCCCTGACTCTCAGTGAAGTATATTACACTGTAAGCTAAAGGATAAAGCTTTGATTGTTCTTAACTTACATAGGATGACAGCTTAATTTTGCTAAATCCTGCGCCTGAAAAATTAAGAAGATGCTTCCTTTCCATGAATCTGAAAACCCAAGGCTGCTTTGCCACAAAGCACAACAAACAGCCATGATGTATTCTATTATGCAAAGTTAAGCAAAGCTCTAAGCAGACCCTCACAGGCACTATGAGCTACAACTCTACTTCAGAAAAAAAACGACCAAAAAACCACTAGAGAAAATGGTTGCAAGTGTGTGTGTTATTTGTTCCCCCTCCCTTTGTGGCTTCAAAGGGTGAAAATGGAAGAATGTGACTGCAGAGCATAATGGGTCAACACTGCAGCTCTGATCGCTGGAGCATACACTCTAAATTTCACGCTACATTAGGTAGATTTTTAACCTAATCTGCTGCTACGACTGTTTTATTGGTAATTCTATGAAGGTACAGATTTCTTGACAACAAGGGAGGCATAAGTGAGGTACTTGGTAATCCACAACTTTGTGACACCCCAGTGACCCAGCAGTCCAGCACATTCAGTGTACCTTGGCTCAAGGGGGTGCACCATAACAAGCCTCCTTTCAGCTCTCATTCCCCTCTGCTGTGACAGTGAAGGGCATTCATTTAACCAATTACAATTTTTCCCTTGGGGTCTGCATAACTCCGAAGTATTGATCTCATAAGGGTGTATTCTGCACTGAAAGCTTTACAGATTGGCATAGTTTTAAAACCAGCTCCTGTGTTCAGCCAAACACTGTTTGAGAGATGGAGAAGGCTTTGGCTTACTCTGCCTCAGAGCTGTTAATACGCTATGCAACAGTACCACTCACTTTTTTTTTGCTTTTCCAATTTAAATTTCTCCAGTTTAAAATAAACCTTGGCCGAAGTGATGTAATTGCTGAGCTAGAGAGCAATCGTTACCATTTCTGTGCCTGACTCCACTGGTGTTTCAATATTCCACTAAAAACAGAGCAGCAGCAACAAAAGCAACTGGAGCTGCAGAAAAGGCTTTAATATGAGCTGTGCATCTCTGCCATGATGGAAACACTTCTGGTCACCTGTTGGTGATGAGTAAGCTTTACTGCTGAAAACTACAGGACTGGAGATTTTGGCTGCCGCAAGAGTCAGCTGGAAGCTTGGCATGTGGCTTCAGGGTCAAAAGTGATATTAGACATCTAAAGGGAGGAGATTATAATTCTCATTACTATCTCTTCAACTGAACCAAGACTCAAACCTACCCACAGGATTTAATTCATCTTTGAGAAGTCGACCAGCAATCCTTTCTAACAGAACTGGGCGTGGCTGGATTGAACTCTTCTTCACTAGACCTTCTATGCAATCTTTAACACACTTTGAACACCTTCTCTTTCTGTTCTGTGCTCATTGTAGCCCCAGTTGTCCTATAATAGCATAATTCTTATGGACTAACTTTAATTTACAGTGCTTTTTCTTTCTCTTTTTTATTGTAATAATTGTTTTACAGATGTGTTACAAATAATCAGGGTCCTGCACACTACAAACAGCGGCACAAAGGCCCAGATTGAATAGTCAGGTTGTAATTCAGTCTCCAGGCTGAGAGGTTTGCTACCATACCCAAACCCTAAAGCAATATTCTTCAGTGTGGGACATTAGCAGGATCCCTCAATTGAATTACAGCATTGTATTCCATCTGGGACTCAGTATTGTAGTGTACTTAACATTGTACTACATAGGGAGGCATGAGAGTAATGGAATTTTACAGTAATAAGATTTTTTTTTATTAAATGAGAAGTAGGCACATAAGATCCCCAACTATGTAGCATTAGTGGAGTTAGAAATAAAGACCCTGTAAAACATACCTGAAAAATTAGATTTTTAAAAATCTTATAAATATTGTAGTGTTCTGTTAATATACAATAAACATCTCAGAACACTAAGCCTTTCTCAAAATATCAAACTTGCTATGCAGTTTTAGGTGGATTTTTATCATAATAATTACAATATATTGGTAACTGATTTTTGAAATGAAATGTATGTCACCCCCACCCCCCAGTTCAGTAAAGTATTTTGGCACATGTTTCAATTCATCCTTATAAGAAATGAGCTCATCCACATGTGCACGTTTCAGATAATTTATATCAGATATAAAGTAGATATAGTATATATGAAATATATATATATATTTATAAGATAGTGTAAAAGTTTTTCTGAAATCAGTGCTGAAAGTTATTTTTTATTTTTCATTCTGCTTAAAAAGTCCATATACCAGAATAGCATTGACAAGCAAGTAAAAGCAAGTGCTAACATCAGTTCAATATCTGCTGCTTCACTGCACTGACTTGGGTAATATCATATTAAATAGTAAGAAACAAACTAGAAAAGCTCAGATTCTTAAAGGAAGACAAGAAGACATAAAAAACAGGCAGACACCATAGAAATAACTCCCTATCATATATTTTTCTTTTAAATTAATATTTCATGATCAGTTAACCAGCAGTCTGTTATCTTCCTAATAAAGTAAAAGTATTATAACCAATAAAAAACATTTATTGCTACATTTTATGTTTTAATCAAGGACAAACCCCTCAACATATTCTTTTTTAATTCCTTGACATGGTGAATGATTAAACAGAAAAAATAGCTTTTTATGTTAAAAAGAAAAGGCTGTGAGCTGATTAGTTAATTAACACAGCATCTTTTGGAAGTGCAATAAATCTGGGGAATCAGAAAGAACTAGAGATAAGAATCTGAAAGATATAGTGTGCTGCTCAAATTCTGAATTCACTGTGCTAATATCAGTTTTGTCATTGGCTTCAGGGGCCAGAGTTTCCCCTTACTTCTCACTGCAGAGATAGGGAGTATTATGGGAACTCAGAAATCCCTGGGGAAGTGCTGGGACTTGAGGTTTCCAGCAACACTAACTGGTGAATTTGCGAATGCAAGCAAAATGGGCTGTATTGATCTTAATAAAAAAAAATCTTAATGAGCCCCTAATGTGCAGTGGGACAAATTTCCAAGTACTGGTGGGTAATAGGCAAAATGAAGTAAGCTGGCAACTCAGTTCAGACTTGATTTTGGATCCTTCTCTGAGTTAAAATAAGTCATGTGTTTTAAGTGGCTATTATTTAAATGTCTCCCTTCATTGTTGCCATCTTCCTGGCTACTGTTCAACCAACCAGTTTTTACCAGTTTCTCAAAACCCCGAAATTTTAACCTTGAGGTGTAGAAAAGGTGTATTTATTTTACTACTACCATGTTGCTGTTGCTGCTGCTGCTGCTGCTGGTACTGGTACTACTCCTGTTGTTGCTATTAATCATTAAATGAATACGTATTTCTAAAAGAAATAAATCGACTTTGACTAAAGTTTTGGCAAAAGTATTTGGAATGCCATGGCCCCTGTTTCACAGGAATACACTGGACAGGGTTTCTGATCTTCTGGGAAGGATTTAATTGAGAAGGAATTAGATATTTCTCTCAGTTTACAGGTCTTCATGGGACTTAAATCCAAAATACCATGACAGCCTGAAGGAAAAGACAAAGTATTAGGTTAAAAATGAAAATATGAGGGATGTGATACTGGAAACTTTCTGTTTTCCTGAGAAAGACGAACAAAAAGAGTTTGCAAATCTCGCTGTCCAAAAATATTAATGCTTCTTTCTTCCACTTTATGCCCTAGGTAGTCACCCTGTTGCACAGCCAAGGGAATGACGTGAACCTACACCTCAGGATTAACCACAGACCACTGAAGGGTGGTGATGATGCAGAGCCTTACACGTTCTGTTCTGCAGCCACAGACACAGGGCAGCAACTTCTGGAGGAAGGATGGCACGTGTGGCAAAAGGCAGTGATGTTGTACACTCCAGTAACTACATTTATCAGCTGGACTGTCAGAGTCCTATGTAGAGCACAGTGAAGCCAATAGCCAGTTAAAATAGAAAGATTTTATCCACTTTTAGCTTGGGTAAGACAGAGTAGGTAATTTTGGCTGGTATAGTGAGGTATATCCCCTTTATTTGCTACTACCTTCTTAGAGTATGCTGAGAATATATTTCCTTTAAATAAAACAAAACCAAAAAACCACCTCAGGTTTGGTCCTATCGAAAATGGGCAGAAAATGATGCACCTGATCCTCGATCAAAATTTTTGCATGATCCAGTTTCCCAGTGAGTGATACAGTGGGAAAATGACAAGATGTATTGTACTACAAATGTTTCTTATATATGTCTGCATTTACAATATGCAAGTTTAATTCCTGAAGAATTTTTATCAAATGCTAGTGTCTCCTCTTGTTTCAGGGGCTTGTTGCTCTCCCACATTAAAGATTTTAAATGCCATGGATTAGTATCTCATTTAATAGATTCTAGAGTTAAAATAACAATGATAAAACTGAATGATTCGTTAGGACCAACCCAAAGTCAAATTAAAATTACTTGTACTGCTGAGGAAGTGGAAGAATTTTCTTCCTTTTTTGGTCACTCTTCATGTTATTCTTCCAGATATAAGAAGTGTAGAAAGAGTTACTAAATTATTTGCAGCTGTTTTAGTAAATGGACTACAGCAGCTGAAAACCACATAACCAACTACAATTGCATATACTGATATGCATCTATTGCATGTACTGATCATATCTGAAATGTGCTTATAACGGCCATTAATTATTTATTAACCTTTATAAACCGCTTAACAGCGGAATGCTAATATTGAGTGCAATCTTGTGGGAACCAGGGATAATTTTTCCCAACAGATAAATGGTATTTTCAGCCTGATCATGTGATAACATTTTACGTTTTGAACAAAAATATAGAGAGAATCCATGTATTTTTGAACATTCCAGGGTAAAAATTCCCAGCTTATTGCATGCCTTAGTCATAGCTTCATTTAAAGATATAGCTCGGGGAGAGTGGCCATTTTGTACTTAGATGAGCTGCTGTAGAATTCAAAATCTTATTCATATGAGTCCTTTTATAAAAACAATACTTCTTTTCCAACATGTTATCATGTTTCTAGGACTCTGAATATTCAATACAAAGCTCCATTTTCTCTGAAAAAGCTGTCATTGACAAAGGTTTTCCTCTTTTTTAATTTGTCTGGGGATTTTTGAATTGCTTTGCTGTGAAATTTGAAGTACAGAGGTGTTAGCAGATATCACTATTTGCGAGAAAGTAGGAAGTGAACCAGTAGAAAAGTGAATTTAATTAATTTCCTCTTAAAGGTACATCTTGCTTTTTCATATTTGCAGTAGCAGGGCTGAAAGTCAAAAAGAGTTTTTCCAACAGCTTCTATTTTCCTCTCCTCTCCTCACCTCGCCTTGCCTTGCCTCGCCTCTCCTCTCCCTATCACACCACTGATCTCCAGAGCTACCCTTTTGTCATCACGCCCGTAGTTTACCTCAGGAGGAGCAACTAATTTTCAAGGTGTCATCCATAACTTGTTTTTAAATACTACCTACAGTGAAATTAATTCAAGCAGAAATTAATTTTGAAGCAGAAAGATCATGTATGATATACTGAGTACTTGCTTTTGCATTCAAGCCTGGTGCAGGCTATCTTTGCAGAACTGACAGCATCCTTGTTATCATCTAAAGGACAGTCCTCAGCAGTCAATCAAAAGCCCAAGGTTGAAAGAAGCTGACATAATGCCCATCAAAGTCTTCTCATTAAAACTGATTTCAGATTGTAAGTTGACTCTCCTTGACCAGAAGGACTCTGTGGATGTTCGTGTAGTGTGTAAGGCATTGCTCAGACAGTTGGTAGCCCCAGCAGCAAATTGTGCAACATTCTGTACAGCCAGGGGATCAGATGAATTCTGGGATCTTCCTTGCACGTCCACTGAGGCCAAAATATTTGGTCTTCAGTTGTTTCTGTTTTATTAATGAAAGTGATATTTAAATGCCTCTGAGATTTCATGGGTAAGGATGACTTCTACAGTAGCTGACTGCCTCTCAGGTTATAAATTCTCACTGCTGCAACCTCTCCCACAACACAGATTTTTCTTCTTCTTCCTATCTTTTTTTCCTGATGTCATTTTCACCTCTTTCAAAAATAATCCTAAAATAATCCTTGATGTCAGGGTGTCTTGCCAGTGAGGCTTTCTCTAGACTATACTACAGAGCAATGCAAACTATCATTTTTTTAAGACATCATGTTTACTTCCATATTTTAGTACAATTAATCTGTCAGCTCTTTCTGGTTATGGATTTTTGGTTTGCAATAAAAGAAGCATTTTGTTGCTATATTTTTTTTTCTTCTCTTCTTGTTTTGCAGAATTGCTTTTCCTGAGATTGAGTCAATTATTATTTTGAAAAACAAAACATCTTTATTTTGGGGTTTTTTTGGAGGGAGGAGACAATAATAGCAGAACTAAACTAATCCCACAATGTACAGGATGGACCTAAAGTATGCCGAGATTCTGAACATCAGTGTATTTCCCTTGCTGGTTGCATTACAAAGTTATGTTTATAAAGCCACAATTCATCCCTTGAAGTGACATTTGCCAATCTCAAAACCAGAGAATTTGCTTAAATTGGGCAACTTTTGTGCCACCTAGTGGCCCCTCGTCTCTGAGAAATGCATTTGGTGTTCCCTTGCCTGAAATCCTGCATGCCTCTGGTCTTTAAGTATGTAGAACAGCTGCAGCAGCAGTAAATTGTGAACTAAAGAGTCAAACTCACATACTTTAACTATGAAGGTTATCCTTTGATATCTTTCCTTGCAGTTTTTATTTGGCTGTTCACCCCTTATCTCTGCAGGCATTCATCCATGCCTGGCTGCTGCTATGCAGAGAGAATTATCACAAATCTGAGTCTCTTTATTACTTGAGTTTATTTCTGAGATGAGGCCTTGTCATTTCCAGACCCTTTACACTTCCCTATTTTGATGCTCTCAACAGATGAGTCCTCAGTTCACCCTTACTCTTGGGGTCATTGAAAATTGAACACATTGCCACCACTTTGTCACTTAGTGGAGCTAAGTCAGTGCAGAGCAGGAAAGGTGATGAAGCTTTTCAAATAACTACACTGTTAGCTGTACTAGCCACAGGTTTTTGAGCCTTGCTGCTTGAAGTCAGTCACCTCCGTCTATATTTGGGCAGTAAAACAGCAGCAGAGCTAACAAGTTCCCAGAGGCTGCAAAGATGGATGCATCCTATTGGCTTCAGAAGGAATTTGAGATGTTGACAAGGCCAGCCCATCCCACATCTGATCTAAAGGTAACTGTTGTGAGGGTCCTAAGAATGCCTCTTACTCCTGTGGTTCCAGTGATGCACTTCAGACACTAAACCCCAGTATTCAGCCTAGCCAGACTGGCTCCTATCCCGGCAAGCTCTTTAGGTGAGGCATGTTAAATGTAAGCCTAAGGCTAAGTGCAGAGCGCTTTCACAGGCAGCAATGGGCAAGGAACAGGGGCTGCCAAGCACTGAGAAAATCTGCCTTGAGCTGTGTTTGAAAGGTTGTGCACTTCAGGTGCATCATCGCCTAATGACACAGAGTTTCACAGACCCACAGAGGACCAGCATATATAAGGGATCTACTGCTGGACACAGGCAGTCTGACACATGCCTTTTTACACCACTAGCCAGATTTTCTCCTGCAGTTTGTGTCGCAGTGCCATCTGGATTCAACTCAAAAATTCGGCATTTAAATACTGGTGTAGTCAGGAAGAATCAGGTGATGGGTTCTTTTTGTAGATGTCCTTCTGGCAGTCACCTGACAGGGTCTGACAAGTGGCACTGCAATGTTTGTTTCAATTAGAAGGTCTAACCCTTTTCCCCCAGATCTTTACTGTACCCTGGGATACTCTGTTTGAAAAAGGACTTAATTATGATGATATTCATTTACAAAGACCACTGATTTGAGAAATGGCCTAAATAATAAGTGCTGTCAGAATAATTACAAGACTATGAGGCTAGCAGTAGTGATATTTGCTCTGCTAATTGTACTTAATTTACTGTGAAGTTTTTCAGTGGCTCCTGTAGCTTTGAGTGCACTGAGTTGTGGTGCTGCTGTATATACCAGGGGGAGAAGACTATCAGTGAGGTAGCCCAGTGAGAACCATTTCTGAAATGAGCCCTTGTGGCAGATTCTCCAGTGCTTTCATTGCACACAGCCAATGCCGTGAGTGACACTGTCCCTGGAGCTCTTGGTAATACAATAGCTACTCACCAGGTACAATGGGGAAGCCAGCAAGCTCCTATCTGGGTGCACATGTGAAGATTTTATTCTATTTGCTTCCTTCTTTAAGGCCTTGAACTGGCCTTTCTCATCATGGAAAATTATGTATGTGTTACCAGGGTCAGAACTGGATGTCTGTTTGCAGTGGATGCTGACAGACAATAGGGCTGGGACAGTCACTTACCTGCAGACCACCATGAGGCTGTGAATACATTCTCCATTTGTAACTGGGTCATATGATTACCTGTTACATCTCAGGGGACCTCATGGGAGTTCTTCAAAAGGGAAAACCCCATCTGGCGGGAAAGGAAAAAAATCATTTGGGAAGTTAAAAAAAAAAAGAAGAGGGGCAAAAGAAAACTTAGAAAGAAAAACTGGGCAATACACTGAACCACAACCCCAGCTTGCCAATGACTGATTTTCAGGCTACTTGACAAGGAACAAGTTAATGGAATAATTATTTTTTACCTCTTCATGTGCAAGAGCTTATATCTCTCTCTGATAAATTTTGAGTCTATTGACCAATATCAGCAGAATTTAATAGAACAGTAGAGATCTCTGAGAGATTAAGCAACTTCTTTGAGAGCAGGTTGGAGGAGAAAGATTCTACTGATATTCCAGTTCAGGCAAAATACTTAAATCAGAGCTTACACTTTCTCATACTGCAAAGCTAAAATGTACAAATCTGTAAACAGTCATTTGTAATGCTCATGGCCATATTATGAAAAAGTAATTTGGGAGATATCCTTTTGTCTTTTGAAAGCAAGGTAGGACTATAGTGAATGTGGCCAGACTAAGTTCCCTGAAACCACTATTTTGATTAGATCAGAAGAACTGACAGTGGCTGAACTCTGTTTACCTCCCTGCTTCTTCTCCAGGTAGAACAATGGACCCAAGCTATCCAGGAGGTCAGCAATGTTAAAAGCTCTTAATGGATGGACTCATGACCATCAAGCTCATCTGACATCTGAGTGTGGGCTGGAAAAAATCCAGTGTTGTGACATATGCTAAGCTCCTCTCAAATCTCAAGGCAGATGACAGGAGCTATTGCATGGTTTAAACCTTCTCCTTTTTGTCTCTTCTGCCTCTTACCTGTTTTGCATTAGTGAGGCTGACAAGACCCATAATAAGATCACCTGCCTGTTGTTTTTGCCCTTCCTCCCCCCATTAGATAGAGATCAGTGCAGGCAAGGGGAAGAAAGAGGATTGATTTAGATGGACCCAAGAAAAGCATTCTCATCTGAAACCAGGTGTTCCTAATGCCTGCCATAAGATTTATTGCAGTCTGCATCAGGCAGCCCACACCGAGCATTCCTGAGTAATTGGGATTTGGAATCCTACGATCTGATGGGCACTGACCTCTCCTTGCAATCTCTTTTGAGTGTCTGAGCCTCTTATTCCATCTTCCATCCCCCAGCCCACCTCTTCTGTCATATCCCAGCAGATACTTTATGACATGTTGCCATGCCAGGAAGCCGGCATGAACAATATTACTCTGCACCCAGCCTGGGGCTACTGTGAGAAATGGTCAAGTATCTGAAGTTTAAGCTAAATAATATGATCCTAATGAGCTCGTGTGGGCTACAGATCAAAAGCATAACCAAAAGGTAAAAAGTTCAATCAGCTTTTTCTGTGTGCAATAAGAATGACCATAGCAACTTTGCAGAGTCCTTTTGCAAGATTACTAGAGAAAAAGTGTCTCAAAGGGAATGGGTAGAAGGAAATATTTCTGTTGAGCAGTTTTGACCTCAAATTAATGCAGAGAAACTGTTATCCACTGCTATACAAAATGAACCTGACATACCTGTGCAGGTACTGACTATCTTTTTGTCTAGAGTGGGAGTCCAGCATGGACTCACTGTAGTTTACATCAGGAAGTTTACTTTTGTTTCAGATCTCTCTTTGACAATTTTGGGCACTGTTTGATTTTTCTAAGCTGCTGTTTCCAATGAAACTAAGCCCCCCAGTGTGTTAAAAAAACTTGTTACTGGCTTGTGCCAATAACAGCATGACTCAGTTCAACTATTCCTCTTATAAAGAGTTTTATCACTGGCTCTCACTGATTATCTTTTCAAGAATTTATTTTCCAGTCCTGCAGGTCAAAGAACATTCCAGTAGTACCTGTGAACGTGTAAGTTTGGTTTGAATCTGTAGAAAAATTCAAGGGCTCTCGCCTGTGATACTCCCTGGCTTTCAGGCTTTCACCATCATGGTAAACTAACACCTGCAGAGCCAAATAACCTGCAGAACCTTGTAGGAGTTTGTCACTGAGACAAAAAAGGGAGCATACCACTCTGGAAGCTGCTGGAGCTGAAATCTGGTCTTAGCATAGCTCCAGCTCCAGCTCATTAATCAATATTTAAAGGCACAATCACCTATATTTATGCCGTAGGGTTTTACGTTGGTGTTTCTCTCTCCAAGCCAGAAATGTACTTGGGCTTTATATTACAAGTCACATTTCATTGAGGTGTACAAAAGATCTATCTACACTAGTAAAGGAGTGGTTTTGCTGAGAATCTTTACACAGGACTGCTAGAGGAAAGAAGCAGCAGGAAGGCTGTGCCTGCTATCTAAATACATTTACACTAATACTCCTACCCCCCTACTGTGTCACTTCCATAGTGCTACCATTGAGAGTCACACTTCCACAGAAATTTTATGTGTAGGCCAGGTTTAAATTCATCAGAAGTCTTTGGTGATATTTGGTATTAATGAATACCAAAAGCAGGTAACTTTGAAGGTAAATAGATACTTAACACCCTATCTTGTTGAAGAGAGAGAGCCTGCCATGCTGATTTAGCTGTTACAGCTGATTAAAATTTTGATGTTCAGGAAGATATCAGAAGGCTAAACTCAATTAGCCAAAAGATATTGTACTAAAGCTGATTTTTTGTTCATGGCAAACATCCTGCTGATGTTATTTAAAGTCACCCAGTAAGATCAAACAACAACTGTGCAAATTGCTGGATTCCCTGCACACAACTATTAAATATTGTCAAACTAAAGGTATTGCTAGACACATCATGTGCAGACATTTAAATTTTTATACAAGTAAAGATTGTTTCAGGACACTACTAGTAATTTCTACAACATCCATTATCACAGTTTCTGAATGGATTTTCCTGGTTAAATGCATTTACCTCCTTAAATACATTGTGTAGAAAAAATGCTCCAGCTTCATGAGATACGCAAAGACTAATGCTTGATCACTGTGTCCTGTACAGTCCTCATGTAATACACAGTTTTCTTTGAGATCTGTAATCCTAGTGATAACTCCATTTTGGAAGTTAGTATGCAAGTGTGAGGACCAAAATAGGGCATTCAAGTTCCCCTTTTGGGTACCAAGGTCAGAAAGCAGCACTGAGGTGTCCATTTTATCTGCTGATCCAGACACACAGAGTGTAGGTATTTTGGTCATTTTATTAGAAACATAACTGAAGTGAAAGAGAGAGCATTGTATTAATACAGTGAGAGCTTGCTGAGGCATCACTGCCTAGAATGAGTTCTTAAAGTCCTCCTATATTCTGGACAATTTGCAACCACAGCAATTTTCCTGCCGTTTTATAGCTGTGTATCATTGTCCCTTTCCCCTCACATTTAAACACCATCACTTGGGAAAACACAAATACCAAGGCAAAAAGGTAAGCATCACAAAAGGTTAAAAGCAGGATTACAACCCTGGCTTTCAAGAGAGCAGACTTCGGACTCTTCAGGGATCTGCTTGGAAAAAATCCCAAATGAAATGGCTCTTGAGAGAAGACAGGTCAAGAAAGTTGATTGACTTTTAGGTATCATATTCTCCAAGCTCAGGAAGGATTTATCTCAATGAACAGGAAATGAAACAAAGGTGTCAGGAGACTTGCACAGATGAGCAAGGAGCTCTTGACAAAATTCAAATGTAAAAAGGAAGTGTATAGGAGGTGGAAGGAGGAGCAGGTGGCCCAGAAGGAATATGTGGACACTGTCTGGATATGCAAAGACCAGGTAAGAGAAAACAAGGCCCATTGAATCGAATCTGATGAGGAGTGTAAAGGGCAACAAGACTTTCTGCTAGGACCTGACCAGCAAAAGAAAGACCACAGAGAATATGCAAACATTCTGATGAATGGGTCAGTTGATCTGGTGTCAGAGAACAGCGAATAGGTCAAGGTACTCAATGCCTTCTTAATCTTGGTCTTAAGGCGTGACTGAGCTTAAGGAATCCCACTGCCTCAGACCAGTGTGAAAGTTCCAGAGCAAGGAAGACCTACTCCTACTTCCTACAAGGAAGACCAAAGAAGTAGAAGAGGGCTGGGTTAGTGATTATAGAGTCCCCCCCTGAGACTGATGGGACACTCTCACATGGTGAATTGAGGTCAGCTTCATCTCAATCCCTGGGAAGGTCAAGCAGTGAATCCATGCAAGCCATTTCTGAAAACATGGCAAAACAGAAGAGTGCATTTACAAAGGGGAAATCACACTTCACCAACCTGATTGCTTTTGTGATGAGAGGACTGGCTTGGTGGTTGAGAGGAGACTAGTGCTTGTTGTTTATATTGGCTATAGTAAGGCTTTTGACACTTTTGACACTTTAGCATCTTCACAGGCAAATTGCTGAAGAGCAAGTTGGATAAATGATCAGGGAATGGGATGTGACAGCCCTGATTGCATGAATTTGGGGTGTTGGATGCAGTTTAGGGCTACTCTGCACAAGAAACATTGGAGCAAGCAGGACCATGAGGATGAGTAAGGGTGTAGCACATTGTATGAGGAGAGACCAGGAGAGTTGGGACTGTTGCACCTCAAGAACAGAAGATGCAAGGGAATCTTATCCAGGGAGATTGGACTAGCCTGTCTCCAGAGACCCCTACCATCCTCAATGCTTCTATGATTCTGTGAAAAGCTTCCTTACAAATACTGTTGCCACAAAGCAAGAGTGAGAAAAGATTAAAACACTCTAGGGAAGGTCTAGGCTATTTAAAGTAAAACTGTAAATGAAAACAATTTTAAAAGTATCCTTATTGTGGCCCATATTTAACATTAGATTTAGCCATAACTCATTTTTGTAAGAAAGTACTGGCTTTTATTTTACATTAAACATGTTGTTAACAAATAACCATATAGTTATTTACATTAGGTCTGATAAAACAGGAGCCTCCCAGCTCAAATTTAGGCTAGGAAAGGATTAATGTGCAGACAGAGTTAAATTCATGGTGCCATTTATAATTTTTAATGATGATTATTTAGGGATAAAATACAGATTTTATGACTCTGGCAATAAGAATCCTCTTCAGGAGAAACCTGCAGTGAACATTTGGCTACTCTCATGTACAAAGATTTTGCTTTCTGGCAGAGAAGCACTCTTGTTCCATGGCCTTTATTAAAGTTTAAAAGAAGTGTTGACTTTTCCCTGTATTTCATGCTGTGGAGGGAAGAGACAAACTTCTCTCTGAGCTGACCTTTAGGAGATGTTGTGTTGCCTTAAGCTCTGTCATTAAACATAGCAGTGAGCACTAATGTTTATGATAGAATGCTAAAACAGAATCTAGACAATAGGAACCCCTCTTTACTTTTCTGCAGCATCCTTCTGTCCAAAAAATACATGTATATTATCCAAGGTCACTTAGTAATTTGTATGTATGGATATATTTTATGCACATAAAAGAATAATATGAATTATCTGTAAGCATCTGTGGAAGTTCTAAAAATCAAAAGCATTTCTTCAAGACTGGTACTGAGCAGGAACATGTGCCTGTGGTTTCAGTACTGTCTTGCTCTTTGTTTATGTTAGTAAAACTTGAGACCCTGGTTTCCCTTTTGCCCTGTAAGCATTACAATCAACAGAACAGAGTAAAATCAATTGAAAAAAACTTTTTTCTGCCCGATATCTGCTGCCTTCATAAGATCACGTCTTCTGATTTTTCTTAACTGGTTTTTTTTTTTTTTTTTTTGGTACATTTAAGGCCTGAAAGCAGTGACCCTGTTGCTAAGCAACTGAGATGCTTAGGCCTCAGCCCTGGTGGTTGAGATGAAAAAAGGTCAATTAATGTGGCAGGCCTGTCCTTATCAATATGCTACTGTGGCACCAACTTTTATTTCGTTACGGTAATATATCATAATAAGTTTTGTAGGTCTTTATACTGCAGATTTCCTTTTGAATAAAAGCATAACTAAGACTTGAGGGTATGTCTGATATAACAGAAAATGTAACCATAAAAAAAAGAAACCCAGAATAGAAATCATCTGACTGCTGACTATCCTGCTGTGCTGCCTGAGGCAGTTACACATTTCCATTGAGTTATTTTATGATCAGGCCAGTATGTTATTGAAATATTATCTCTTTAGCCTTTCTCATTCTGATAAGAAATGACAGGCTCTCAGAACGCTAATACACATGGAGAACAAAATATGGAGCTGTGGAGAAAATTCAGTTGGGGCACGGAACAGCAGCTCAAGTATATTCCTATTAAAACTTCCTCACCTGCCCTGTGTTGGATTTTAAATAATTGTCCCTTTTTTTATTCCAAAGTGAATAAACCTTTACTCCTAGTACTAGTACTATTACTACTACTGCTGCTACTACTACTACTACTACTACTACTACTACTATCACTACCTACCACAAAATTTTGTCAAATAATTTAGCAGTATGAAATACTTGCTATATGGAAAGTCTCCCTAACTGGGAAACATTTAAAAGGCAGTCAACAGCTCATTACTATATTTCTTAAAGCATTTGGAGAACCTAGAATCCACTGGCTGTTTCTGTTGTCCTCCTGTGCCCATTGATCACACTCCTGGCAGAGAACATTCCTCCCCTTCAGGAAACTATCAAAGGTGAGCACCTACACAGGCTTCTACGGAGGAGGTTGCTGGCAGTGGCTGTGGTCACTTTGGGATCAGTGGGTGATGCAGGGAACCACCTTCCTCTCTTCCAGGGTGTGTGGTGTCTCTGTTAGAGTCAGCAGGCTGCTCCTCCTTTTCCACATGCTCAGGGTGGGATGGAAGAAGCACTCTGGATGCCCCAGGAATTTGGAAGCACTCTCTGCACAATCAGGCACTGCCCGTAGGGTAAAGTGATGGCATCATGCATTAGTTGGTACTGGGATGAGCAGTACCCAGACAAACTACCATAAGGAGAAAATGATTTTCACATGGTGATTTTAAAACACAAAAAATGCTTTGTCTGCATTACTGATCATTCTTCTTGTCCAAATGCTGTTAGGGTCACAAGCAAACTTAGTTTTCTTTTTTTTTGACAGTCTTCTCTGCTCAAGTGCTGCACTATCAAGAGTGATGCTCAGTGCAGTTGTTGATGGACTGGGAGTGCCATTTTTTGCCTGCCCTTTGCCCTACCTTCAAACTTATCCTGTTGTGTAGGCAGGAAAAAAACAGTCTGAGCACTGTATGAGTACTTAATTATGTATTCATTCCAGAAGTAATCAAGGATTGCATCTAGGTAATGATGGTGGTTTCCACGAGTGATTCTTTTTATGGGTAAGACAGCATGGAAGAAGCTTGATGAGGATCTTTCTAATGCCTACTAGCATCCTTTTCTGCACAAAATAGGAGTTAAAAGCCAGAGAGACATCTGGCTCTTAATCCTATAGCTCCTGCAGAAAGAAATCCTCCAGAAGACCATTTTGTTCTTGTCAGATGAAAGAAATTAAAAATGTAACCTTTTATATCTTATTTGCAGTCACTTCATAATTTCATGATAACATAAATGTTACCTGGCTAATTACTGTTTATAGATAAGAATAAAACTAAAGGTCTCACTCCCTGTTCTGAAAGCATGACTATCCCTTCTCTTCCCCACATCTGCTATCCAAGTTAAATAACTTTCTTTCATGAAATTCCTCCTGCCTTTACATTAATGTGAGACTAAACACAAGGACTACAGTTGTCATCCTGCTTCACAGAGTGGGATTTAATAGTTTCTCTGTTCTTATACTCCATGTACAGAATAGCAGAAACTGACCTCCAACTAATTTGGAGCGAGGACTCTCAGCTGTTCAGCCCAGTTTCCCTGTAGTTATGATGCTCATGTGTGTTTTACTTCCTTGTTTTATAGCACTAATGGAGAAGCAGATGTTGCCTTCCTCCCTGCAAATGCTATATACAGTGAATCATCTTAGCCTCTATGTAAAATTTCAACTTAATGGAGTCCTGGCATTTGTGATGAGCTGAGGAACTTAATTTTATAGAACAACCTATTGAACAAGCTGTTCTTGGACATTCCCATCTCAACTAAATGTTAAAAGTATTAAAATTCACATTAGCACAAAAGGAAATTTTGCATGGGTAATCCTTTAATACAGTGTTTTATGGCTCTATTAGCTGCACAGCAGCTGGTGACATGATGAATTTAATCCATTAAAAAATTCAGTAAGAGGTTTAAAAGTCAGATTTTAAAAACATAATCTTGCTGCAAGGAAAGAGAACTTCTCCTCAGGGCCAGAGACATGGTGAGTTCACAGTGTGGCAGGTATAAGAAATACACCTGCATGACAGGCTTTCATATGCTTATGGTTTCACACCTAGCAGAGAGCTTATGGTGATGAGAAAGAACTCAGGAGCACACAGGAATTCTTAAAGGAGCGTGTTTAAGAATTGCATCTGTCCAGCTTTCTCTCCATCACTCTTACTTGTTTTCTGTTAAGGGATTTAATACTGTAGAGTTAAAAGGTTGCTTTCTGCTTCTTATATATGTATTCCATACAAAGACCATAGCACAGGAAATATTTACTTCTCTTTTGAAGATTTACTACATGCCAAAGCCTGGTAGAAAATTCCTGTGTTTACTATACAAAGAAAAATTACAGATTTCTGAAAAGCCCCTTGTTTTTCTATTTTTCCATACAAAGTTAACATGTTTGTTTTATAAATTTGTATGAATACACAAGCTTGCCAAGTTCTTATTTTACCATGATATTTAGTAGCCTTTTTGAGCAAACTCCTACAGTCACATAACTTAATAAAAATCTGAGCTTCCATTCACTAGTTTTTCTTAGAAGTTTCTCTGCAGATGCAAAGAACCACCTGAAAAGATGAATTAAATTCCTGCAGGCTTGTAACCTAAAAAGTTAATAAAAAGTACCTAAAAATTAATTATTGTTTTTTTAAGCTGCATTATTTTTAGGATATTTTAATTATTTTTGGAGCCCTCTTCCAACACTGCTGGCAGTGTTATTATCATATATACTTGTTCCTTGCCAGCCTTCTGGAATCAGCCTTTTATGAAATTAGACTGACTAAAACTAATTTTTCTTGTCTGTGCAGTTTCAATCATGGTTTGTCCATACAAATATTTCACCAATATCTACATTTTTCTGGATGACTTATTCTGCCAGGCACAAATACATTCTAGCTTCCCTTCCCAAAAATTCACCTTCACTAGGTTTCCCTGGGGAAACACTGCATGGGATTTAAATCAGGGTAAGCACATCTCTTTATGTAACCCTGTTGGTAATTTTTATTTATTGTACATCTGACTATGATCTATGATGTACTGTTGCAGATCATAAAGCAATAAAGGACACTTTAAATAAATAACAAATCAGTTCTTTAGCCAATCAAACTATGCCAAGGAGGATTCCACAGTTTTTTAGTAACATTGACCTTTAAATTCTTTATCAAGTTTAAGAAAAAGTCCAATGGCATAAAATGCTTTTGTGTATCGTACTCCTTCTTCCTCTGCTTTTGGAAATGGTTGAAGTGTAGGTGAGAAAGAACTCTGCAGAGACAATGTACTAAGATTGACTGAAAGCAAAACCAAGATAAAGAATTTTTTTCTTCATTGTGTTTGATACTATGTGACATAATTTTATTTAGTTTCCCTCTAATTGGCTTCATGCTTCTTACTTTTCTTCTGGGTTTATATAAAAGTAAGCTTCATTACAAAATGAAGTCGATAAAAAGAAACTTCTGAAGACATTGCATTTAGTAAAAAAACCCTACAAAATGCAAAACCTAACAGGAATGCATGTTCTAATTTGAACTAGCTAAAGGCATATCTACATGCTCAACTGCCTAATGTTGTGCAGTAGCTGTGCCCATACTCAAAATAAATTCATGACTTGCAGTCTAAGAATATCCAGAGATGAATTCTTAACTGCTATATGTAGATATGCAGAGAGATTTATTCAAAGAAAGCCATTACAGTATTCAACTTCCTTTTACCTTGTTTGTGGGGGGACCTCTCATCATGTACTTTCTGATCACTTGGGGACAGTATTTCACTAAATAAAGCTCATGTAGATGCTCTGTTTTCCATATACTGCACACATCCACTGTACTAGGACAGGCACCATGACAGTGCCATTCTTATATTTTGGGACAACATTTGGGCATGAAGGTGTGTGGAATATCACATTAAAGTGTCCTACTTCCCTCCTGCTTCGTGAAGTCTAAACTGGAGGATGTGATGTGTGTGCGCATGGGGAGATTATGGGTGTCTTAGAGTCCATCCTGGCCCTACACTTGTTTTGCACATAATTTTATGGCTATGCCTGACATTATTTCTCCACTGCTCTTGACTGTCTTGTGACTTACTGTCATTTGAACAGCTGCCCTCGGTGCAGTGAGTTGGGTGGGTCAGTATGGAAGTGTCTTTACTGATCTAACCTCCAGAGTGGGGAGGTTATTAGGCTGGTATATTTAATAATCACAGAACACGCACTTGGCTGTCCTTAACAAAATCCTGAGATTTTGCAAAGGACAAAGATAATCTAAAAAAAAGGAGAGAGAGATCAAAATAGCAAGCAAAAACAGGTTTACAAGCATACATGCTCCTAAAGGTCTCTGCTGTGCTTTTCCTTAAAAGATATTTCCAGAAAAACTGGTGTGAAGGTTGCAACACTAGCTGAGAGAACACATTTTCCTTTGTCCCCTAAAGTGCTCTGGTTGTCTAAAATGTATCAATTTGCATGGCTTTTTTGGTCTCTTGATTACAGTGGTGTACAATGCAATTAATATCTCCAAAAGCACAGAATGAACCTCCTTGAGATGAATGTAATTACCATTGAAATAGAAATCTAAATTCAAGCTATTCTAAATCACCACACACAGTGCAATTAGTAAAGAGAGAAAGAACTTATTTGCCCGTTTAGAATTATGAAACCTGTTATAACACACCCTTAGCAATACCTTTTACCTAAAATTAGATTTATCAGAGTAGCATTTACTGGCAAACTTGATTCCTTTTTGTTGTTACAGTGTGTATCACGGATGGCTGATTTATAGACATTCAAATAGCTGACTGTATTTCACATTTTCAGTACCAATGATTTTTAAAATAAGATCTTGATGCAGGGAGCAAAAACTGAAGAAAGATTTAGAACAGCAAGAATAATACATTCACAGAATGATTTGCATATATATATAATATATACATGCAGACACATACAACATAAATGCTTTGCATTTTAAAACTGTGAAAACTGGATAAAACATCAATTAATAAAAGTCCACATCATATCTCTGAAGTAGACATTGTTATTGCACTCACATAAATAACAGGAAAGAGCTTATCAAATGTAAATGGGTGGTTCTTAATGTTTTTATTATTGAGACATACAGTTTAAAGTGTTTACTGTGTAGCATAAAAGTATGTGCCTATAGGCAATTTCTGAAAGCATTCATTCTACTTACAATAATAAAATATTACATCCTTTATTTTGTTACTGGAAACTGCCTGATATGGAGAAGAGCATTTTAAAGACTTCTAATACCTCTTATTTGATAATGACAGTTAACTTTCTTCTAAGTTTAGATTGTGCTTTCTTTTGAATCTTTCACTTGAATCGTGTTTGAATTTAGCAAGACAGATTTGTCTGTTTGGCAGCTCCATTTTCTGTAAAAACTGCAAGAATATTGTGATATAAATTAGTGCTACAATTTCCTCCATCATTTGTTTGTCACTTAGCCAGTTATTAAAAATGTTTCCAACTTTAAGAACAACTACTGCCCCCATAAAATTTATGTAAAAACAAGATGATGGATTTTACTTGACAGAAGTCATTGACTGAGGAACCTTTGTGGACTGCATTAAAAGAATGCAGTCCTGAAATGCACACCTGAAAGGTGTGACAAAGATGACTATTCCCACTAGTTTGTGCTAGTAGCTTCTCAAGTGGACCAGGAACAAACAAACAAACAAAAAGTGACCAAAAAAAATAAAATCATGTAATAAAAATCCCAAACTGCCTAGAAAAGGCAATTTTATTAGTATGTGGTCCAGAGTAGTCTAGTGTTATGCAGGAAGACACCTCAGCAATGGGATGCCTTAATTATCTGCTTCTAATTTGTGATGTCATTTTGATATAAAATTAATATAAGCTATATTTTAAAAAGTGAAGAAGTGCAAAAAGTCACATATGAAAGGAGAAACAGGGGTTAAGACTTTTTAAAATGACCATATTTCTTTTAATTTCATCACCTCAGATAACAAGTCAAGTATGTGCAGCCATCATATGCAAGCTGGACAGCACCTGCACATTGCCTCAGTTCTTATTGAATTCTTTACTGCAGATGTCCAAACATGTGAGTAACAGTGCCAGGAATATGGGTTTTCTCAAACCACTTGGAAGGCAACAGGTATTCTTTGTAAGTTTTGGTTGTCTTCCCTAGAACCACCAACTTCAAACACCACTGAGCAGCTACGAGGGGCACAGCCAGATGCTCCCTGAGTTTATGAATGACAGACTGACAAGAATACATTCCCATAATGTCCACTGTTTCACTTCCAGATGAGAGGAGAGGTGGTGATCAGTGATTTGAATAGTTTTTTTGTCCATGCCCCATCATTACAAATAACACTGCTTGGAGTCCTGCAGTCTAAGCAGGAACGTGCGGGAGGTTGGTGCTAGTTTTGCCATATGTAAAATTAGGATGTTAATATTTCGCAATAGCACCATTTTATAATGATGGAACAATCAGTTCTTTAAATGTTTTAAAAAGAGGTAAATAGGCTATAAAAGTATTCATTGCTGTTACTAAACAAGCACTCTGAGGTGAGCAACTTCCACACAAATTATGTCAAAAACATTTAGCAACAACTTATCTGTGGGGGCTGGAAGAATATAATTCATAAAAAAGACATAGAAATATGACAGCTAACTAAGAGAGACTAAAAAGCTGTTTTACTTTGTGAAGAACCACAAGCCATCAGTGATAAAAAGGATCTTTTAAGTTGTCAAGAAAGGCCAGAAATGTATTGCAGGGAAAGAAGAACCATCCTGGAAATGGTTCAAAAAAGAGAATGTGGAATCTCCCACCTGTGAAGGGACAAACAAAGCAAAGCAAACAGTGGGAAAAATGAGAGCTGACATGTGTGTCATATATGAAGAAGACAGAGTGGATAACAAGAACTGACATGTGGGGAGATGCCTTTGTCAAATTGCCAGAAGTTCCAGAACAGGTGACACCTTGCTGAAGGCAAATGAGGTTGGGAAAGATGAATGCACCATGCCGTCTTTCAAAGGTCAAGGCTTTGCAACGCCATCAATGAAACATTGCCACAGCAGCCACACAATCTAGGTAGGGAAAAAAGGCTTTCATTCCTTCCTGCAACACAAAAATTGAAGGGAAATCTAATAATTAGCCTATTACAGGATAGTCAATCATTTAACTACTGAAAATCAGGGGAGACATATTCTAATCTCATTCCACTTGAGAAATCCTGTTGCCTTTATTGGCAGAATTTGTGCCACTGATGGGAAATCTCTCATTCTGACTTCAAGAGCAGTTGTTCTCTGGCGGCCTGATTCATTAAGTTAATGGGACACTTTCTCTTGAGTCCTCTGAGAATAAGATCTATGCACTGATAAATCTCAGTAGTTTCAGAAGTTCATCTAATCAAAGGTGATCTGAATGTCTTCCATCCAATTACTGCATCAAAGACAACCAGTTTCATAGTACTTCCAGATACTGCTTTTTCAGCTGGGCCTATCAAGCCAGGAAAACCAGTTCCTTCCACTTCACTGTACACCTGTATCCTTGCCTATAGCTCCTGACAACCCAGAGAGAAAAAGAGCTGGATTGGGGGGGGAGGAATGGGGAAGAGTGGAACAGACTCTGTTATGCCAGCACAAAGAAGTGATCTTTGGAGTTTATGAAAGATTCAGAATTTGATGTCTTTTTGTTTAAATTGCTACAGTCATTCTCAGATTTTGAACCACAAAGTTCAAATCCCTTTCTGTGAAAATTCCATATTTTCTTCTCTTCCATGGCATCTTTGTCCCAGATACAGGTCCAGTGCTTCCTTGCCACTCTTTCCTTACATTTTTTACCTTCCTATCCTTCATGCCCACTTGTTTTTCCTAAATAACTAATATATGGAGCAGTTCCTTCTGTTTGTTAATTTTCTTCCATTATCAGGGGTTCTGTGTCTTTTGTGCACTTACACTACCCATGACTGCCAGATTTAAACAGCTACACATATCTGAGGCACCCTCTCTTGATTGCAAAAATGTCAAAGTGATCTTTGCTTCTAATACACAATAAGTCATTGTCCTTACAGTCCAAACTATGACCAAGACACTACATTTTGCTATGTCATTTATGATGTTTAATGTACTCATGTGATATTCAGGAAAGGTCTTGCAATAAAAGCAGTAATCCCCATTTCACCAGTGGAAATTCAATGAGGCAAACTCACCTGCTTTGTACTTCCCTAGCCCTGGTGATTAGATTATATTATGTTAATGGCAGTGCAGGGGAGAATAGGTTATCTGAAACTGATATATAAGCAGTCTCACTGTTTGTAGGAACTCAATGCAGACTTCATGGTTCCTTGTCGTGCTGCTTTGGATTGCTTGTCTTTATCTGCAGCACTGGGCAGATTTTCTCGAGAGGCACTGGGAACTAGGCAGTGCACATTGGAAACTGGTGCTGCGCAAAAACAAAGGGAAGGTGCTTCGCTTGTCAAACTTGGCTGTTGTGATTGCAAAGTGTTGGTGGGGGTGAAGAAGGCTGTACAAAAGATGGGATCAAAAGCCATCATACTGCACTGGTCTCCTTCAGCACTGACTGACTGCTAGCCTTTCCCATTTCAGTGCACCTGATGGACATGAGAGATGGAACAGCCAAACTAGTCTCAGTTACAATGGGTGACCTCACTGAGGTCATGTGTTTGGTCTGAGTAACTGTCAATGTGTTAACAAGACCTGCATTTAAAGGAAGAGAGAACAAAAGAGGTAAATAGCCAAAATTTTTCTGCCTATACTATCCACTATTACTGGGGACCAACTAGAGCAAATGTTCCTAATTCCATCAAGGGCATTTCTTCCGTTTAATGAGCACATAGGAAAGAGAGACATTGTTCAAGTACAAGGGTTCAGTTTGCAGCAAGCCACAAATCACATTTCATTTATCAGGCCTACAGATGACAGGATATCATCAAATCCCTGGAGAGTCATATTCATTAAAAAGAAATCTTAAGTAATTACAACAATTAATTGACTTGAAACAGTTTCGGGTGGAGAAGGTTTACATAATTCATTTGCCAGACAAAACAAGCCTTATGAAGTCAGGGCAACATATTATTTAGAAGCATCCTCCCCTTCCTGTCATCTTGAAAAGCACAGGATAGCACCAAACACCTGGAGACAGCTGAAATGGGCAAACAAATAAACAAAAGACAGGAAAAGAACCTGAACTTTTATAACTTTATCAAAGGGATAATGTTTCACTGACTTGCTCTGATCATTACTTAGAAACCTGAGAATAAAACATTCTCTCATTTCTCCTTGTTTATTCTAAATAGGCAGAGGATTTCAAAGGATTAATTATGTAATAATAAAACTTGAAAACTAGTAAATCACTTCACACAGCCTCTGTACAATGCAAACATCATGTGTGTCTAGTTGCAAATTTATCCTGAAGTTTCCTCCTGGTTGTAAAAGGTGCAGATTATTTTGTTGCTTCCTGTTGACTGATTCTGAATTTCTAGATATCAGAATGCCATTCTCATGCCCATATTATGAATAAAAAGAAATATTCCTCAGATGAAACCTATTATGCTATCCAGTATTTTCTTGTGTTCCCTACCTGCCTGTTTCCCAGTTTTACTTCTTGCTTTATATTCCTTTTACACAGAGACAGAGGTTTTTCTGTTCCATGTGTGTTTAGTCTCTAATACAGTATGGTATTAATCCATGAGTAGGACTTCTAGGTGTTACAGTAAACAGGTATAACACTGAGATTTCCACAGTAACTCCAACTTCTTGAGCTGAGAGAAGTTCTCTAAGTACTCACACTGGTTTTAAATATGTTACTGTTTCTACTGGTGGTCCCAGTTGGTTTCCACTTCTCTGCACATACATATCAATATCTTTGGGGAAATAAAGGAAAAGAATAGTCATGGTTCACAAAACCTGTTTGCCAGAATAACAGTCACAGAAAACCAAGTGCCAGAAATAGTCTGGGATGTTTATGAAAGCGTTTACATTCAATATGTAGGTATACAATTCATTTATCATATAGCTTCACTTCAAGAATAAGGCAAATATTATTATAAGTCTTAAAAACTAGTTTCCTACACCATTAACTAAGAAAAATCTGCAACTCTACCTAAAAATAAGGAAATGCTTGATTAAAATGATTAGTGATATGCAGTGGCAGTGAGCAGGTTGACAAAAATCAATGCCCATATTTGACAAGGAACAATGCCATTTTTTTAAAAAACTTGACAGTTAAAGATCATTTCTCTTCATGGGTTTCTGGCCTCTACTATCTGCCTGCTGTGTCCTGTCACTAACAAAGATCCTTGTCTCATTTCAAAGCTTACCCCATGATGAAAAAATTAATCCTTACTTCTTGTAATGCTATACAGTGGGAGAATAAATCATATGAGAATTTCCCATATTTTCTGGCTATCTATAATTTCAGAATATTAATTTCAGATATATTCTGTCTAATTTCCAGATATTCTCATTACTTTTCAAGTAATCATTGCCTTCCTTTGAAGAGTTTGATCTGCCTGCCATGGTAGAAAGACCCACACATTTATGAGTTTTAATATGGCATGTTTTCCAAATGTACAAACATATAATCCTAAAACCCCTCTCTTATGTGAATTGCATTCCTCTGATAAAATCCAAGGAGTGAAAATAATTTCGTTTTTCTTAACTTTTTAATCAATCTATATCCATCAAAATAAGGTAGCATAGGAGGGTTACCTTTGCCTCAAATTTCTGTATGCTTTGGAGGTTTAATTTGCAATTCACAAAGACTGAGTATGACTTTGGTTTTACTCATACAACCAAAGGAGGGTTTTCTATACAAGCATTGTGTTTTCCTCTGATTCTGACCATGGCAAGCAGCATGAAAAAAGAACAGAACATATCAAAGCACTGTACACGTTATTTCATAAAAGGCTGAGGCAACCAACCCATCACAAATAAGACATCATGACTGCAGCACTGATTAATGAGATGCTAAGTGCAAGTAGAAAACAGTATTTTCTGCCTAAGCATACAATCAGAACATTCTGCAAATTTTTTCAGTAGTGCACACAGTTCACATGTGCTGGAGCCTTCTGCAGAAATGCAGAAGAGATGCATTTAAGTAGCACAGATAATCCACATACTAAGTTTCAGAACATTACAAATGTAGACAATCTAAAAAGAAATCCTACTAAACTGTTGATTAGGAAAGCAAGCAAAGTAAAAACCTTACCAACATGAGAAAACCAAGGCCCTATGTTTTGCTAAACCACCACGTTGAACTTGATGGCTGATTGAAGATCATGACCAGAGCTGGGGCTGATTCCTGCCAGAGCTCCCACCAAGGCAGGTCCCACTGAGAACATCAAGATGCATCTCAGCACAGGCCATGCCCTGGTAGATCCTGAGCTTTTGCCTGCCAGAACCTACTTCAAAAAAGAAACTCTGCCCTATGCCCTTAAACTGTCTCATCTTTAGAGTCTAAATCCAGACACCCTTTGGAGGGAGAAAAGGCTCAGTCCTTGTGTCTCCCACTGACCTTCAGGCCTGGAGCTGTGCTCCTGCTGTGACTCCAAGAGACACTCTCAAGACAGACACTCACCTAAGGGGCTGCTACATTCCTCACAACGCCCCGGGAGCCAGCTCTCCCCTCGGGCACCTGCGGGGAGCAGGAGTGTGGCTCAGGGAGATGTGACTGCACCTGGGATATTGTTTCTTGCAGGTTTATTTCCCCAAGGCAGCCTCAGCACCCACGGCACTACCCTGCACATCATGCCTGCGCTGTCCAGGCCATGACACCACAGCTCTAAGGGGACTGTGATGGAGACCGAGTCCTGCCTGCACTGGTGCCAAAAGCAGGGAACCACAGGACTGCACAACCCTCCTGCCACAACATTTTTTGCCTTTTCTCCTTAAGAAAGAATTTCACAGGGTGGGTTTAAGCCCCAAGCCCCCCAGATACTTTCATCTCTTGCCCTGTCCTTGTTCCTCAGAGAGCTGCCTCTCGCTGTTGCTGGTTGCTCTGCAGGCCTCCACCACTGGTATTGACAAAGTTCATGGCAGCAGCCAGGATTTGGGCTGGCTTAGGTGGTGGGACAGGGCTCTTCCTCACAGCCACCACCTTGCCCTGCCCCTCACAAATAGGCATGGGAACCTGGGCAGGCTGCGGCTCTCTGACAGAAGGAGCTTCTTCCCACTGCCTTATAGCTCCCACACTCACAACCACACGGGCCTGTTATACATTTCCTTGTGAACTTGAGAAATATTTGTGAGTGTGGCTGTGAGGAAAAGAATGGACTAACTGTCCCTTTATTACAGTCTTTATTCAAATGTCTGTTGTTTTTTTTCTTCCCTCTCAAAGCCCTCTCCAAAGACCATGAGGTAAAAAGATCATTGTTAAAGAACTATACTGATTTTTTAATATGCACTTTACTTTGTTTTAGAAAATAAGGAGGCAGTGTCCTAACTGGTGTGATCCAGCCTCTTCAGTCACACTGATGCAGATCAAATGAAATCCAGAGCAGCAAAGGCCTTTGCTTTGTCTAATTGGTTTTTGCTGAGCAATGCTTCTGGTAAGTGTTTATCTACACTGTCTGTGAAAGGGATAAAATGCATTTTGTGTCTGTATAATTGCATTCATCAGGTACTGCTTGACCTCAGGAGACAGTCCTTCTGTAGCCTTCCCTACTTCTTTTTCTTCTCAATTCTTTCAATTTTTGAGTATGACATTCACAAATTGAAATGAAGGAAACCAGAATACTACTTCTTTGGAGGCTTCAGGTTTAAAACAAAACAAAAGAGAAAAAAGGCTTGGAACAGAAAATATCTTTATTTTTGCAGAGAAAACTCAAGGTCAGCAGCCATTTCAGAAGATTTGTGGAAAAACACAGCAGTTCTAGACTGTGGGTTCAGAAGCAGTTTAACTCCCATTGAAAGGGTGTGGGACAAATTCCTCCCTTGTTGAGGAGACAAAGAGGTTTAAGAAATGTATCTAAGTCAAAGAACACAGAAAATCAAAGTAATACAAAAAGAGGAAAAGAACTGCTTGGTGTAATTCACCTTTCTCAAGCACATAACCCTGACAGAAGGGGCAGCTTTTCAAGTGGTGTAAATCATTGTCACTCTGTTGACCTCAGTAAAGTTGCTCTGTCAGGGGATATGACCCTCTTGGTAGTTCTTCTCAAAGCACAACAATAATAACTGAAAATGTAGAAAATTACCTAGAGTTTTTCTACCTAGAATATTGTGCTTCATAAATCCAAAATCCACAGAACTTAATAGGAGATTTTAATTGAATCTATCAGTTTTGGATTGCTGTGTTCAAACTAAGCATGAGTCTACAGCCATGTTACAAACCCTAAAAAAATGGTGTTTGCAATGGAATTGCTGACAGATCCTTAGCCATAGTGGTGCTAGCGGGAGTCACTATAATATTGTAAATAAGGTGGATAGGCTCTTCTTATCTCATTTCACAGCTGAGCAGTGTATTGCCAGATAAATCAAATCAGGGTAAACGGTTTCATCTAATAAACTGGGTCAACATATAATGTATTTTTCAGGTTTGCACTTTCATTGATTCTCATTTGATTTAAGAAGAGATATTTCAGTTTGTGTTTACAACATTTTAAAATACCTCTTTTGCCCCTTCTCTAGAGAACAAGCAAGCAAGAGAGAGACTATGCAAGCTGGTAGCATCACAATAATGTCAAGTTTTCTGTTTTCTGTAAGTTCTACTTTCCATTTTTATGCATCTGGGAGAGAGTGGGGGCAGGGAATGAGGGAGTTACTATCTCATATCTGCATTTTCTCAATAATGTTTTAGTGATGTTTGCTAATGTATCATTCATTAACCATCAGCCACTACAAAAAACATAATCTATCTCACAAAGTGGACATTATTATCGCATTAAATCATTTCACAATATACCTGAACGGTTCCACATGAGGGGCCTGGCCTGACTGAGCTCAAATGCCTTGGGGGCAAACTCTTCAGTAGTAATGAGATACGAGGTCTGTCTGTGATGAATATGATATTACTCGTGTCAGTGGCTGTGGACTGCACCCAGAATATTTCTTCTTACAGGTTTTTTTTTTTCCCTATTGGAAAGGAACTCAGGCAAAGCACTATTAACCCAGTAAATGAAGCTCTAAAGATCACAGAGTGTGCCCATTAGTCGACAAGATTGTGACTAATCCAATTTTTCTTGCAGGGAGCAATTCTAATGCTTCTGTAACATCTGGGGATGGGAGGGCCTGCATTACTGATGAAGCTGGATATTTTTTCTTCTACCTTTTTCTTCATTGAAGAACAATTATTGCACTTACTTATTTCACTGCTTCTTCCCCCTCCCCCACATTTTTCCCCTTACTACTTCTGCCCTCATGACCTCTTTGAAGATGGTTAAAATAATATTCCAGGCTGACAGAAGAACCAGAAAGGGTGACTGTGAATGAGGCTAAAAGAGATATGCCTTGTGTTTATTGGAGTGTGGACAGAAAATGTGCTGGTTCAATGCAGAAAAAAAAAGAATTAGGTTCCCTCAAAACAAGAAGAAAAGGGACCTAGAACACTTTGTTATCAGTCACCACTAATGGCATGCTGCCTTAAATTGTCCCAGAGTTGGAAGAGAATGTCATCTTGCTCCTACTTACTCTGGTAAAAGCATTGACGATTATTCTTTGTGTGACAGATTAAACATCAGGAACAGTAAAATCCTGATTTTCTGATTTATTTATTCCCAATTATGGAATTTTATTCTAATATAAAGTGCCACTGAGGACAGGCTGGGGCAATTTCATTTAGATATAACCTCAAAAACTGTTTTACAATAGTAAAAAATTACCAAATTCTGTTGGCTAACACATATATACTTTACAGGTTGATTTTTCTGTGTTCAGAAGCAAATCTTATGTTCGCCTGTTCAAAGATGCAAAAGATGCTAAATACCAAAAGAATTCTGTTCTTATGGGTAGGGAACAATGCAATAAATTAGAGGAAGAATGGATTAAGGCAAGTTTACTGTAACTTCATTTGCAGAGTTGCAACATGGGAAGAAGTTCAGGGACAGAAAATAAGTCAGGGAATTCTGCACCTGATTGCTTCGATCTTTGATTGAAGGAAGCTGTTGTTGTTCTCATAACTCAGCTGCAAGCCTGTGAATTTTAACAGTGGTTATATTCAGTGTTTTATGCTGAATATCTCTTGTGTATCTCCCCTGCAAAACTATTTTGTTGGGTTCCACACTTAAAATTAAAGTTTGTCCAACATTCAAAGCAGCTAAGCTAGAACTCCACTTCTCTCAACAGCTGCTATTCCGTTTTTATTATTTTATTACAGTGTCTCACAGTGCAGCTGTATCTCTGTGGAAAATATTGTCTCTTCAACATATCACAAGTAGTCCAGATTCTGGAAGCAGGAACACATTTTTCACAACATATTTCTGCTTCTAACTGAAACCAGAATCCAGAGCTGTATATGAACCAGAAAGAAAGATATAAAGTTTCACACTATAGCTTTTCTCTTTTCTAGAGTCACAGGGTGTGATGAGAATTCTGGTAACAGTCAATAACGATTCTGTTGGGGCTCACAGTTTGTTATGAAATATCTGGAGAATATCACCACGTGATTTGAGCAGAGTCCTTGAAGAGCTGGTGCTAATCAACATGAGGAGAGTCATAAAGGAAGTGAAAGACTAAGACCAGTGTTTGCTAATATTTGTAACGGTGTAAATGTAGCAAATAGAAAAGAAAGGGGCAGAAGATTTGAAGGTATTCAAATCACCTAGATGTCTGGGCCATTAAATAGAAATACATGTTAATTTAGAGAAATAGAATAAAGTTAGAGATGCAAAGAATCACAGAGAAAGTCAAAGAATCAGATGTGGGAGTACTTATTATGTGGAACAGTTGAGACAAAGGAAAGGTTCAAGGCATGAAATATTTTTGATGCTATCAGTCCAACTGAAATACTAAAACCTGGCAATGCAGATAGTGGCTTTCATCAATAGGAAATGGAGCACAAAAAGGAAATGCAACACAAAAAGGAAATGCCATTACTACCTTTAGGAAGCTGTAGTTTTAGTTTCACAGAGAACAATCATGTTTAATTTGAGGCACTATTTATCATTCAACAAGAAAGCAAACCATGAAGTCTGCAGTGAATTGTTATGCAGTTAAGAAAGAATGTACCAAAAATATGCATTTTGTCACAAATCCCCCTGTCAGGGCTTAGCCCAAGTAAATTAGATATATTTTGAACTCTTCTTTAATTAACCTGTGTAGTCTGGAAAATCTGTTTCTCTGGTTTGAGATTACAGGGAGGTTTAAGGTAGGTACTACTGAGATACATACATTATGTATAACCAATACCAGTAGATGAAGTTAGAGAATGAAACCCTCCAAGTCCACTCCAAATCAGCAACAAAACTGCTTTTGGACCCACTGAGCCAAGATTTCATAGGCAGATTCATTTTGGCATTTGTCAATGTATCCATCTAATTCTGTTGCTCTTGGACGTTCTCCAAAACAGCCAAAAGAGAACGCACCCGATGATGTCAGGGGATGATATGCAGAATCAGGATATTGCCCTGCACTTTCCAGAACAGATTGACTGGGAACTTGGCCAAATGTGTCTTACATGCCTTTCCCGACAGATGCATGCATGTAGCATTGAAAAGGAGTCTGCAAGGCAGGGAACACTTGAGACTGAAGTGATTAAGTATACAGGTGTTTGTCGGATTAAGCCTTTAAAGAGGATCTTGCCTAACAGCAATAACTGTTATGGATGTAACTCATGAATCAAATGGAATTAGTTGATGTATGATAATGTTACAGATGTATGATAATGTTACAGAAAAGAGGTACTTATTTTTGCCTTTGAAGCGATAACAAACATCATAAATTTTAATGTCAACTTTAGCTATTATTATCTCAGCAATTTAATTTTATTTAAATTGTTTCATCTTTTTTTGTTTGTTTGGATATTTGTCAAAAGCCACCTTTGACTTTTTTTGAGTAACTGAATCTGGTAAGCTGTCAGCTGGCGTGTGTGAGGCCACAGCAAAACTGCTGTTGACTTCAATGGTATCAGGTTTTCACTCACAGCTTCCAGCGTGGTTTGAACTGGCATGCAAATCCAAATTCAGCTATAAGATGACAGAAATAGGATTTTTTCAGCCTACAGATTGCTAAACTGCCTGAAGCATGCTACTTTCTTACATACATATCTATAAAAACATTTTGAGAACCTTTGTTGTGCCTGGGTAATTCCAGCAGTGGTGGAATCTGAGAATAGTCCTTGCAGAAAGTGTTTCTTACATTACATGTAATTGACAATCAAAGCCTTAAAAGCTGTTTTGGTGGTGGGTCATCAAAACTTGACCAATGGTACAATTCAATGGTTGTGAAGTGAATTTTTTCCTCTGGTGTTTTTATTATCCTACCTGATATCTGGTACCATTTTGCTGTATCAAAACCTATTGAGTTTTCTCTTAAATTTCAAGAGAACTGTTGCAGCTCACTTTAATATTGACTCCAAAGCATAATTTTATATTTCACACGTCCAAGTCTTGAAATACTTTCTTCATAGTTAAATTGGCAGCAAAATCCAGCCACTGCAGAGTCCTGAACAGAACCTAAGGGCTCACTGCACTGCTAATTATACTTAGACATTAAACTAGTAGGTATTGAATTGTACTGGTAGCAATTTTACTATTGCAGAATGCTATTTTAATGCTTCTAAGAAAGCCACAAGTATTTAGGGATAAACTGTGTCCCAGCTATTGAGGTACAGGAGTATCCCTAAAGATGGTTCTTAGGCAAACTTGGAGATGGGAATAAAAGCTGGGCAGCACTAAGGCTAAATAGCTCCATCTGCCATCATGTACCTCAACTAACATTTCTCAGGTGACATTTTAAGGGTACCCATCCTAGAAATGAAGTGCTGCATAGGCAATTGGAGATTTTCAGGCTTTTTTTGAATTGGCCTGGTAACAGTGTAGCTACACTTATTGCTACAGGTAAGTGGGTGTGCAGAATTCCTTTGCTTTGTCTTCATCAGCATTAAGTAATCTCTTTCAGAAGCTACACTTAAGAAAAAGCACAAAACTAGGATATTTCCCACTTGACTTCAGTGGGAATCTTTTATTTTCTTCCCCTAAAAAAAAAGACACACTGTATTTTGTTACCTAATATTGAAAAAGGCACTTCACTTCTGTTAGAGGCATTGGAAGTTGGTACAGGAGTCACAGGACAGCAGGTGGAAGGGAATATTTAGGAAGGGTTTTACCCAGAGTTACAGGCAAATGGCTTTTCAGATGTTATGGCCATCAGTGTAAAGCAGCAACCCACTTGTAAATGATCATAAAGGAAGAGAGAACAGGTATATAAGAGGAAAGCAGGCAAACTTACAGGATGCAGTTGTGTTAAACTAGTGGGAGCTTCATCCCTTTGTTCAGGAATAACTACAGTTCTCTCAGTGTCATCTCAAGAAATGATTGAGTGAAGTTTGTGCCTGATCCTGACAGGGCTAATGGGAAAAGAGGCAAGCATCATATTTTTAAATGATAGTACAGTAAGCGGAAGTGGATCTGCTCGTGTAGTAATGCTCTATTAATTAAGATCATCAGGATGCATTAGGAAGGAGAAGTGGAAGAGACGGAAATGTTTAAAAAAATTATTCAAGATATTATTTATGAGCTCTATTTCTAGGACTGCAGCTAGTGTGGTACCTCTCTCAAAAATAAATGATGGAGACTGATGCTGCATAATGGGACAATTTACAAATAGAAATGAAAGAAATGTTTATAATTTTGACCTTAGTGACTCCAGTAAGATTAGTCCTTTGCTGGTTTAATATTTTTTCACAGTTTGTGCTGTTAAATCAAAAGGTTATCTATAATACATCTGGCACTATTAATGCAAAGAATCAGGGGTATTCAAGAGACATTTATTCATTATTAATATAGATAATAAAGGATCATTTATGAGGTTACAGATGAGATTTTTATCATCAAAAGCTTAAAAAGGGAAATGTATTTTTGCTCTAGGACAGAGAGGAAAAAAGTCAGTAATGGGAAATATGAGTCAACATGAAACTGTCAAATTCATTCTTTTCCTGAAGACAGCCAAGACTTGATGACAATGAATGAAAAACAAAATAAAATTAAATGTTTTTGCTGTAAAACTGCTTTATTGACAGGGAGGGGCTTTCTGTGGCAGTGTGGTTTGCTCTGTTTTTTTCTCCTTTAGCATGACAGTTGCGATGTTTTTCCCTCATGCAGCTAGGCTTTCCAATGCCTTTTAAGAAGACCTAGAGTGGGAGAACATATCTGTGTCTAAAGAACTTCTGGAAGCTGTTTGAAATTGAGCTTGACAAGAAGTTCAATTGAACTTGAACTTGACAGGAAGTCACAGCTCTAAGGACCCTTCATTTTTGGGTGCAGACATCACACTCTGTGCCATAAAGTGGTACACTTGCAATTAGTTGTAGAAGGATTTGCACATGTGAAACAGGAGTAACAACAAGAGTAAAATATTGAATTTTTTGCTGTCTCGTAGTTGCTGGTATTACAGAGGTAGAACAAGCCCCTAGTGCTACTGAGGAGGCTTATGAAGCGACAGAACTTGATTCATTGAGCCAGTGGAGATTTCTTAATATCACAGGACCCATAACACTTGTGGAGACTGCCCCCTGCATTCCCAAGACTGCAGTTACCTAGTGAAGTATTGCCTGTATGAATGGCGAATGCCAGGATACTCAGAGTTAAGGCTAAAACTCTCTCCTCGTTTCACCTATCAGGCTTATCTAGGGCAGTTGCTTGAATCAGCTTCTAGGGTTCGCAGAACATTCAATTATCTTGTTTCCCATATGATCTGCAATACCCTAGGGTGCATTTGGAATTTGATGAAGTTGTTTCTGATCTGAGGGTATGGACTGACCAGTCTGCTTGAGATGACCTCAAATCCTCACTAGGAACAGCAGTAGTGGTAAAATAGAAATAGTTGCATTGAAAATTAATTTCATTACTCAGATACTGTCTTTGTGTTGTCTAGAGTTTGGGTACAATTCTGAAAACCCTCATTTGCAATCCTTTTTTCCCTTGTTTTCTTTGGCCTTTTTCATGCCAGAAAAAAAGGGTCCACATTCCCTTTGTTATTTGTGGGATCTTATAGAAATTGTTTAGCCTTTCCTCAATCGAGGAGATGAATCTTGGCAGGCATTATAGAAATGAGGAATTTGAATTATGAGATCCAAAGTGTTGTATTTTGTTTTGTTTGTTTGTTAAGTTTCTGCCTTTTTGCTCATAATCTCGTTGAAAAAAACTTCCGAGGATGTGGAAAACCAGCCCTTTTTGAAACTTGATCCAATAGAGGAAAAACCCACAGCATCATTATCTGGATGTGACAACTGGATCCACTTTCCCCTTCCTCCAAACCAAATAGGGTTTGAATATCTTAGGTTTGAAACTGTGAATAACACTTGAATATAAAATAAATACTTTATAAGCAAACAAATTAATTTTCCCTGAAGGTGGAAAAGGGAGAATAATCCCTGGATGGTCTTGAGAACTCAGACCCTTCATCACTTGTCAGAATGTGTTGCAACATGATGTATCACAGGGGGTCAATGAGAAATGGAGCAGAGCACAATGGGAATTTCCTTGTCGAACTTTCTTTCTTTTAGTTGGCATTCCAGCCTCTAACTCAAGCATGATGACAGGTAAGCCCTGACTAATCCAGCAGAGCCTTATAAATTACCTCCCCAGGTTCCATTTCAGCCTTCTATAGATATTATTGTTATCACAATGAGTTAGCAGGATTTAATTTGCACGTGTCTCACTCAGCTGCTTTCCTGAAAAGTCCACTGACCTGAGTTATTGGTCTGAGTTGCTGGAAAAGCAGCTATAGGGTGACCACTCTTCAGGCTCTTATGTGGAATTTTTAATCCTTACACAACTTGTAAAATCTTGTAAGATTGGACTTCCTTGAATATATGACACAGAACAAAAGGACTACAAACAAACATTTGGGTGCAGGACATCCCTGGTATTGCAGATGAGTTTTAACTTATGATTATCCATCAGAGTTTAGATAGAAAATGGAGCATTTTGAATAACAAGTCAATTTAGACAGTTCATTAAGTTTTATAAGTTCCTTCTCCTTTCTCACTTCATGTCTCTAACAGGAATAGACTAATATATTACAGAAAGTCATTGTTAGTCCCAGGTGCAGCAAATTCTGCCAATGAACAGCTACTTATCTAATTAAAGAAATCACCTTAGCAACATCTGTATCACTCCTGGATGCTGACAGAGACCTGTGAACATGCACTGATGACCTTCAAGCCGCAGAAGCCATGAGAGGGCATCAGAAAGACAACAAAGCAAAGCAGCTGGCAAGTTTGAGAACGAGGTGGGCTAGTGTTTTAGCTGGGCAGTTCCCTGTATTTCAGTCACAAAAGATTAAATCCTACATGACATGCAATACAGATGCTAAGGTCTTTTCTATCAAAGAAGCTTCTTAAAATTCATGAGAAGCAATCAGAAAGACTTTATACATGTAGAAAGTGAGGAGAAAGTGATTGATACATCAGGCAAATACATACCTGCCCAAGTCATTAACATGAGGGAGGGAGAAAGGATACCATGGTTCACAGAGAAAATGCAGTTTATAGAAATATCTCTGAAAGCATTCAGCTAATTAAAGGCCTGAAACAGGAAAGTATTACTCACATGAGTAGTCAAAATGGTAATCAAACCATCAGTGTAAGGACAACTCATGAGTAAAAGTTTGCTGTCAAGACCTGAATGAAGCAAATGCGTGAAAAACCTGCACTGATGATTAAATCCTGTGCTTGTTAAAATGTAATAATTCCACTGACAGGGAAGAGATTTGATTAGTGTGCTTGGACAGGAAGGCATTATTATGGAGGAATGATTTATAGTATATATAGGCACAAATTTTGCAGATTTTTTGTTCATGTTCAAACAGAATCCAAGGGGTTTTTTTTCACAAACTAAGACCATGTGTGATTAAAAGCACTCTTTGATTTTACTAAACTGGATAGGTATTTCTACTGGTTTCTAGTAAAAAAAAATACTTTTCTAGCTTGTAAATGTTGGGTTGGTGGTTGATCAATTTATTTTCCATATTAAACAAAGTTCAAAAGGACTTTGCTCTTGAGTAATTGAGACTCTGTGCAGATAGGTGGCATAAGATCTGTGTCAGAGTTACTTCTTGTGCTGTAGATCATGAGGAATAACAGTACCTGATAATTGAGTGTACATTTCATGAAAAATCAAATATAGTCCACTTAAATTACTGGGAATCTTTCTGCTGGTGTGGTAGACTTTTCTCCAAGTCAGCAGATTTACTCGATCTTCAGAGATTATTTTTCTTCTACATTTAAATGCAAATTAATAAGGATTTACTCTTTTATGGGATCACTGAGAAAAAGAATTAGAGCTTCTGTTACTGGCTTGAGAGTGCTCCCATGACTTGGGCAGCATGTCACCTTCTCAGCTAATTTAAATTTGCATGCTTCCATAGCCTTGAACACAGCTGTGATAGTTACTACCAGGTGAGGCTCAGGGGCTGCTGTATTCTTGGAAACTGGCCTCCATTACTTCTTCCAACGAGCAAGTAACTTTTTCCCAGTGCTCTCATTCCATGCCTGTTCACTAACAAGTCTAAAACTTTGTCTAGATGTCTGGGGGCCGTGGGACATTACTTGGAAGTAAAAATAATGAACATGTCCCTATAATTACCCAGGAGACTGCGTCTTGAGCACTATGTCCAGTTTTGGTCTTCCTACTACAAAAAGGACGTTGTCTTACTGACACGAGTTCAGTGGAGGGCCAATGAGATGGTTGGAGGCAGAAACACAGGATATATGAGGAGTGGCTGAGGAATTCACTAGGTGATTTCACTTGGAATGAGGCAGTTTGGGGTGAGATTTTATTGCTGTCTTCTACCATCCAAGAAAGTATAAGGATGGTTCGTAGTTAAAGAATGAAGCGCAGTGGGCCCAAGCTGCAGTAAGAAAATTTCTGTTTTGGTATTAAGAAACAAATTTTCACAAAGACAACAGTCAAATATTGGAACACATTGCCAGAGGGGCTGCACACTCTCCATCTTTGGTGATATTCCAAACTTGCCAGGCCAAGTCTCTGAGCACCTAGTTTGACCTGCTTTGTGCTGGGCTTAAACCATTTTATCACATAGGTTCTTTCCAGTCTAAATTATTCTGTGGTTCTGTGTAGGTCTTTTTAATCTCACAAGCAGAGATTTGTTACAGCTGAAACACCACTTCCATATATTATCATGCATTAGAAGAACATCATATGTTCATGTCTGGGTTTTCACTAGATTCAAGTTCTGTTTGTGCAGAATGAAAATTATAACCATAGATAGGTTTGTTCACTCCACCTTCCAATACAACAGCTATTGGGATGTTAAAGGAATAGGAGCAAATTCAAAGCAAAGGAAAGAGGGGTTTTCACAGCAATTCTTTCTGTAGTGTGGAGGTTTGAGGTTTCCATGGAGTCCAGCATTGGACAAGTTCATCAAGGAGAAATCTGGTGATGATTTCATAAACAGAAACTACCTCTGCTCTGGAAGTCCCAGAGCTGCAAATTTTCAGAAAATTGAAGTATATTCAAGGCTACTATTGTTTCATACTTTATTCTAATACTTTTCCTTATGCATCTACTATTTATCGCCGTCAGAAAAATAGTATTAGATTAGATGATCTTTTGATCTGACTTAATATAGCTGTTCTTTTGGTCTTTTCTGCTTTTCTGGTATGTTGAGATTATTTTTTTCTTCTCCCCTGGAGCTCTTGGCTAAAGAATGCCCAGCCCTCTGGGAGCAGTGCACGTGCACCTTGCTCATTGCATGGGGCTGCTTAATGCAGTCAGGCTCTTCAGAGACTTCAGCTGTCAAAATCTTTCCAATTCTTGACAGCAGACTTCACAGAGGGTTTATAGAGATTTGAGATTTGATCAAATTTGTGCTAAAGGCGTATATCTAGTATGTTCTTCCCACTTTCCAACTTTTGCACTAGAGCATAAAATGTGGGGCATATAATCAACGAATAACTGTGATATTCTTTTATTAGAATCAGAAAACCACATATTCTCTCAAAAAATATTTAGCCCTTTTTGCTTTAAAACTATTAGTGAGACACAGATTCTTGCCCTGAAAAATTATTTCAGTACAATTACTTAATTAATTAATTGAAAAAAGGTGATGAGCAAATGAAAAATAAGGTCTCATACTGGAAGGTGTTGGACAGGTTTAATATCATATGTCACATATACCAATACTTTGAGTTATGCTGGTTTATAAACCATACAAGTTACTCTGGACTTTCAGGGCTCACAGTCTGTAGAATCCCATTTAGTTTAGCAAGCAAGATGCAGAACTGGGGTGAAGAAGCTGCAGAAGGAAAACAAAATAAAATAAGAACAGGTTTATAAGCTTGTGCTGTTTATGACTGTCCAATACCTTGAATCATGTTCGGGTTCAGATTCATCAGGTAGAGTTACAGAGAGATACTCCCATGTTAGTTCTGTGTAATAATTTCCTGGGAGCTGGGTTGAGGGAAAGAGAGGAGACTTCATGAACACTCTGAAGCCATTTTTGGAGACCACATGCTGTTGAGAGATTGGACACTTTGCAGGCTACCCAGAGGCAGCAAACACAAACCAACTTTGCTGTGCAGAATCCCTGGTCTGGTCAGCCAGCCCACAACCCACGGGTTCACAGCCCCCCAGACTGCTGACCAGGCAACAGGAGGTGGAGCAACAGAGGAGTGATGCAGGTATGACAGCCACACTACATGACACAGTGTCACTGGGAATCAGACTTTGTCACAGCTGCAGAGTGTGAAACTTCTTACTGCTCACACGCTTCAGTGGACTCCTGTAGTTTAGGGTTAAGTTCCTGTCTCTTTGAGAGGGATTCTGTGTTTATAGCATACAATAATGCTAGTAATAAATTTCTCCTAGTCCTCCTCTTTGCAGTGCCAGCCTAATATTTGGTGGGAACTATTTCTTAATTGGTATTAATGTAGTGTAGATCCCATTAGGATTATGATTTGATGTGAGGCCAGAAATGCAAGTAAACTAGTAACTACATGATGCAAGTAATATTTTCTGGGTAGCTGAGAAGAAGGCAAATAAAGTATCCATATCTGATGTAATTTATTCAAACATTTTTCACTGGGAAATATGTTTTGATATGCAGTCACTGTGGCCTAATCTAGCCTGTTTCTTGTGAAATGCTGCTAAAACAAACGATGGTTGGATCAGGTTCATGTAGGCAAACAGGTTGCAGAACCCAGCACAGTTATAAACTCTTTACAACAGAAAAGAATATCAGCTGTGTGGAGAAAAAAAAAAGATCTTATTTTAATTTTGTGGTTTTTTTTGGTTCTGATAACAGATAAAACAAAAAAAAAGAACTTGTTTTGTAAAATACCGTAGTGCCCTACTGAGGTATATACAAAATTAAGGGAAAACCAGTCATTCAGTTAGTTCAGTTCTCTTTTCCTTCTACCTCTGGATCCCAGTTTCCAATTTCAAAGGAGCTCATTTTGGTCCACGAACCAAATAGAATTTGGACATGATACCACTTTGGAATAAGCCTTTGTGACAAAGAGGGATTCAAAGCTCAGTGAAGTGAGAAGTATATTAGAACTGGTATATCCAACATGTCCATGTGCATTCCTGAGATATATATCTATATATTTTTTATTATTAATACTAATAAAGGCAGGGCACGGGTGCAGCAGGCCTTAGTTTCTGTCTTTGGGGACTTTCATCTTTAATATAGTCTCTTAAAAATACATGCATTGCTACATTTTTCATTACCCTTAATTTTTTCATCAATCACGTTAATTTATACAGGGGGCACTTAATAATAGCTAATTAACACTTATGACTTTTTAAATTAAAAGACCTTTGGAGAGATTACTGCTGATTGCGAAAAGGTTTTTGTTTCTCCCATTAAAAAGAGAAAGAGAGAGAGACTGAAGATGTGGCTCGGGCATATGAGGGGAACTTCTCTCTTGCTTCACTGATCACACAACAAATGAAAACAGCAAAGGCCTGTGCAAAGGAAATACTGCTATTAGGAAATAGCAGTAATAGGAAATACTGCTAAAGGAAATACTATTATTATTTATTTTAACTGATTATTAAGCAGCATATATATTATTCAGAGTGACCTTTAAATAGCTGAAAATTAAATTATAATTTACTGGGGAGATATCTAAACCCATGTAGCTATTTTTACCAAAAAAACCCCATGATGTCATACAATGTCCTGAAAATATATTTTTTTTATTACCAAATGAAGTGAAGAGAGAAAAAGCATTAAATTTTGACAGTGAGAAGGCTCTCGTGGATTGAAATAATATTTTTAATAGCCCCCCTGTTATTACAGTGAGAAATAGCCCATGTTTAGTTTTTGACTGCAATCACTTTTGGATATATCAGGGAGCTGTTGGGATTCAAACCACTTTCCTTCTCTAGTAACGACATTATGATTCCTTCTTTTTAATAAACAAATGTGTTGCTCAAAATTGAGTCTATGTGCTAAACACTTCCAGTGTTCTCCAAGTCTCAATGATCTGGCCAGAAAACTTTCTTTTAAAGCATCAGTGAGGACTTTTTGTTCTTTTCTGTGGTTGCTATTGTCACTGTTATAATAACTATTACTATAATAATACTGATATTTTAAGATGGTGAAGGTGATGATGATGCTGCTGCTGATAATGATTATATCCCACCAATAGGTGTCTCCATTCCCTGACAGAGCCCACAGAAACACTCAGTATCTGTAACATCTGTAAGATCCTACCTCACTCTGGTGACGAGAGGAGGGAATCCAGTCTAGAAGGACAATATTCTATCCCTGAGGTAACCTCTGACCACCTCCCTTACAATGGCCTCCCTTCAGCTGCCCAGGGCCTGAGGGAAGGCTGTCTGACACACCCAGTGCTTCCTCCCAGATTCACCCAAGGTCATGAAGCTTTTACTCTACAGGTGAGCATATCTGGCTCATATCAGTAGCAAATACTGCTTTATGAATATCTTTTCTAGACAAGATGAAGGCAGGCTCATGCAGTATAAAAAGACCAACATCATCCCTGCTTGGGAGCCGCTCATTCTTTTTTAGGCACATAGCAAAATGTGCCACCTTGGTGATGGCAGCATTCTGTAGGCCACATCTCACAGTAGGGCCTGTGTTTCACACGGCCTCCCTATCATGAATTTAAATCACATAGGACAGTTTGCTGCTGCACGTCAGACTCAATAAACATTGAAGCCAATTGAAGTGAGCTCAGTTGCTCCTTGTAAGGCTTCCCCTCCAGATCCTTCACCATCTTTGTAGCCCTCCTTTGGACCCTCTTAATAGCTTTACATCCTTTTATACTGTGGCACCCAAAACTGCCCCCAGCACTCGAGGTGAGGCCGCCCCAGTGCAGAGCAGAGCGGGACAATCCCCTCCCTTGCCTGGCTGGCGATGCTGTGCCTGATGCCCCCCAGGACACGGCTGCCCCTCCTGGCTGCCAGGGCACTGCTGGCTCATGTTCCACTTGCCATCAACCAGAACCCCCAGGTCCCTTTCCATGGGGCTGCTCTCCAGCCTCTCATTCCCCAGTCTGTCCGTACACCCAGGGTTGTCCTGTCCCAGGTGCAGAATCCGTCACCTTCCCTTGTTGAATTTCATACAGCTGGTGATTGCCCATCTCTAATTTGTTGAGGTGTCTTTGCAGGATCTCTCTGCCCTTGAGGAAGTTGACAGTTCCTCCAATTTAGTGTTATCTGCAAACTTACTTAGTATTTCTTCAAGTCCCACATCCAAGTTGTTTATGAAGACATGGAAGAGCACAGGATGGAGCCCTGCAGAACCCCTCTAGGGATTGTGCTACACAAGGTGATGTCTCAGCTCTCTCACAGCTCCAAACTGGAGAAAGAAGCCAGCCAACAGGAGTGCCAATTCAGAACACTGCATGCCTGTTCTCCCCTTTCAGTCAAGATTTTCTGCAGTAAAGGAATACTGAGTCACCAAAAAAACTATGGGAAAATTGCTCTCAGATGCCAAGACAGTCTTAGAACTGGGGCAGCAGGAATCAGCAGCAGTGTTACCAAAGGCAACATGTACCCCCCTAGCTGAGTGATGAGACTTGAAGTGCAGTGAGGGATTTGCTCACTTCTCATCTGAGGAAGGAGGCCAGCCTGTATCAGGAATCAAAGCAGTGTAACAGGAGAAACTTCTGCGATTGGGTAGCAAGGCAGTGCAGCATGGCTCTGAAACTGTCTAACATCTCGATGAACTGGAGCAGAATTTACATATAAATGATGTCAAACAGACATATTCTCTGTAATGCTTTGCAAGTAACCACCTCAGTATTATTCATTTTGATATCATTCCATGCTGTGAAAACATGCATGAGCCAGAAGAGTTTTACTGTGTTCTACAGGCTAGAAAAAACAATTATAAATAAAACCAAAAAGCAAATAGTCATTATTATATATTGGCAATTTACTTGATAATGGCCCACATAGTTACAACCAGCATCCCTTATGTCAGAATTTCATGCTACAAGTGCTCTCACTGGCTAAAAATAGAACTGCTGTGGTATACTGTGTTGAATTACCAAGTAACTGAATAATAATAATTTATAAAGAATTTGAAAAAACTAAGCTTCAATTTACAATGATTTGCAATTGAACACTGAAATTTTTAAATCTTTCAGAGTCTTTAATCCACATTTCCAGAAGGTTCCTGATTTTTTCTCTCCCTACAAACAGACAAACATTTTTGCATCATTATCAGTAACCGCACCAGTGATTCATACTTACTTTACTCTCTCAGAAAGCCTCAAATGCTCTGCAGATTGAAGTGTATGAAATTCTGATCCTGCATATAACAACAGGCAGTGGAACATTATCTGTAAAGATCAGGAAGAGGGACATATGTTTAATCTCTTGATTTTCTGCTGAGAGAAAGGTTATAGCAATACTTAACACTACTTGAGACAACAAAAATGCAAGGGAAGATGGAATTCACGGTAATTGGTAGCGTGCTCTCAGAGAATGGATTTTTTTCCCCATACACTCTTTATAAGTAAAGAGCAAAATCACTTTACCAGCTAATTCATCTCTCTACTTAGCTGTTCAACAATTTAAAATCATCATCCATTGTCTTTTATATGACAGCAATAGACATGGTGAAACCTCTGGTGGATTTCATTAAGTCTTTGGCAAGTCTTCCCTATTTGGGATTAAATCTCTTTGTCGCTTTTTGGGAAATGGGTGGACATTTAAGGTTTATAGTGAGTAGACAGTTAAGCTTCAGGGCCTTAAACTACATGTATGGCTCAAAGTGGAGTTTCTCAGAAGGCTTGGCTGTTTTCCCCGGAGATTTAACATCTGTTTGATCTCTACTGGAAAGTTACCCACTGTGAGATCCCCTTAACTGAAGATGTCCCCAGCATTTATATGCTGCTTCTGGGACTTTGTGAACTGCCTCGTCCCCAGGAAGCACTGCTATCATGGCAGTGCATAAATCAGAACTGGATCTTTGATGTAAATGGGGCTGAATCCATTAATTGCTTTAAGAGTCTTTGTGATTTGCATTGTCCCAGAGGACATGCAGTTCTAGTGATTCAAAGATCATACCACACTTTGATGTTGCCAGGGCTGGATTCATTACTGCCTGAAATTGTAAGAACAAAGCTTTACATGGACACTGGAAATTAGCTGGGAGCCAATGCAAGGATGGGATCCATGTTATTTCCTTCTGCAGGCTTAATAAGCCTTGGAAGACCCCAGCACTTCCTTGCTACACAGGAGGTTAGTTTCTCTTCTGGATTGCTGTCAGCCTGGTTTGCGAAGTTTTGGGCTAACAGCCTGTGCATGAGTCTGCCTTACTGCACACATGAGGTAGTCTCTCTGAACATCTTTTAATTGTAAAAGTCACCTTTCAGCTCTGTGCTTAAAGTCTTCAAAAGCTGTAAAGATATCTTTGCTCATGGATAGGTCCTTGAACTCCAGAGCTCAGGTCCCATTGTTCAGAAATTGTAATCGTACTTCAGAGCCCAAAGTTGTAGTGTATGTGCAAATTTTAGTCTAGCTCTGTGGGCCAGAAAGACAAGTCTATTACTTTCCCAGAATGAAGTTAATTCATTATACTGTGTAGAAAGCTAACACACATGTAAGAAAGAATTCAGATTCATTTTGTAGCCTGCACAGAAATAATTTTAAAATATACACATTGAATGGATAAATGGGCAACAAAATAACAGTAATGAAATCAATAATAATAACAGTAATTAGCAATTCCTTTCCATTTTCTAGACCAAGCAAGGAAGAGTTAAAACAGTTTGTACCAATTATTGACTACAAGATCTGCAAATGATTGCATAAAATTTCCAAAATATGCCTGCAAGCTTCTATTATTGATGTTGTGCCCCAGGACATGCACATATGGATTTAATTGTCTAAAGCGTTTTATTAATTAAATTGCTATGATTTACCTCTCCCATGTTAGCATTTACAGTTTATGAAACAGCTCGTAATTAGGAAATGACTATACTGATGTTGCTTGTTTACTTTGCAAGCAATATATAATAGTGCCACATTCCTCTTTTTAAACCCACTCTCCCAGGCTACCTTTTTTTTCTAGCCCGATTAATAGGCAACTGCTGCTGGTGCGTTAAATTGCTTTTTGGATATGCCAGGGCTACTGCTGCTGTTGGAGTGCACAGCAGCATCCTTCTTCCCAGACTGGAAGCTTCATCCAGAGCTCAACGGAGTTAAGGGACCTCTTCCATTGGTGTGTTTTGGATCTGACCCAACAAGCAAAAATTAGTCATTTTTTTTTTCCCTAAATAGAGTATCATGTTGATTGTGGAACATCCAGAATACTCTAACCAGACACATACCACTTTATTCTCAAAGACAAGGTTTTGTGTTTTCTTTACTGACTCTCAGAAAGATTTTCTAAAATGCTTATGAATAGATGCCCTGAAGTCGCACAATTGAATTTATCCAAATGAAAGATAGGCTGTAAGTTTAATGTGGAAGTGTATTTGCAAATGACTAGATCAAAGATGCATCAAAAGGTTACTTAGCTGATGAAACAGATAATCTGTCTCTGTCTGAAAGTTAGTATTACTAAATCTATAATTTAATTCTACAGTCTCAAATTATGTACATTTTTTTACTTATTTGGAGAATGCAGACACTATATAAATGGCCCATATGTATATATGGAAGAAGAGGGAGAGGAATGGAGTGTTATTACAGCAGGCAGTTGGACTTGATGATTGTTGTGGGTCCCTTCCAAATGAAATTTCTATTTTATTATAGTCTAGTCTAGTCTATGTTGTAAGAACAGAATGGAAGAGAGTAAAACTTGCCACAAAAAGTCACTTGCTAGCTTATATAAATATTCCTACTCTGTATTCATTCTCCTACTCTTCACACTGGGATAAGATCTGACATAGGCATGGCCTCTTGCACCCCCATAAATTCCAAAAGCCTTTACGATCCTTGCTGATGCCAAACAACTCAGTACTCTGCTCTCACCTACTGAGTTCAGGGATAGTAGGGACAGGCACAAAGCAATTGATGGCATTAATTCAACTTAAATGTGTGCTGGCTCATTTGTGATGCAAGCTAAAACCTACCTGCACCTTTGGTTGAAAGTTGCATTTAAAATCAGATATTTTGCAAAGGAAAAATGATATGAGGGATAAGAACAAACAGGACTTGAGATGTTCACATAAAAACTGGTGCTTTCCTCTGAAAGGGAATTTAATCCTTCATATGAAACAAAAGTCTTGCTCTTCTTAAGACTTCATGTTATTAGTCTAGCAGTGCCGTGGATATCTGGGTAGTGTCACATCTTGGATTCCCCTGCCAATGAAGTGCTTAATAGAGGCCTTTCACCAGACACCAGAGGAAAAAGTGATCTTTCAACTAGCTACTGTCATTGTTCTTAGCAGACTTGGACTGTTTTAGTGGTTTTGGTAAAACATGAGGTTCCCTCAGAAATTATTGCTGCCCCTGTGGCTTACTGAGCATTTGGTGTGTAGTGAGTTATATTTCAAAGTGGTAAACTAATAGAGGAGCTCTCTACACGTAAAAGTTCTTTTGTGAGAGATCATTAAATGGGATTTACTGACACTGTTGTCTTGACTTTGATTCTCTTTGATGAATGAGGTCATGTTAATCTTCAGTTGGGCTGATAAGTTAGTTTCTTCCTCCTTCTTTGCTATCTGTGTAATAGGAATGGAAAATTTCTGTGATCAAGTAATGCACTAGAAGAGAGTTAAAATCAGATAAAAAGGGAGCTTTCATGTGGAGTCTTATATAATGTCCCTCATTTAATGTCTCAAAATGTTCATCAAAGCAGTTTTGCTTAGTCCTATGAAGCCTGCTAAGAAGGCAACACCTTTGAAAACCAGATCCTCATTGTAGATACAAAAAACCTAAGAATGTTGACCAAAATACCACTATTCCCTCAGGGGCAGACTCTCATGTGACACAAATATTCCTTATTCCAGGCCAAGTTTTTCAAATATTAATGAATTAGTCTCATGCTGGTTTACTACTGTAAGTACACTGGTAGTCTTATTGGTACATCCACAGTTATGGAAATAAAGAGTAATTTCATAGGAGTCAGGATATATCCTCCTGCATAAAACCGGTGGCAGAAAAATAAAAATCGAATCTTTTTCTGCTGTTTCCAAAGTTGCCATGGACCAAGGATATAGACATGACTTATCTATCCTTAGGAAATGTAACAGGGTGGTTATTATCCTACACTTGCAGAAGAACCCAAGCCACACTGATCCAGTGTTATCTGGTCAGACCCTCATTCCTCTTTGATTGATGGAGAGTGGCAGGAAGGTGATTTAGAGGAGAAGCCTGATCTGGGTCTAGGTTATTGCTGTAGAGCCCAGGAAAACTCTCCTGTGTACAGGAACTGGGTACAGGCCGTGCTCTGTGTCAGCTCTTCACTCCATGTGAAAATCAGCTGTGCATATCTACTTGGTGCTCTGGTTTTCCTGAGGGTAAACATATGAATGAAAGCCAAAGAGTCCCATCACATCTCACAGGGGTCTTTACCCATAGCTACTGCTGCCTCTTGGAGGAATCTCTCTTTTCCCATCCACTACTGAGAAAGCCTAGAAAGATATACTGGAAAGCTCAACTTCCTGCTCTTGGGGTGGCAAAGTTTGCTTTCCCCACAGCTGGGAAGCTTTGGGTGGACCGTGCCTAAATCATGTCACAGGCTGTTCCCTTTGTGAATGCTAATGCACCTCCTTCGCAGTCACATACATGCTTCAGGCACCTCACACCTTCACAAGGTGATTTCATTAGGATTCCAATTAAAAGCCTGCGAAGAAATATCTCTGTTGCTCTTTTCCCTGTAAATATTGTAACTTTGGTTTGCCACTGGAATTTCAAAGCCTGTATCTGTGCAATTAAAGTACCAATTAACTGCTTTTCAGTTTCATTTTCTCATTCAGTTCTGGGTAAACTCCCTTACTATAGCTAATAATAATAAAAATGAACTAATCAGAAAAAAAAGAAGAAATGCATGAAATCCTCAAAGATATGATCTAACCTTTATGGGACTCAGAAAACCACTTAGCACCAGCACTTGTTATAATGTTTAGCTCCATGAGGGCAGCAGCGGTATACCTACCAGCGTAATGTTTTTGCCTCTTTATAATATTAATTGATTGAATTTAAAATGGCAACATCAGTGTCAGCATGACATCTTCAAATCCCTACCACGATTTTCAGTGTGTGTACAGAGCATTTCTGGCTGGAGCAGCATGTGGACAGCCTCCGGCTGGTGCAGAGCTCTGCTTGAGCTCTGTGCTTGGCTGCTGGAAGCCCTGAAGTGTTTTCCCCTTATAGAACAACTCACCTTTGCTATAATGGACAATGTAGCAAGCCACAAGTGCTGGATATGGGTAATGCTGCTGTGCACTCCTGCACCCTGTTGAAGCTGTTTGCTTCTAAACTAAAATTGACACAGGAAAATTAATCTAGTACATGCAAAAAGAAGACTGTTTTTAAAGGCATGCATACATATCTTGCCCCCAAACAATTTTTTTCAACAATAAAATGTCATTCCTAACTGAGGGCTTGGTACAAAGCCCAAGAAAATCAAGGAGAGTAGTTTCTGCTTATTTCTTTTGGTTATGGATAAAGTCTTTCAAGCAGATATTTTTTTCTCTCATCCATATCTCATGTAAGTGATGTGTAGAATCCCTGATGCAAAAAAATTGTGCTTTGTAGGAAATAAGGAGCAGGAGTTTTTCCTTGTCTTGTCACATCCAAATATACCTGAAGCTGTGAAGAACTGCATATTACTGTGGCCATAAATGTAAAAAGATCTCATATGCAGGACCAGATGTTCAGAAATTCTCAGTTTGCACAGAAGGACCAAACTATGTAGCCAGAGCTGTGAGACCAGTCCTTGGATGACATCAGTTGCAGCAGTCCTCTGGTGGCCTTAGGGCAGGATATGATGGCTGTGGATCCATCCCATGGCTTCTAGTGGCCATCACCACATTAGTCCATATTGACTATGGTCTCTTTTCTAAGCCACAGATAAAGGTTGTCATTTCAGGTGCCCAGAAACAGAAGCTAAGCCCTTTTTTTTGCGCCTTCACTTGAAAATTTAGCCTCATATATGCCTCTGCCAAGTAGCTGTGAATAAATGCTACATTAACAGGGAGATTCCAGAAGAAGTGGAACCCACACTTGGCACCCAGGAAAAGATAAATCTATGTCATTTTCCTCTTCCATTTTATCTCTTGCGACAATATTCATTGGCCCCAAGTGACACATTTTATGATGGCCTTTTTTTATTAAGCACTAAGAAAAACCTGTATTTCTCCAGAGCACTAAGGGGCCACCAGTGTGAATCTGTCATTAACATGCTAAAGAGTTCTGCTCCAAGAATAGTGTGACCTGTTCGTTTGTATGTTAATAGAGCTTGTGTCTAGAAAGATTGGAAGGCAGTCTTCCACCAGGCACAGGCTGCTCCTGAGAACAATGGACAGGGCTGCTGTGTAACAACAACAACAACAACAACAACAACAATAATAATAATATAATCAGTACCTTTCCCCTTCTATAGCACCTTTCATCCAATCCACTCCAAGCACCCTGAAAATTAATTAGGCCTGACAGCAATTCTGGTACATGGCATTCCCAAAAATCTGTTGTGGGATCTGAGAGACTGTAGATGGGAAAAGAGATTTGCCCTGAACTCCAAGGGAAGTTAATGGGAGAGCTGTGGACAGAAGCTGGAGTCCTGATTCATACTTCCCTGAAGTCAGACTATAAGGCAACTTTGTCTATACAGTGCAAAGAACACAGTGAGTTTAGAAGACAGAGAAAGAAATCTCTCAGAAATAAAATATCCTTATCAGTTATTAATTTTCAGTCTGGGGTCCTGAAATCAGCTTCTGTATAAACACATAAATAAAAGTGCCCTGCTTTTCAGTGACACTGAGCATACACAGCTAGATCTCAGTTTAAGTCTAGACATCTCAGTATGAATTTAAGTATCTTGTTGAAAGCATCTGGGATTCAAACTGGTGGCAATTTGGCATCATAGGTAATGGAAACTGAATATTTTCTTGATGTACAATTGATCTGTCCGTTTGCATTGTGGTTAAGGTGTAACATGTCTGTGTTAGAGTAATAGAACCATCTCACAGGACCAGGTTATGCTGCAAAGATATTCAGCTGACAGGGAGATAGAGTGATGAGAGCTCCAAGTCCCGTGCAGCTCCAGTAGCATCACCTGGGGGCAGGAGAGACAAAAGTCTGTGGAAGCACTGGGAAGTTTTCCTCATACCCACCCAGAAACCCCAATCCTTCTATAAGCACAAATTCAGCTCCATTTTGTGTGGTTACATCTCTCCTGTATCTTACCCCTTACAGGGATATACAAGTGAACTCCTATCAGCAATATTAAATACTTTTGAAATAAACTCAAAAGACTCACTGCAGAGAATGGAAAAGGTTGTCTCTGCTTCTTACCCCAGTCTCCTTGTCATGTAGATAGAATTAAGGGGAAGGATCAAATCAATTGCTCTTCCTCACTGGGTCCAGATTTAAAAATACACCTCCTCAGGAAAGCTGTGAATTGCACATTCCCAGCTCGCTACTTGCGCTAGGCAGTTTTTCGTATCACACAAAAGTGTAAATGGGCTGAAT